>NC_092287.1:1050324-1367824 GCF_036320965.1 Panulirus ornatus
ATGTGTTTCGTTGTTTTGAGTCTGATGAATTATATTAAATTTCTGTAATCTCGTAGCAGGTTTAGAAGTCGGTAGAGCCACCAGCTTGTAAAATGCTGTGAATTATTCCAGGCTAGATTTATTCAGGAAACGCTGACTAACAGCGGAAAAAAATTCTCTGGTGTATGTTAAAGTGTTTTTTATTCCTTTGCAGTTTTAAGTGGGAGAGAATACATCCGGCCCCCAGCAGGTAATGTGGGTTTTATGTTGTTTTATTTGATGTTTTAGCTTCGGTGATTTTTATTCTGCAAAATAGTGTAATCAAGTTTAATTCTTTTAATTATAATTCGTGTATAAGGCTCGTTGTTTTCTGTTCTGTCATACAGCATGTTAATGGTGGCTCAATGATATATTTGCTTGTATGGCATGTTCTTCATTACCTAGAGAGAGAGAGAGAGAGAGAGAGAGAGAAAGAGAGAGAGAGAGGAAGGTGTCTTTGTCTGAAAGCACATACAGTCCTCTCAGACAGGACAGAGCAATAGCCAGAGTAGAAGGGTTGGGAATATGGGAACCGGGCACGCAGGAACGACTCTAAGAAAAACTCAACATGATTCTCAACATTTTGGACTGAGTATGACTGAAGGCCTGTGGGCGTGGCCTGTGTGGGTCTGTGAGGGTGGTATATATAGTGTGGACCATACAGACCACCTGTAACACAAAGCGTTCACTGCTTATAGCATAATATGTAACTGCTGACGCCGAAAAGGACACTTTACAAGCACAGACGACTAAACGTATACAATTATAAGTAAAGAACCGTTAAGTATTCATTGTATAAGTGTGAATCACGTCACTTAGACGTGTGGACCACGTTAAGTATTCACTGAAGAGTGGATCTCGTGAGTCATTTACCGTGTTAAGTACGGACGACGTCAAGTGCCCACTTTACGATCGCCGGCCACGTTCAGGTATTCACTTTAAAAAAAATAATGGAATGTGTATATGATAGTGAGCAACGTATTTTAAGGAACCACACCCTCGGTGTGACACCACCCGGGTTAACAAGACAATAACGTACACGGATCAGCCTTGTGAGGTCAACGAGCTACAGGAAACAGATGGAGGGGGGGACGTCAGACATGCTGGCGTAGCGATCGAGGCGTCAATATACGCGGAAGTTATTACCAAATAAAGATGAGAAGCAGAGAAGATCACATGACCGCCTTTTGACACTCGTCATGTGACACGCTACACTGCCGTGTCCACCACAGGTCACACTGGAGGTTGGTGGCTCTGTGCCACGTGCTGCAGGGTCACACTGGAGGTTGGTGGCTCTGTGCCACGTGCTGCAGGGTCACACTGGAGGTTGGTGGCTCTGTGCCAGACGCGAATCATACAGTCATTATGACCCACAGTGACGCAGGTTACGCAGAAACTACGACTGTGACTGAGAGACATCATACCTCCAATACAGTAATAGGTACATAATACCTCCAATACAGTAATAGGTACATAATACCTCCAATACAGTAATAGGTACATAATACCTCCAATACGTAATAGGTACATAATACCTCCAATACAGTAATAGGTACATAATACCTCCAATACAGTAATAGGTACATAATACCTCCAATACAGTAATAGGTACATAATACCTCCAATACAGTAATAGGTACATAATACCTCCAATACAGTAATAGGTACATAATACCTCCAATACAGTAATAGGTACATAATACCTCCAATACAGTAATAGGTACATAATACCTCCAATACAGTAATAGGTACATAATACCTCCAATACAGTAATAGGTACATAATACCTCCAATACAGTAATAGGTACATAATACCTCCAATACAGTAATAGGTACATAATACCTCCAATACAGCAATAGGTACATAATACCTCCAATACAGTAATAGGTACATAATACCTCCAATACAGTAATAGGTACATAATACCTGCAATACAGTAATAGGTACATAATACCTCCAATACAGTAATAGGTACATAATACCTCCAATACAGTAATAGGTACATAATACCTCCAATACAGTAATAGGTACATAATACCTCCAATACAGTAATAGGTACATAATACCTCCAATACAGTAATAGGTACATAATACCACCAATACAGTAATAGGTACATCAGATCCTCGTGTACGTTCACTGGAAGCCATGACCTGTATGCAATACATGATGGATCTGTAATTTCGTTACTTTTATAATGGGCAACACAGGATTCAATCAAATTCTCCTGCATGTCGGCACTTCACACACTCTCCATCCCAAATCATCAGAGGCGAGAAAGATCTAGCATGGCTTCCAAAATTTCAATTACATATTTTTTCCTCTCTCTCTCTCTCTCTCTCTCTCTCTCTCTCTCTCTCTCTCTCTCTCTCTCTCTCTCTCTCTCTCTCTCTCTCTCTCTCTCTCTCTCTCTCTCTCTCTCTCTCTCTCTCTTGTGGATCCAGTTTTAACTGTTTCCAACGCTGGGGAAATTTTATGCTGATAAGTTGATGTTCATCTCTGTTGAGGAGTTGATGTTCATCAAAATTGATGAGTTGATGTTTATATTTGTTGATGAGTTGATGTTCATTGATGTTCAGTGCTCATTAGTAGTGAGATATGCATGGGTATGGACTGGGAGATCTGGAGGGAAGTATGGTGTACCTATTAGCTAGTGGGATAGTCTTGGTGAAGATGGTCTCCAGTATGAAGAGAGACATCAGGAGTCTAGTGCCTCAGTTGTGTGTGCAGACCCAGGTAGGAGAGGAAGCAGCAACAGGTATCGTTACCATATGAACCACTTAACAACCAGGATCACCTAACGAGGATAACACACGTTTAACAAGAGACCTTGAATACCACTAGTTTATATCAGTCTTAAACACACGAGAAGCTATGATTATTCTTGCACGTGAGTAACATGATACGAATGTTTAATATCTGTCCTAACACATGTGAATGTTGTGTGTGAGGCACACATTACGCAGTGTTCACACGCGCACCAACACACAGACACATGTGGAGCATATCTGTTTAACGCCACGCTTAGAAATCTTTCTCGTCTGTGTTCATTTTTCATTTCTTTGAGATGAAAAATTATCATTGACATTATCATCACCTAGGAAGCTTATTATAGAAAGTCATTAATACAGATCACTTTATAGATGATAATCGGTTTATGGATGATAATTCGAAATTTAAACCAAATAATCTAGCCCACTTTTCATTTCGATAGTCATTAGTTTTGTTAATTAATGCAAAGAGGATTATTGGCCCTCATTCCCAGCGGAATACCTCTGTGTGTGTCCGTGTGTATGTCTGTCTGTACTGTAGTTTGTGCGTATGTATGTACCGTGTATGTGTGTGCGTTTGTGTATAATCTCATGTACATTTGCACATTAGAATCTTTAAGCCTGAGATTGTATACGTGAATGTGACCCTTCTGTCTCATGTGTAGTTCATACATTTTGTAATGATTAGGATAAGCGTAGACTACTTACACACGATGTGACGCACTACGCATGCGTACGATCACACTACTGATGGAGTGACGCTCGTGCGTGCGTTCCTCTTGTGCAACACCACAGGTCTGACACCCGAGCAGCTGCAGGGTCATAGATTCACTACACACTTCTCGTCAACTGGATGGTGTACTTAAATACTTTCATGAATGTATATACTTATATTTGCTTATACTTACATATACTTTAATCATCAGTCCCCTTGATGGGTGGTAATACTTGGCGTAACTGATGTGAACGAATGAGAATTGGAAATACTTCAGAAGATTCATATTGCCGCTCGTACATCACCTCACCAGCGAAGGTTTAGCCAGACACTGGTGTGAGTCAAGCAAGCCTGGTCCATATGGTCTACAACATGACTGAAACTTTAAGTTGGTAATCCATTTTTCATCCAGTTACTAAAAACTTACCATATGAAACTTTGTAACAACCTATGTAACATCAACCCACTGAGAGGTGACTTAAGATCATTTGTCACCTCAGTAATCGCTTGACACAAGTGTTCACAGGATGATCGTGCGGTGAACTGTAGCCTTGCCGGGTTACAGCCACAAACCAGGAGCAGCTCTCCGTGCACACCAGCACCTCCCACATCAACAGTGGAAATGTGATCCTTCTCACTGACGATAAGATAATTGAACAGAGCTCGTGATGCGCCTCTGACATGTTCAATGTTAACGCACGATGGTCATATGATGAGAATTGTCCTTACATATGTTGTGTTGTGTTTCTCAGTGGGACCAAGAGATAAGTCTGAGACGTAAAAGTGTATTGAATGTCTCCCCTCAAGTGTCTCGTTTAAGTCTATACAACGACCTTAAGTGCTTCATTATTGGCCGGAAGTGGCTCTGACGTCAGTGTGGCAGGTATTTTTACCCGAAGAGTGAGGTTGTTGGCAGGGAGGAGGGCGCTCCGCATTCACCGACAAACAAAACTCGCTGGGAGACACATGCCTCCCGCTCGAATGTCAAGGCTTGTCTAATGTCGACCAAATGTTGCCATAACCTCTCGCGGACCGACTTGGGAGAGGGAGTGTAGTGAAGGGATAGGGGCGAGGGTTCCTGTGGATCTGGATAGGAAGGGAGTTACTATTGGAAGTCTGAAGTGAAGGATAGGGTGGATGATGAAGAAACTAGAGGGATGTATAGGACGGAAGTATGGCAATGTTTGGAGAGAAGTGTGGAGTGGTTGGAGGTGAGGGGTTACCGCACCCAGTAGTTGCCTCACTACTCCGCCGGACTGATCTCGTACATCACATTAAAAACTTCACTTTATGTGACGCATGTCTCTGTAACCTATTTGGTAAAAAGGTCTTGATATACAGCACCTATAGTCGGGCACGACCTCCCCCCCCCCATATCTTTATATAGGCCACATGGATGTGTTTATATGACAAAAGGCATCGAGGCCACGAACGACCCAGGAAGGAGGAGGAACAAATAACAGAAGAGAGTCGTAATCTTCACAGAGACACTCTTAGGTGGCTCAAGTCTAATCTGATCTAAACTAACCAGCTTAATTATGGTTAACCTTCTTTTTTTTACGTTACACTCCGGACACCTGGATAACTACGCTGGTGATATAACTAATAAGAATGATATTACTTGGGGATTTTGAACCTTAGGAGTTCAACACATCATTGGTTTGTTCGATGTTTCGAACCGCTCGAATTGGCCATTCACGAGGCACTGGTAGGACTGAGGAGGAAAGCACCGTAGCCCCAGGTCATCATAGGTCACATGAGGATAAGTGGGTCTCCTTCCGCCTCGTAAGTGTTCATGACATGTACCGGGTCAAGGGTCAGGTCACGACATGCGGGCGATGCATGTACGTGATGACGATGATGGCAATAAATGTTGGTGACGTGGTGGTGATGTAGGTAAGGAATGTTGGTGACGTGGTGGTGATGTTGGTAGGGAATGTTGGTGACGTGGTGGTGATGTTGGTAGGGAATGTTGGTGGGTTATGTGGTAGTCTGAAGAGGTCTTTATAACAGCTAAAAGTAAGCAAGTGATAACACTGATGATACGACCCTTGAACACGACGGTACGATCCTTGAACACGACGGTACGACCCTGGAACACGACGGTACGAACCTTGAGCACGACGGTACGACCCTGGAACACGACGGTACGAACCTTGAGCACGACGGTACGACCCTCGAATACGACGGCACGAACCTTGAGCACGACGGTACGACCCTTGAACACGACGGTACGACCCTTGAACACGACGGTACGACCCTCGAACACGACGGTACGACCCTTGAGCACGACGGTACGACCCTTCGGCACGAAAATGCGACAACATTCCCTCAATGCGCGACACTTGCGCGACACTTGCGTATGATGATGTCTCCTTCAAGCCGTCGTGCTCAGAGGGTTAAGGTTCGGGTGGCGGCGATATTCTTTAACTAGCGGGTGATGATACCTCAAGTGGTCTTCCTGCCGCAGATGATCGTACCACAGCTGGTCGTGCCGCAGGTGGTCGTGCCGCAGGTGGTCGTGCTACAACAGCTGGCACGGTACTTTACTGGCTTCCTGGCGTCTGGGTCTGTAGTAGAGGCTGGTCACCAACACCGCCACAGGAGGCCCGCTGTATGGGCCAGCTGGGCGGGTGACCATCAAGTCACTGTCCCACACTACACCAGCTGTCTGTAGTGACTGCCCCACACGGCATCACGCCAGCTGTTTGCGATAAATGCTCCAAATCGCACCATCTGTTTGTGGTGATGCCAAGAGGCTAGCGCCACCTACGTAGCGTAGGAGTAATTACTTACAGATGGTTCGTCAGAAGTAGCCAGGTGGCCCGCACTACCATCTGATCACCATAACTCTACCTATCTATCTATATATATATATATATATATATATATATATATATATATATATATAATGACATATGCTGAACGGATCTCTCCTAAATCCCAGTGTAACTGCAGCCAAATGTGACCCCCGTATTAAAATCACATCCATATGTGGGATGTATTGTGATGTGGCAGATGAAAAGTAAACTTGTGGCAGGTGAAATGGTTATAATGGTTATAATGGTTATAATCAGTGGTTGTTGCCCGGATGACGCAGGTTGGAGGCTAGGCTGTGAGAAGTCCACGCTGACACTAAGGCTGGTGGGTGAACAGCACATGTGTAGTCAGTAGGTGAGGATGGGATGGGTCCTAACCCATTACTTACCAGTGTGGTGAGGATGGGATGGGTCCTAACCCATTACTTACCAGTGTGGTGAGATTGAGATGGGTTCTAAACCCATAACTTACCAGCGACCCATTACCTACTGGGATCTGTCCCATGACTACAAGTGTGGTCGGACAGAAACAGGTTCTGTACCATTACTTGTTCTGGTGTACATCAGGAAGAACACATAACAAGAGACCTGGTGGTCCATGAAGGAGGTTACTTGCTAAACACAAGTCCCACCACAGAAGTAGAGACAAGATATTAGATCAGATGACACCACATCTCTCACCTCTCCCTCCGGCCCAACTGCTGGCAGGAGACAAGATAAGGAAGAACACCAGGTAGATAGGAAAATGTGGGTCACGTCGCCGGGACTGCTTCTGAAGAAGCGAGAGAGGTTAGAATGATGACATATGGTTGATAAGCAAGATTATCTACTGTTAACAGATATCATTTATGTATTCTTTTAGCCTTGTGTTGATGTTATTCGTCTTCGCATCTGCAACATCTGGGGTAGTTTATTCCAAAGGTCACCCAATAAAAAAAAAAATGCCT
Source organism: Panulirus ornatus (assembly GCF_036320965.1). Lineage (NCBI taxonomy): Eukaryota > Metazoa > Arthropoda > Malacostraca > Decapoda > Palinuridae > Panulirus > Panulirus ornatus. The sequence goes on from NC_092287.1 coordinate 1,057,594, forward strand.
GCGTTCCTATTACATCTTTCTTTTAACATAAAAGAAAATATTTAGTGGGTTGTGTTGTCGATATTGTTGGGTATTTTAGAAACTTCCATCACATCTGCTGTGGGGCTTGAACTCTCCAGAGTCTCGCTTTTTTCAGTGAGAATGATTATTGGCCTCTGAGTCTCTCCTCATCAGCAGGGCTGGGTTCTTTTTCATTGACTGCTCACCTTTGGTTAGTCGCTAGTCTATCGAATACTCCCCTGCCAGTCCTCGCTACACCACCCCTCGCTGTGCCCCGCCAGTCCTCACCAACCCCCCCCCCAGCCCTGACCCACCAGTCCCCGCTGTGCCATCACTTTAATCACACCATCACAATACCCGCCACCAAAGCCCATCCCTCATCACGCACCACTAGATAAAAGATTATATCTGGAAGGTAAACAAATTGGATGAGTTCCAGCACTGGTGCTTGCCGTCCTACGTGCGCCAGCGTTGGTGCTTGCCGTCCTACGTGCACCAGCGTTGGTGCTTTCCGTCCTACGTGCCCCAGCACCGTTGCCTGCTGTCCTATATGCGCCAGTACTGGTGGCCGCCGTCCTGTGTGCGTTAGTACTGGTGCCTGCCGTCGTGTGTGCGCCAATACTGGTGCCTGCCGTCCCGCTTGTGCCTGCAGATTTGTCCTGGGTGCGTTATCTCTGTGTGGGTATCGAACTGTTCTTGTTGCGGTGTTAACAAGCTCGGATGTGATCGATGCAACTTAGGAACGAGGGTGGGTGGGTCCTCACGTGACGGCGGCGCACAGGCGACTTCCTCGCAAATTGTCAGATGAGGTCTAGATGATGGTGGGTCGGGAGGACCATTGTGATGACCGCATCTTGACAGTTGGTGAAGGAGAGACTGATGTTGATGATCACCACTCCATTATCTGCACATTCTTTACTGGCTCTTGTTGTGTCGTGGATAAGGAGGGAGACTATGCCAGGCGAGGGAAGCGGAGGTGACACTGAGAAGACTGAATATTGTATAGATGTTCCTGGTCTCAGGGGAACACACCCACGTGTCTTCAGGCGACGAAAAAATGTAGAGACAACAGCCTGAGGACATGATGATGGCGAGGTAATCCTAGATAGTCGCAACAGCCTGGAGGGGGCTGGATCCCAGTGACAGAACCGAGTTCGATGCTTGGTGGACTGAACAACCCGAGGACTGGGACCAACGTGAGACCGTAGCTTGGTGTTTGCGTCTCCTTCAGGTCAAAATAAAGTCTAGGAAGCTGAAGAGGCTGTGGTTAATAAAAGAGGTGACCATGTTACTTTGTACTACTAATGGTCTGTGAAACACAGTGTCTATGTCAACCCCGTTAAACACAAGACATTCACATGGTAAGCTGGGGATCAGGGTGATGTAAACTCTGGTGAGGAAGGTTGCTGAGTCTGTTATCGAGGACGTAACGAATGGGTTGTCATTTGTAAGCCAGACCCTAAGTTTTCTTCCTGGTTCGTAGGATTGTGTACAGTAGGTGATGAGCACGGTGCACGTGTACAAGTACAGCATGTCAAAATGTTGTACAGTTGAAGTTGGACAGTTGTAACAGTATGTTGAGCTGAACAGATAGATTTTTGTGTCTTTGTTGCAGAAGACGATAGGCAGGTAGCAACACCTGCCCCACTCCTCAGCAACACTTGGCTCACGACGTGAACGAGCAGAATCAACAGGTGGCTGGCAGCAACACTTGCTTCAACAGGTGGCTGGCAGCAACAGATAGTAATGGGCAACAGTACTCGGCTCAACATACGGTGTGATCAACGGCACATGGCTCAACAGGTGGTATAGGCAACGGCGCCTGGCTCAACAGGGGGTGGTGGGCATCAGTACTTGACTCAACAGGTGGTGGTGGGTAACGGTACTTAGGTCAACAGGTGGTGGACAGCAACAGGTGTGGCGGGGTATAACACTCACAATCAACAGGTGAGCTGATGATAGCACTCGGGTATAGTACAAGATGTCGGGTATAGTACAAGATGTCGGGTATAGTACAAGATGTCGGGTATAGTACAAGATGTCGCCTCACACATAATGGAAAGAACTGAAGTAGTTTTATCTTGATAGCAAAATCTTTGTCTAAATTTTCACAGACGAAGGATTTTTAGTGTTGGGCGAAGATACAGTATGTAGGTAATGTGTGAGTGAGGGCGAGTGTAGGAGTGTACAACACTGTGTACAATACATTGATCATTGGTGTCATGTTCGTCTGCATCAGAAGAGTAGCGGGGGAGGAGGCGACTGGCGCATCTTGCAAGGTTTTCCAGCGGTTCATGGCCTCAGTGTTGTTGGCAGAGCATCATGCATGGTATGTATGTGTGTGTGCGGTGGGAGTTACTGTATGCCGAGTCTGGAAGCAAGCAGTGTGTTATCGAAGTTGTTCTCACACGTACATACACACGTAGATCTAGGACATCGTTTGTTTTTCTCGACCAATGAACAGCAAGGGTGATCGTACGTCCACTGATTGATTAGTTGTTTAGGTGGTTTAGTTCTTGTAACTGCTGGAGTCATTGGTGCCGTCATCATTACGTTATACCCACCAACCGAAATACATTCCTCAGGTGTATAATATACATCATAAGACTATATACACTGTCATTCATTATGTACAAGGTCGTTGCTAACTACTGTTCCTCCCGGCCCGACCCACAATCATCGCCCTGATTGGTCAGAATTTTCAAGTGGGCGGAGTTTATGTTTCTCCTTGGCAGCTGTTGTAGGTCTTGCAGTGTTGCCATTTACTGTAGTGTTCTGATTTTCTGATCATGTATTTCGAGTTAGTTTTTTTATATTAGTAGCGAAGGTGACAGATGATTCAGCACTATGATTGGTCTCCTGCGTTATCTTACGTTATTCGTAATTTCTCTCCGTGAAAACTGAAAACTGTTACACGAACTTTAAGGAAATAGACATATTATTATGTCGGGATTCGATGCCTGGTGCTGAGTTGTGACGTCAGTTGTCGGACGACAGTTGAGGTCGATGGTTGTGTACTGTGTGTGTGGTGACCGTGGTAACTGCACCTTGTTAAACATGGGATATTACATCAACTATTGACGCAGGTGACTGCTGGTGTATACAGGGGAGAAATAAACTGTGAGTTTGTGAGACATGGAAGCTGGAATGATGAAAACCACGGCTGGGATGGGTATGTATCGTGATGGTGCGGGTAGCCGCCTGGCTACATGGTGGACGCTGGTACTATTTCGTACATGACGGAGGCGCTGTGACCAGTGGCAGCACATACATAATGCAGACAGCAGGCGACAGTGGCATTCACGTGACGTGTACAATCACCGGTTGGAACACTGACAGAGAATATGGCACCGAGTGATCATATAAGGTTAGTGTAGACCAAATGAAAATGTTAGTTGTGTATATGACGTTCAGATGTGCTTTATTTCTGTGCTGGGTCTGTCCCACGCACATCATCTGAGGTAATGTTCAGGAATCTTAACCATCTTGGTCATACTAAGAATAGAAATGTTTCCATATATAACTTGTTTGTACGATGCTCAAGAATGCATTAGGTAAGGAGAACCTGGAAGAGTGGGGGGTGGGGGGCACAGGAAGAAAATGGGAAGAATGTTGTGTACTTTTAAACGTCCCATAGTATATACATATATTTTTCCATAACTATTGAACAAAAATGTACCATAGTGGGGTTTTGATTCAAAAGAAAACGGAGATGAGGTTTGGCATGCGCGAAAACGAGGCAAGGGTAACGGGGGAAACTTGTACAGCATCTGTTACAGGCAGGTGTCAGTTTTCAAGAATGATTTATGGTCACCTGGCATTTATGAAACAATATATGCACGTGAGCGTTTGTTTCTGATGATGGAGAAACGGCCATATTTAGTTCTCATTAACATTGTATTGGGCCTAACCTTTGAGACATGGTAGACCATGAAGGAGTGAGTTACAGGTCAAGATTGTGACTCGTTTCAGATAACTTTCTCTGGTAATGTTAGCAGCAGCAGCTGCAACCTAATGATTATCGCCTTGCAAAAACTCGCAGCTCATTCCTGTCACCTAACTTGATACACGTGAGGTTGTTAACACCAAGATCCGTTGCATTTAATTTTGAGAAAAGATTTAGTTAGATTGTGTTGGTTTGTATCTTTTGTTCAACCCAAGCCTACTATTTCTGAGTAAAGTTAATGAGTCTAAAGATAATCCGAACACTAACGATTGTTAATGTTTCTGGTTTATTAAGGTTCATATGAATGTCATAACACTGGTTTAGGGCATTTTTATAACTTATAACAGCTAAGACTGCTTACAACATGTCTTAATGCAAACGCAAACCTGTCGCTACTAGTTTGGTTTTAATCTGTTGTGTTTAACTTTACATGTAAATTGTACATAACATTTTCTGTATGATGGATGCGTACTAAGATGCAATGTTGAACGTTTATGTGACTGTAAATAGAAAAAAAGTTCACACACACATCTGCTCCACCTGGAAGGCCTGTCATTAACCTTGCCGTGTCCAGCTCCAGGCTAGAAAGCGTATAAAGTGCTCTGTCGCGTAGTTCAGCGTAATTTAACAGCCACGCTTAAGGAAGCCTTCGTAAAGCTAAACGTATAAAAAGCTAGGCCCAAGAGTTCATATTTTTTATATTTTTCAATATTTCTTGTTCTACGGTTATTTTTCTCATCTTTATATAACATTAATTCACTCATCTCGATGTTTCCATTAGTGTTTTTCATATTTTTTGACGTTTATGTTTACATTAATTAGTTTGTTGATAGAAATTGAGTCTAAATCTTGAGGGAAGCAGCGAGTGTAGGAGGTGAGCACCTGGACCCGGCATCTGACATGATTTCCTTCACTACTCCAGGAGTTATGACCGGACTCACGGGGTTGAGTTGTACTACATGAGCTAATTAAAGTCGTAATCAAGGGGTTCAGTCATCTAACGTACAGGTCTCGGTCGTCCTAAAGGGGTTTAGTCGTCCTACAGAGGTTTAGTCGCCTTACTCAAAGGGTAGTCGTACTCAGGGGTTGAGCCGTTTCCCTTCAGGAGTTGTCATACTCAAGGGATTCAAGTTGTCCTTTTTAAAGGATTAAGTCGTACTGGAGGAATTCAGTCGTTTTTCTGAAAAGTTTAAATCAGTGGTTAACGAAACGGCTTTACAGCATGACGTTAATATTAGTTGTCATTCGCAAATACCAACAAACAGGTACTGTGGTACTGGACACCATACGTGACGTGTATATTATTTCTAGTTTAACAAGAAATTATTGTGGGTAATGTCAACAAATTGTAATTGACATTGGAAGCAATTGCTTCGTCCGAGATATATTACTGCTCTTATAAATTAATTATAGATATTAGGGTGTAGCCATTAACCATTCAACTTGTATACAGACACATGTAGCGTATGCTGTTAGTGTGTAGACTACGTGGGATGGGTAGTTGCTGAAACATGTACTGCAAACCAGATTCATGTTATTGTTGAATAGGAATAATCTAATAAAAGTTAGTAACTGGTATAGATGATGGCAAGAGAAGTTGTTCAGGAAGGGAGGGACAGATGAACACCTGTGTGGATTAGGTCCTCCTGCAAGGATCTTTTAACGCCTTCAGCTGGGCGGTACGACCCTTGGGTAGGATCAGCTGGCTTTTGTGGGATCAGCAGGTCAGGGACTGGAGCGTCGCATGCAAGGGTCGTGCCGCACGTTTTGATCATGAAGTCGTCGTCTGGTTCGGGAGGTCGTTCCGTCGTTTTCGGTGATCGTACCGTCGTGTTTGAAGCTAACACACTGCAGGAGTCATCAGCATTGAAGAAGTGTATTACTGGACGAGGCCAGAGCCTTACACTCTCCTCTCCTCAGTGGGAGCCGAGGCCGGAGCCGTACACTCGCCTCTCCTCAGTGGGAGCCGAGGCCGGAGCCGTACACTCGCCTCTCCTCAGTGGGAGCCGAGGCCAGCCCACCCCTTTCCGTGGGAGCCTCTCACGGAAACACACCACAGGAGGCCTCGCTAAATTTCATTATGAAAATGTGATTCAACTTGGGTCGCCATACGACGTTCATTAACAAAGGTGAATGGTCTCTCATTACTGATATTCACATGAGTAAGAGGAAGTTGGTGTGTGTGTGTGTGTGTGTCAGATGGTTGTGTTGTTGGTGCGTCTCCCTCTTTGATTAAATCTATAAAGGAGATTTATGCGCTTGTGTTAACCCGTCCCATAATCTTAATATATATGTTCCCCGTTTCCCGCGTTAGTAAGGTAGCGCTAACAACGAATGAAGGAAATGGCTAAGTTTCACTTTTCATCCACCTTCAGTCGTATCAGTTACAGTGAAATCTGCGACCCTCGTCGTATTAACCTGATATTTATCGTTAACTGTGACTAATATTTGTAAACTTAAACATAATAACAACTACGATGAACTTTGAAACACCGTGAAGCTTGTAAGATGAATTAGAAGGGTATGTTTATCTTTCCCACATACGACTGACCATTGCTTAGTTCAGTTGCTGGGGATGAAATAGTTGACCCGGTACCATCCCAGGCTGGGCAACTTCGTCTTCCTCGTATAAGCAATCAACTTGTGCATAGAAAACGGAATCCCTCACGCCGCTGTCCAGACTTGCTTAAGAACAACGTCTTGTGCCGCCCCAGGCTCGATGCCCGGACCTGTTGTTTGCCTGCCAGGCGCTCAGCAGTACACTACCACTGTTGTGTTTCTGATACTATTTACGTATTCCACATTTACCTTGTTATAGAACTCTGAATTTACAGTAGGTACGTTTTCGTAAGGGGTTTAATAGCTTGGGTTATTCTTGAAAAAAGTTTTCGTTTACTGTTAGCAAGTTGACATGTTCCTTTTTGTATTTCAGAAAAATTAAATTCGTTCAGTTGTATATCAGTTAATATTTCTAAGTTAAGCCGAACTAACCCGAGATTACTAATTCTCAGAGTCAGTCTTCTAATCAATGCCTGTTATTCATTCACCATTGAAGTACTCAGTTTGAAAGAATCTTTTGTACGTTGTTCACGTAAAACTTACCCTTTATATATATATATATATATATATATATGTAAAGTATGGCTTCAGTCCACATTCCTCTTAACCTGAGCACTACCGGTAGTACGACCCTTGAGCAAAACAGTACGACCCTTGGCTCGAAGCTTGTGCTTAAACACCGCAAGAGATTCGGGATTTTAGACTTCCTCAGCATAAGTGTATATATACTCCGGCTTTTGTTGTGTTTCATAAAAAAAAAAAAAAAATGAATCCTCGCAGATGATAGACCCGGATGGACCACCTATTTACTCTTAAAAAAAATTAAATACACACGCTACATATCAAGGTCCTTTTTCCAGTATTTACAAAGCCATGTTAAAACGCTTCCATACGACGCTTCGGATAGAAATGTTTGAACGTCCACCAGAAACAGACGAGTGGTTGGGTGAGTTGAAAGACGGTCCACATACATCGCCTCCGCCAACACTGATCTTAATAGATTTTCAGTAAATTTATTAGATACTGTTAAAACTTAATGTTATAAATGGATCAGGAACAACCCATGCGTAGCCTCTCAAAGAGATCAACTTATATTGATACGAAAGTCATTGAGGAAGACTTCATCATTGTCAGATGCAGTAGTTATAAAGGCAGGAATATATAATTCCACTTGCTAAAGGTACATATGACATTCATGAATTCAAAAAATAGCGATGATTAATGTATGTGGAAATGCATCAACTTCATTGTCAGTACACCGACAGCTCATACAGCAAGATGAAGGTCAATGTAATGAACGTTTTAAGGGAGTTCGTTGATGGAAGATGTAGCAGTTAGTATTATAGACAAATGTTTAATCATGTCGCTCATTGCCAAAATCCCGTGACTAAGAGAAATCCTGTAGACCTGAATTGTGTGAAGTCACAGCCGCTCAGCGCCTGACTACGACACCTGTCAGCATGAAATTAAAACTGCCAGTGACAGCACACGCCTCCTATACTCCCACGTGTAATCAAACTTTTCCTTCCACTCGAGATTATTTCGTGACAAGTCGAACTTACCTTTCAATCCAGGTCTCGTAACCAAGTAAGCGTAACTATACACGGATAATTAATCTAAAGATCAGAAAATCGTAAGTAAATACCGACGAGTCACACTAAAATTAACAAATTGTTAATCTAATGTCAGCGAGTGGTTAGTCTTTCCTAATACAGTTGTAGGTTTTCTAGGGTCACGAATCCTCATGCAGTTTAAAAGGTAAAAGGAAGCAAGTCAGTTTGCGCAAGACTCTACTCCAATGCTCTTCGCTACCATTAGATTCAATTCGGTGTAATTAAGGAATTTTCTTCTGAACCAAGGCTTGTGAAGCATCTGGGGTAAACCATGGAAAGGTCTGTGGGGCCTGGATGTGGATAGGGAACTGTAGTTTTGGTGCATTACACATGACAGCTAGAGACAGTGTGAACGAATGTGGCCTTTCCTGTTTTCCTGGCGCAACCTCGCCGAAGTGGGGATTAGCCATGCTGTTTCTTGTGTGGCGGGGTAGCAACAGGAATGGATGAAGGCAAGCATGAATATGTACATATGTATATGTATATGTTGATATATATATATATATATATATATATATATATATATATATATATATATATATATATATATATATTATCCATGGGGATAGGGGAGTAATAATACTTCCCACGTATTCCCTGCGTTTCGTACAAGGCGACTAAAAGGGGAGGGAGCGGGTGGCTGGAAATCCTCCCCTTTTTTTTTTTTTGTTTTTTTAATTTTCCAAAAGAAGGAACAGAGAAGGGGGCCAGGTGAGGATATTCCCTCTAAGGCTTAGTCCTCTGTTCTTAACGCTACCTCGCTAATGCGGGAAATGGCGAATAGTATGAAAGAATATATATATATATATATATATATATATATATATATATATATATATATATATATATATATATATATATATACAGTGGGATTTTGTGGCGTGTACCCCATGATCAGGGATGACTCAAAGGAAGACTCACAAGAGGTCAATTCAAGTCTTGTCATACGTCATTTACTCTCTCTACAAGACAATTATAGGATTAACTTTGCCGTTGCTGTAGCAGCATCAAGCGCCTGGCTAAACATTCATCACAGCTCACACATGCATCGCGATGCCTTGAGGCAGAACCATTTCATGGTACTTAACCAGTCATGCGATATATTTATGGCTTTCCAAGACCTGAGTTAATAACCGAGGTTATTTCCTTTATTAAGGAATTCTGCCGCCCTGCAGCGTACTTCTTATCAGAGGTACTGCATTGACCTTACCTCCATTAAGTTACTCTTTATACATATCATTGATAGTGTATCATCACATATACCTGATTCCATGAATAATTAATTCCATCTATTCTGTTTCAGTTTACTTAACTGCTATATTCACTAAACTCCGGTCATTTGCTACCACATCCAGCTGTTCATTGAAGCTTCCCATTTTCACTAATTTTTATGCAAATGTTTTATATGTTATTCAAATACAGAAAAGTCATTTAATCACTTAGGCCAGTAATTAAAATGTTGATTAACTTGTATCACCGCCTCTGTGGCTAAGCTCGGTGGATTGTCGCCTTTAAAACCCTTTTTACCCAAGTAAACCCTATTAGTTTTACCAGACAGATAAGATGACACCATTCGTAATACTTGTTAATGGCCGACTCCCTCGGTAACGGCCGAAGCCAGTGAAAAATGCGCTGACCCCGGGTTAATTGTTGATGGTGATCATGGCGATGATGACCGGGCCCTCCTGCCCTATGGTGACTTTGTTCTGGTAACGATGATGGTAACTTTTGGTATTTTTGAAGGGATAGTAGTCCTAACAATATTACATGAATGCATGACATGGGCTATAGATAAGGCTGTGCAAAGGAAAGGAAATGTTTGAGGACAATATGTAGTGTGATGTTGTTTGATCAAGTAAGTAGTGAAAGGGTAAGAGAAATGTGTGATAATGAAAAGTGTGGTTGAGAGCTGAAGAGGGTGTGTTGAAATGGTCTGGACTTATGGACAGAATGAGAGGAAAAGCTGAAAAAGATATATGTGTCAGAAGTGGAGAAAACAAGAACAGGGAAACCAAAGTGGAGATGGAAGGATGGTAAAAAGATTTTGAGCAGTCAGAGCTCGAACATGCAGGAGAGTGAAAGGTATGCACGGGAAATAGTGAATTGGCACAGTGTGGTATATAAAGGTTGACTTGCTAACAATAAAAAAAACAAGGGAATGTGAAGCATCCTGGTGAACCATGGAAAGGTCTGTGGGGGTACTGGTTATGGATAAGGAGCTGTGGTTTCGGTGCATCACACATTCCAGCCAAAGAATGGATGAGAGCAGATGCGGCCTTTCTTCATGTTCCTGACACTTCCTAGCTAATGGAGAAAACAGTGATCAAGTATGAATTTATCTGTCTCTGATGCCTATTCCCTTCAGGAACTCCTTCAAGGGGATGGCCATGGCAAAAGAGTCTTCACAACTGGTGAACTCTCGTGCTGCTTTTTAGCTTCTAGTTCCTTGCCCTTAACTGGCCACTGGCAGAGGGCTACTTTAGCACAGTGTTTTCAGAGATTCCTACATAATATTCTTATCTACTACTTCAAGTAAAAAAGAAAAAAAATGATGATATGAATGTCGAGAGCATGTATTGGTTCAAAAACCTGTATGATGAAAGACAAGGGTAAAGATGTGGCCTGACATATTGTAAAACTCCCTTCCCATAGAGTACACATATGTAATGACAAATTACATACAAACACAAACATACTCAAGCGATGGGACCCCACAGGTATAAAACTCCCTCCCCCAGATTAAAAACATAATTACAAAGCAGTAAACATTACTGATCATAAGTGAGCATGTTCCCACCCTGGGTTGGGCCTACAAGGGTTCAAATCCTGAACACAGCACTTGGCCCACACCCAACCCAAGTATTCACCTTTACCTCAGGATAGGTCAGGAAATGGGTACCTGACTTAAGCTGGGAGTGAGTGTGTGTAAACACATAGGAGTTTAGACTATTTACATAAATACAAGGTTAAGAGAATGGAGAACAAGAGTGCAAAACTCTCCCAATAATACCCAAATAGTAATCACATACACACAATGTGATTACAGTAAATAGCGACATAAAGTAAACTATTCAGATAAATATGCCAAAATTAGTTTCCCTCCAGAACCTGCAGGTGTCTAAGTTTTTATTTTTTGTTTCAGCTGCAGTGTAAAGTGGGATATGTGACCCGCACCACCTGCTGCTTCCTTACGATGAGCAAGTCTATCAAGTCTGAAGTTGTTGAAGTACCCCAGAAGAACATATACCTACAAATAACATCAAGTCCTTTGGGCTCTCAGGAAACACAGCACAGGAAGCCAGTGTCATGATGAGCTCTGTTTATGTAAATGCTACCGAAGGTTTACAAAACCAGTTTGCCTTCCTTGTTGCACTTTTGACAAGACTATAACTAAGTGTTTAGTCACAGTGTAGAACTTGCCTTCAGGTCTGTGGTTGTGCAGATGTAAAAGTGAGAAGTGTTAGATACTGTCGATAACATGTGAGATTGCTCATGGGATGCCAGAGATAAGCTTCATGTCCCAGACTTTGACAATGTCTGTTAGTGTCAAGGGAGAGAAAAAAATGTAAACTGCTTCTTTACAAGTCAGTATTCCTTTAAGTAATTAGAACATAAAGTTACGATTATATATAAGGTTCATGAATGTATTGGATAAGGATATATTTGATGAGGATATTCCAGTTTTGTGTAAGCAGAGACATTTTACAGAGTCCCAGACTGTGGACTTTCTAGAGGTCTATAAAGGGAGTTGAATGTAAATGGAGGGTCAGGAATCAAAAGTCAAAACACATTTAGATATATTTTTGTATCCTTAGATTTATTTTTTCCCTGTAACTGCAATACACTATTCAAATATAATGAAAATTGTTGCGCAAAAACTGTATGAAGCCTCAGTATCCTGATTACTTGTGTATGTTTCCCTTCCTTGTTTTGTGATCAACACATGTAGCTGATGGTGTCCCATACTGGTTAACTGTGCTTAAGTGTGATACAAAACTAATCCAATTTTTGGTGCACTATATTAAACATTTATCTTGTGTGTTGTGAATTCTCAGATGTGTTACTCATCATTTGATATTCAATTTGTCATACATTTTCTAGCAATTTGCAAATGTACTTGTAAATAATTTTCCTTTTGTGTAAACAAAAACTCATTGTGACAAGAAAGGAACCACATTATTCAGTTTGTAATCTGAATAATCTTAATCTTAGTGTATGAAAATGTAAATGAAAGGAACACAAAACAAGAGGAGTCATACACGAGAAATTGGAAATAGTCACAAGCTATTACTTGGTATTCACTTATGTGAACAGATCTGGTTCTAGTTTTGCTTTAGAGTGAACATTTCCCTCACGGAGGTCTCATTTAAAAGCCTCAACACTGTGACAAGACTGAAAAATTCTGCAAGTGTGAAAACATCTGTGTTGGTTGTTGTAATCATTCAGTGTTGTATTTATGTATGTCATAAAGAACCAAATCAAAATTTCCTCTTGATCAACGTGTACACAGCGAGTGAATGTTGTGATTTCTTGTGATACAGGCAGCAGGATCAGTCCACATTTTCCAAATACCAGCTACTTTCTTGGTGTCAACACTGTGTTCTAACTACAGCAAAACCCAATCTGCTCTACAGCTTGGTCATTACCGTTTTTAAACTATCACTTACCTGGTAAAAGTGTTATTTCATGTGTAAAGTTCATGTCATGTTTCTATGGTGCTTGAAAATGTTTGAAAATTGAAAGCGATCACAGTGCCCCAAAAGCAGGAGGAAAAAATACTACAAATAGTGACATCCGAGTTTGTTTTCAAGGTGTTTTTAGTGGTGATTAGAGCCAAGACAACCCAGATCCATGCCCCAAGGGTAAAGAGGGCAGCAAACTTGACCTTCCATGATGGGAGGAACGACTGTCATAAGTGAAATGGTTACCAATGGGACCACAGCAGCAGGCAGCGCCAACATCAGCGTGGATGGTGTGGTTGATGCAGACAGTAGTCCAGAATGGGCAGACTTGGCCATAGGAATAGTGAAGGGTTTATGTATGGCGGTGATCATCGTATGTGCCGTATTGGGAAACCTCCTAGTGGTGGTGAGTGTGGTACGTCATCGTCGCCTTCGAGTCATTACGAATTACTTTGTGGTGTCTCTTGCCATTGCAGACATACTGGTGGCTCTCATGGCAATGCCATTCAATGCCAGTGTGGAAATTACTGGGCGCTGGTTGTTTAGCTACCGCATGTGTGATCTCTGGAATTCTTTTGATGTGTTTGCGTCCACTGTGTCCATCCTACATTTGTGTTGTATCAGTATTGACCGGTATTATGCCATCGTGCGTCCACTGGAGTACCCAATGGTCATGACACAGGGACGTGTGGTGATCATGTTGTGCCATGTGTGGGTGGCACCCTTGGTCATCTCTTTCCTACCCATCTTCATGGGCTGGTACACCACTGCTGAGCATCTGGCCGTGCGTGCTGCCAACCCCAGCCTCTGCATCTTCCAAGTCAACTCCACATATGCTGTGGTGTCATCATCCATCTCATTCTGGATGCCCTGCAGTGTGATGGTGTACATGTACTACCGCATCTACCTGGAAGCAGCGCGTCAGGAGCGCATGTTACACAGACACACCAGACTCTCCAGTGCCTCCCAGGCTTCCCATGCTGCTGTTGTGGTCTCCAACAACTCCACAGCCACCACCATCACCACAACCAGTGTGGGCAGCAATGGCATTGGGTCTGACCTTCCTGGCAGTCAAGGTCTTGGCAGTGGGGGCTCTGGTCGTCGACTCATGGCTCACCGGCCCTCTAGTGATACCCAGGAGGCCACGCCAACCAAAGAGCGCAACCTTATCAAGCTGAAGCGAGAGCACAAGGCTGCCCGTACACTGGGCATCATCATGGGTGCCTTCATCGTATGTTGGCTTCCCTTCTTCACCTGGTATGTCACCATCACACTCTGTGGTGAAGCCTGCCCGTGTCCTGAAATTATTGTGTCAATCCTCTTCTGGATCGGATATTTTAATTCCATGCTCAATCCCGCCATTTACGCTTACTTCAACCGTGACTTCCGGGAGGCATTTCGTCGAACCCTGCAGTGTGTGTGCCGTTACGGCAGACCAATTGACCCTTGGCGGGGTCAGTTAGGGCCACCCTACGACTCTGACCTCTGTCTCCAGCACAATGGCCACTCCACAGTAATCAAGGCAAAGACACGACGTTACAGCACTGAATGTGGTGTGTAAGTTCCCCTTCCTATACCTTCTGTACACAAGCATAATAGAGTCTATTTTGGGTAGATGTGTCCAATGTAATGGTTTGTACTTTCCCCTACACTCGTACAAGCCAAACAGCTGTATTAGATCTCATGAATAAATATGTATTAACATCGATTTTCTTGTTAAAGTATATCCTCAACCCAAAATAAGGTCTTGTCGGTAAGTTTTATGATGTTAAATGTTAATACCCAAGATATTATAACTCAATCTTTCCTCACTCATTCTCTCCATGTGCCCAAACCATTTCAAAACATCCTCTTCTGCTCTCTCAACCACGCTCTTTCTATTTCCACACATCTCTCTTACCCTTACATTACTTACTCGATCAAACCACCTCACACCACACATTGTCCTCAAACATCTCATTTCCAGCACATCCACCCTCCTGCGCACAACTCTATCCATAGCCCACGCCTCGCAACCATACAACATTGTTGGAACCACTATTCCTTCAAACATACCCATTTTTGCTTTCCGAGATAATGTTCTCGACTTCCACACATTCTTCAAGGCTCCCAGGATTTTCGCCCCCTCCCCCACCCTATGATTCACTTCCGCTTCCATGGTTCCATCCGCTGCCAGATCCACTCCCAGATATCTAAAACACTTTACTTACTCTAGTTTTTCTCCATTCAAACTTACCTCCCAATTGACTTGACCCTCAATCCTTCTTTCTTTCTTCTTTCAAACTGTTCGCCATTTCCCGCATTAGCAAGGTAGCGTTAAGAACAGAGGACTGGGCCTTTGAGGGAATACCCTCACCTGGCCCAATTCTCTGTTCCTTCTTTTGGAAAATTAGAAAAAAAAAAAAAAAAAAAACGAGAGGGGAGGATTTCCAGCCCCCCGCTCCCTCCCCTTTTAGTCGCCTTTTACGACACGCAGGGAATACGTGGGAAGTATTCTTTGTCCCCTATCCCCAGGGATGTGTTTTACTGTTATATTTGTTAGAAATTGTGGGATTAGTGGTTGGTTATTGAGTGCTTTGGTTGGAAGCAATCCAGTCCTATTGCATAAATCTGAGTCATAGGATGGAAGAGGGGACAAAGATCCTGGATGCACTGAGGAGTGTATTGTAGAAGAGATCAGCATCTGTCAAGGCAAAGAGGGGTTTGTTTGAAGGTATAGAACTGTACAGTAAGCAGTGTTTTACTGATGCAAGTCTTGAGCCTTAAATGTTGGATATGAAATACCTGAGAACTATGTATGATCTCATAAGAAATGACTGTAAGAGAGATAATTGGAACTAACAGGAGTATGACTAAAAAGGACATTCAAACTTGCTTGCCCTCATTCATTCCTGGCACCACCCTGCCCCACAGGAAATAGCATCACTACCATCACTTAAGCAAGGTAGCACCAGGAAAACGGAAAAAAATGCCACATTCTTTCACAATCTAGCTGTCATGTAATGCACTGAAACCACACATTCGCCATGTCTCACATTAGCATCAAGAACAGAGGACTGATCTTTATATGGCAAAGTGATGAAAAAGTCATTTAAAATGAAATGCAGTACAAAGGTAGAAAATTTAGATTCCTTTTCCTGTGTAATATGTCTAAAACTGCTTATAGATATAGATATCTATTAAAATACATACCATACCCATATGATGTATATTCATACCTTCATAATACTTCAAAACAAGTACATACCATGCAATTACACATATCTGCATCTCTTAGTACGTCTCTCCATTAAGGTACATAACATTCAAAGCACAGCAGCCCTAATACTTTGGTTCATCATGCAACTTTACAACTTTGTATCAAAGCAATCATAGTAATGCTTCCCTAGTAACCTGAGTACATGCAGGGAAAATGGTCTTTTAAATAATTACAATACCAATTCAACCGCAGCTGCTCACACTCCAAAATCTTTACCCATATTGAACTCACTCTGTCAGGCACTTTGCCTATACACACATTCAAAAAATAAAATAAAATTAATACTCCTTTTGGAACATACATGAAACAGGATAAGGGAAGAGGTTAAGCATTTACAAAAACTTAAATGAAAGTACAAAAAACAATGCATGAAATCACATCCTTTCGAAATAGCAGAGTAAGATCATCTTTGGCTTTACCCTTGGTTACTTTAATTTCCCAAGTGGAAGCCAAAAGAAGAAATATATTTTTAATGTAATTCAGTAATTGTGTCTTTCTGTATACAACTGATTTCATCACAACCCTTGAAGCCACCAATAATTCAATAACCATTATGCATATCCACATGTAATTTTCTAACAACCCAAGTTAAGGATTCTTCATAAAAAAAGATAGTCAGTTGGGGAAATTCTTCCAATAAGAAAACCTTCTTGTTCACCACACAAACCAGTCTTCTAAAAGTCTCTTTTTTACTAAGCTTCCATATGTTTACTAATCCAGTTCATCCATGGGCTAAAACAATAATGTGGACTCTAAAACCTCTCCATATTATGCCAGCTCCAATACACTTTAAAATCAAACATTCCACTATGATAAACAAAGTTCATTCATATTTTTTCTGAAATCTTTTCAACACTGCCTTCAACTCTTATGATACCTTTCCCTATACCAAACCTATCATCAACTCGTAATATCCTCCTTTCAACATGTTATCTATGTTCTCACTTTTAATTACAATCAATTATTCTTACATATTTCAACATTCACATTGTCATTAAAAGAAAACTCAAGGGTCAGAAAGACCATAAAGCTACATTCAATTTTAATAGCATTCTGGCTTAAATTTTATGGAAACACCAATGAATTCTCAATCCAGTTTCTTGCAATTCCAGCACAGATATCTATTAATACTGTTATTTAGCTTGCAAAAGTTGTCATCAGTGACCATTTCAAATTATCATATACATAATAATTAGCTTCTCACCAATCATAGATTAAATTATGGATAATGGAAGCAGTTTTCTAGGTCTTTTAACACCTCCGCTAGTGGAGATGTCCATAGCCTCTTGTACATTCTAAAATTTTTGCCTAAGTTATCACTCCGGTAGAGTCAACCAACTTCTTACTAAAGCTGGTTTACAGGATACCTAATTCTTCCTGACTTTATAAAACCAGATCCAACAACTTAAGTCTCAAAAACCAGAACAACTGTTCTTCCACTACAAAGTCATCATTGGTATCTAGTCTTTTATCCTTCAATTTCTAATTCAATATATGCACACCAAACCCTGTACAGTACAAGGTATAATAAACCATCATATTGTGCCTGCATACCAATAACACAAGGAGACTGTGCTAAGCTCCACTACCATATCAGAAGGTTTGAGCATTAAAAGCCTTTGGTACAATAATAAACATCAGTACTTACATTTTTAACACTCTGGGCAGAACCTTGACTACTGACAAGAGGAACATTAATCACTTTTAACATTTTGTACAGCAATTACCTATCTGGACACAGAATTACATATTGAATACACACCACCACGTGCCTTGAACTACAAGTACCAGAGCCTTGGGAGGTGATGCTCATGTGGGGTCCTCAGCACCAGCTCCACCAGGCAACAAAAATTGATCAAGGGCACACTAAACAACATGTGGGTACAGTACCTAGAATATTCACTATATCATCTGGGACATCCAAACATTTAGTTAAGGAAAAAAAAGTCACTAGGATCAAATTTCCATTGTCCTAAGACTGGCTAGTAAAATGAACAAACTTTTTCCAGGTCACCAGTTTCTTCAAAGTACTCACTTCCTCCAAGATATATGGGGGAGATGATGCAAGGAGGCAGTGAGGGGAAGTACCCAGGGACATGGAGAGGATAACACAACGACTACTTTTTTGCCTTATCAAAATAACTCAACTGACTGATTAATGAGATCAAGTGACTCGAGCTTATCATATGCTTTTGAGTAATCTATTTCATGGTAGAGTACTGATGCTCTGTATCTAATGATGGTTTCATTATTCCAAATTTCAACATTCACCTTAAATATACTATCTCGGTTGTGACATAATCTGAGAATTGCAAACTAGCATATTCATCAACATACAATTCAAGTTGCAACCTCTGTAAAGTTCTCTGTACAGAACCTATAAAAGTATGACTTAGACAAATGGAGTATTTCCACAAAAACACCATTCATCATGTGTCATAATAATTTCTTATTAAAAAATATCCTGCCTTAGAAAATTTTCAGGCAAAAGGCACTTTATACTCTTTGCTAACAACTTGAAGAGTGTACATCATGAAGCTACCCTAATTAAGTTCTCATACTTCATGAAACTACTGCTTAACTAGGTGATGCCCAGAGGTACACTCAGATAATTACAACCTTCGTTGTGGGTAATGCCGTACCCGAGGGCCCCCCCACGTACCTGCTCAAGGGGGGAATCATGAGTGTCTGGGGGGGGCCTATTGGGGAGAAGGGTAGCAGACATTACACAGCAGCATAAACACTACTTCAAAACTGTGCCTTATGTCTAAAAATTTCCTGTGAGGACCCTTTCCCAAAATCCTAATATCCAGTTAGTTTAAAATATCTCTTTATCATGGTGTTTTTAACAAAATATCCTTGATTTCATAAAGTTAAAAAAAAAAGGTCCTTATACATACTACAGCATTACAATTCACAATCAGAATCAGTGCAAAATTACAATTTGTAATCTAAATTAAACTTTAAATCATAATCTCAGCACTTAAAATATGTCTAAAAGTTTTACATGTGCTTAATGGTTGAAGAAACAATCAAAATAATCCTCATATCGAAGGATACACATTACAGTATATTTCTTGGACAACATACTTCTAAACAATTCTGCTTACAATAACCATTCAGATTCAAACCCAGATTATCAGTAATGTTAGTGCTTAAAGCACAAACACCATAATTCTTTGGTATAGCATGAAAGATACATAAAAAATGATTAAAGCTTGTCAATCAGACTATGAAAGAATTGTGATATTGTATGTATATTACTTAATACAAAAACTAAAGACAGCTAATTAACTTGAGAATTTTCACCAACACCCAAAAAAATAAGTGAATTTATATCTACATTTGATAAGTGCAAGGAATATACAACCAAATGTAACCACACAGAATGACAGACAAATTGAAGGTAAGACAGCATAATTCATAATGCTGGATAACAATACAAATCATATTACCCAAGAGATCCACTAAAATTCAATCTATAGAAGCAGTACAGTGTGGACCAGCAAAAGATATCACTCGACAGAATGTGTGCAAGATGACTTTGTGCCACATAACAGCAACATTGAGGATGCCTCATATCACAGTCTGCTTCTAGAATAAACTAAGACAAAATTACCCTTTTGATGATCCTCCACTGTTAATCTCCCACTATATTTCCTTCAAGTTCAATAAAACATAGTTTAAGTCCACTAAAAAGTCATAAAATTATTTGACACAAATTATTAGTACATGAAGTGGACTAAGGAGAAGCTGTAAATTAACTGGCTGAGTAGTAAAGTGCAAGTAAAAATATATGTAAAGTAAAAAGAATAATCATTTATATGATGACACAGTCTGGTTTTCCTTTGCCCTTCTTGGGACCATCCACTGGAGGAGAATTCCGTATGATACGCACAACCTGTGGGTTTACAAATTAAGTATTGGTTGGGATATAAGCTGTGTGCCCACAACAAAGATCACACCAATATCAATGAAGTAATCCCATAAATTGAATTAACACTGTAAACTGTAAAGCACCTTCTTAACATGTACGATGGAGCAGAAAATAGTACATAAAAAAAAAACTGAAGAGTGGGCCTTGAGAGTCAAAGATTTCAAGCCTAACATTCAACTCTGCTAGCTTAATGGTGACATGATGACAGAGTTACTGTTAAACATAGCTCAAAATGATATGTTACCAAATGACGGTCTGATTGATGAATAAGGCTATTACAGTATTTCATTGCAATGTCTATACTTTTACCCTTAAACTGCTATGATTGTTAAATGAGTCACAGTCCACTGCAATTTTCATCAAATAACGAGTAACTGGTTCCCACGCCCCCCTAAATTCCCAGCTAAAGTTTGATTCCACTAATTATTCAGACATCACCAGTAGTCTCCTGCTATTGCTGAGAAAAAATATTGAACATCTTAAGTCACCCATGAACATCAAATTAAAAGGTGTATGGCATGCAAGCTCCCCACAATGAAAATATTTTTAGTTTTACAACTGAGAAACAATTACTGTGGTATTATCACTTATACTTTGGTGATAAAAAGCATAACAGTCACCCATGGACATCACAATAAAAGGTGTATGGTGGGCAAGGTCCCCACAATGAGAAATCAGTTTTACAACTGAAAAACAATTACTGTGGTATCATTGCTTACATTTTGGTGATATAAAACATAATCATTACACACAGTTACTGAATATGTACCATGATGATTAATACATATATTATCAATATACATCAGAGGAGTGATATGCTTATATACATATATATTCATACATATTAGCCATTTCTTGCATTAGCAATGTAGCACCCGGAAACAGACAAAGAAAGACACATCCGCTCACAAACGCGTACATGTATATTTATGCACATACACATACACAAACATATACATCCATACATACATGTATATACATACATATACATATATACACATGCATATATTCATACTTGCTCACTGTCATCCATTCCCAACACCACCTCATCCCACAGGAAACAGCACAAGTGCATGAAAGAAAAGAAAAAATTGTTAATGCCATTTTCCACATTAGAGAGGTAGCACCAAGAAACAGATGAAGAAAGGCCACATCCACTCACACATATAAATATACATATACACACATACACATAAATTTACATGTACGTTGCAAAAGAGCTCAGTAGTGTGTGTGATCTAGTAAATGCTTGTAATCCACAGGAAAATGAAACAAAAGTTCCTAAGTGCACTTTCATGTGATGATCACATCATCAGGGGAGATACAATAGAGAGATATAACAGTCAATTGATATACAACAAAGAAATGTAACTAGGACGCCATTGGTAAACAAGCGTTACCTGAAAGGTGGTGTTTAGGTTGGTGCATTTGAGTCTGGCGACATGAGTGTCATAAAATTTTATCATGAGGACAAGAAAGGAAACTGTTTAAAAATCTTATCTACAATAAAGCTATCCAATTTGGATAGACCCTCACTAATATCAATGTTACAATTCTAACGCAGGAGACAGCAACAAAGCAAAATAAATAATAAATAAATAAATATAAAAAATAAATAGAAGATTCAAAAATATTTCTTGAGGTAAAAGAGTGGAGAGTTAAATGAATTGTCATTACTCCAGTTGATACAATGATCATAATCTTTAACATAATTAAACACAACATTTCAGTATGTTAAAAATTATGATCATTGTACTGACTGGAGTAACACCAATTCAGTTATTAACTCTAAGTCTTTTATCACAAGAAATATCTTTGAATCTTCTATTATCAAATACACAAAGAATTGTAACATTACTAGTAAAGGTCTATACAAATTGGATAGCTTTACTGTAGATAAAATTTTTCAACAGTTCCCTTTCTTGTCAATATAATGAAATTGTATGACACGTTGTCAGACTCAAACGCACCAACCTAAACACCAACTTTCGGGTAACGCTTGTTCACCAACAGCGTCCTAGCTGCATCTCAGTCTTGTGTATCAAATGACCATTATATCTCTTTCTTGGATCTCCCCTGATGAAGTGATCATTACATGAAAGTGCACCTGGGAACTTATCGTGTTTCACTTTCCTGTGGAAACACACGCATGCGGGGGAGGGAGGTGCCATTTTGTGTGTGGTGGGGTGGCGATAGGAATGGATGAAGGCAGCAAGTATGAATAAGTACATGCGTATATATGCATATGTCTGTGTAAGTATAAGTTGAAATGTATAGGTATGTATACGTGCGTGTTGTGGCGTTTATGTATATGTGTATAAGGGTGGGTTAGGTCTTTCTTTCGTCTGTTTCCTTGCGCTACCTCGATAACGCAGGAGACAGCGACTAAGTATAATAAAAAAAATAACAAACATAAATATACATATATATAAAAATAGACACATACATATGTACACATACATACACATGTACATACTCATACTTGTTCACTATCATGCATTTCCAATCCTAACAAGCCACACAGGAAACAGTACATATGCATGAAATGGAAAAAATTATACATATATGTTCTTTTCTTCTCCCCACACCTGACTGCCGCCCCCTGCATCAGCAAGGTAAGGCCAGGAAACAGACAAAGGAAGGCCACATCCGCTCAAATCCATACTCGAGCTATCACATGTAATGAACAAAAACTACATCTCCCTATCCATATCCAGGCCCCACTCACCTTTCCATGGCTTACCCCTGACATTTCACAAGCCCACTGACCCCAACATATCACAGCTAATTCAACCTCCCACATGTTCAGGCCCCAAATGCTCAGAATCTTTTTCACTCCATCCTTCCATCTCCAATTCGGTCTTCCCATTCTCCTTGTTTCCATTAATTCTGACACATACTTCCTTGTCAACCTTTCCTTGCTTATTTACTCCATATGTCCACCACATTTCAGCACACCCTCTTCAGCTCTTTCAACCACACACTTTATTGCCAAATCCCTCTCTTACCCTTTCATTACCTACTCAATCACAACACCTCACACCACAAATTATCCTCAAACAATTCATTTCCAACATATCCACCCTCCTCTGCACAGCTTTTGCTACAGCTAATGCCTCGCATCCATATAATACTGTCGTGAATACCACAAATAACCAATTTTGCCCTCCTGGATACCAATTTATTTCCACACATTCTTCAATGCTCCCAGAACCTTCTGTAAGGAAAAAATTAAATTGGTTTTTGTTCGCTGTGCACAGGAGAGAATCCCTTACAATCGACTGAACATTATAAAGGTTAAGGTAACTGCCAACTGGACTATAGATGCACCCAAAATGTTTTTTTGAGATGTATTTAACATCAAAAGCATATTATGGTGGTTGTATTGAAGATGGAGAAATCTGTTGGTAAAAAGAGATTTAAAAGACAAATTGGAACTGCATATATTCTGAGGATATTCAGAATAAAGTAGATGGGAGGACCACATACCCCTAACTCCAAGCAGGTTTCAGGGAACTAATATGATTTGATTATTGCAGTAACCTGGCAAATGCATTTGTGCAGTTCCCTTTATGTCATAAAACACACTTAGAGTAGTGGAAATAGGGAAATGGAAATCTTCCCTTCATGCATCTCACTTCATGAAAGTACAAACAGAAGGAGCCAAGCAAAGACTTTGTTCATGAAGCCACCTCACTGGTGTGAAAGATAAGCACACATCATATAAACATTTTTAAAGGGTTTGGACATACCATGGGGATGAGCAAAAATAAAACTCTCAAAGAGGGTGTGTGTCTTAAGTGGTGGGTGCAAGAAGGAGAATCTACCAAGTTGTACATATATCATGAGATTCTTGCCAAAAGGGATGGATAGTACAATGCAACCACCACATGCCTTCCTTTATGAATAATATACTGTTTCACTAAACAATTATCTATCCTGAAGGCATCTTTGACTGGCTTTAACTAGATATCAAACTTTCTTTTAAATGCTCCTGCAGTTGTTCCTTACATTTTCCTTATTTCTCCTGATAGTTGAATAAACTGAGGAAGATTGAGAAGATGGAAGGATGTTATCGAAAAGGGTCTTTGTTACTGGGATTGGTACATTCAAGAGGGTGGGGCACAAGTAATGGATACAATTCATCAGATTGATATGGTATTTAGGAGGTTGCACTACTGCTAATGGGTTAAGCCATGGCATAGGAAGCTGTTAAAATTAACTGAAACAGAAATAGCAACAACCAAAATGTAGAGAACCCTGAGTTGAAGTTCATGCTGTGGATGAACAGTATATATTCAACAAAAGATAATTTCTGAGCCCTAGATAGCTCCCCAGTGTGTGCTGGTGCAGGTAATAATGCCTTTGCAATCGCTTTGGTTCTTCAGGACTACAATCAACTACCTTTTGCAAGACAGCTTACATAGGAACGTGGTTACTGTGTTATGGCTGTTGGTCATGCTGATGCTAAGTGCAGCTGCTTAAACATGACAGCATGATTTAACACCCATCCTTCAAATGTGAAGAAAAAATTTTGGAAGCGTAAAAAGATGATATCCTAATGAAACCAGAACACGTACCTGGAATCACTATTATCAACATACTATCGTATCAACTCACAATTTATGGATCTGTATAAATCTTATCAATGCAATACTGACAATTTGTTGAGCAAGTGTACAGTGCTAATAAAATCAAGCTTGTTTGAAAACATACTTGGGGAAAAAATCAATTATATACAATATTCACAAAGTTACAAAACCTAATCAACCACAAAAAACATGCAACTAAATTAAATAACCAACTCATATCATCTACACCAACTTACAAGCTAATCACAGAGTTCCTAATTTGTAAATTACTTCAATTAACAAAGTGAGCCAGGTCATATTAGTCTGAAAGCTATCTATCTTCTCAATTTATTGTGTTCTCTTGAAGTCACTGCAACTTTTACCATTACTTCTATTGCGAATGTAGAAAAATGGAATCGAGATGAGCCATCAAATTTCTCAGACTAAAGATACTAACTTTTTTAATCTTTTTTAAGATGAAATCCACATGATACTGTTATCTCTTTACCATATTTTAGTAATTCTTGGAATAGCAGTTAAAACTAGTCTACCTCACAGAATTTGTTAACCCTATGCCCTCAAGTATTACAGATCTAAAATCACTTCTTAAAACACTACTGAATAATATTGCTTGCCAACTTGGTTCACTTTGTGAAGCTGGTATTACATGCTTACATTTAAAACGTGAATGTGTAAAAAAAAGGTGATGGCTGCCTCACAGGTACGCAAAAGAGGTATGGGTGAAAAATCTACCCATCTATCTATATCTCTGATTCATGTTCCCTCTGGGAACTCCCTCAAGGGAATGGCTACAGAAAAAGTCTCCATAGCTGGTGAATTCCAGTGCCACTCCATTAGTGCCTCACCCTTAACAGGCCACGCCTTAGAGCAACTCTAGCGCAGTGTTTCCAGAGGCTCCTACCTAATGTTCCAACCAACTTCTTCTACGGCCGAAAGAAAAGACACAAAAGGGAAAAGATAGGTAATTTACAAGACTGAAAGGTTTTTTTTTTTTTTTTGGCTTTGTCGCTGTCTCCCGCGTTTGCGAGGCAGCGCAAGGAAACAGACGAAAGAAATGGCCCAACCCACCCCCATACACATGTATATACATACGTTCACACACGCAAATATACATACCTACACAGCTTTCCATGGTTTACCCCAGACACTTCACATGCCCTGATTCAATCCACTGACAGCACGTCAACCCAGGTATACCACATCGATCCAATTCACTCTATTCCTTGCCCTCCTTTCACCCTCCTGCATGTTCAGGCCCCGATCACACAAAATCTTTTTCACTCCATCTTTCCACCTCCAATTTGGTCTCCCACTTCTCCTCGTTCCCTCCACCTCCGACACATATATCCTCTTGGTCAATCTTTCCTCACTCATTCTCTCCATGTGCCCAAACCATTTCAAAACACCCTCTTCTGCTCTCTCAACCACGCTCTTTTTATTTCCACACATCTCTCTTACCCTTACGTTACTTACTCGATCAAACCACCTCACACCACACACTGTCCTCAAACATCTCATTTCCAGCACATCCATCCTCCTGCGCACAACTCTATCCATAGCCCACGCCTCGCAACCATACAACATTGTTGTAACCACTATTCCTTCAAACATACCCATTTTTGCTTTCCGAGATAATGTTCTCGACTTCCACACATTCTTCAAGGCTCCCAGGATTTTTGCCCCCTCCCCCACCCTATGATCCACTTCCACTTCCATGGTTCCATCCGCTGCCAGATCCACTCCCAGATATCTAAAACACTTCACTTCCTCCAGTTTTTCGCCATTCAAACTTACCTCCCAATTGATTTGACCCACAACCCTACTGTACCTAATAACCTTGCTCTTATTCACATTTACTCTTAACTTTCTTCTTTCACACACTTTACCAAACTCAGTCACCAGCTTCTGCAGTTTCTCACATGAATCAGCCAACAGCGCTGTATCATCAGCGAACAACAACTGACTCACTTCCCAAGGTCTCTCATCCCTAACAGACTTCATACTTACCCCTCTTTCCAAAACTCTTGCATTCCCCTCCCTAACAACCCCATCCATAAACAAATTAAACAACCATGGAGACATCACACACCCCTGCCGCAAACCTACATTCACTGAGAACCAATCACTTTCCTCTCTTCCTACACGTACACATGCCTTACATGTGTTAAAAGAAAAATGGAAAAAACATGAAAAGATCAGGTTGTGGAGAACATGTAATGTTCAAAGGTGTTTAACAGAATTCTACAGACCAATATGTACTTCGGTACTGTGAATGCAGCCAGATAAAAACTATCAGTGAGAGAAACAGCACCCCCTTTTTCCCAAAGAAGTACTGCTATACTTTATATTGTGAAGTAAATAGATGTACTACCTGGAAAATATAAAATATCTTATATATGGCCATATCAAGAGTAAACAACTTTAATAAAAGAAAAATTCATTCACCTCATGGAAAGCCAAATCAACATTCAGAGGTGGATCCTTTGCACTAGTCTCGATGTACGAGATGTTGAGTCTATGAGCTAGTTCTCTTCCCATCTCTTCTGTAACTTTCCGCATGTGAACTAAATCCACTTTGTTGGCAACCAGCAGCATTGGATAAGAATCTCTGCAGAAAAATAGTACAAGTTATACTATCTATAATCATGTGTGGGACTGCATGCCATGTAAGTATACTACCTCCCCTTGGCAAATGGAGTCCTCAGGATTCAACTCTCAATGACTTAAACATAATTATGTGTGATACTGTAAAAGCATAATGTTAGATGTGTCCACTTCTAAATTACTGTAACCTATCTGAATTTTGTTTTATATTTGATCGCTGTTTCCCACATTAGCAAGATAGAGTCAGGAACAGACAAAGAAAGGCCACATCCACTGACATCCATTCTCTAGCTGCCATGTATCATGTACCAAAAGCACTGCTCCCTTTCCACAACCAGGCCCCGCAAACATTTCCTTGGTTTGCCCCAGACACTTCATATACCCTAGTTTGTAATGTATAGAAGGAAATATTATACCCATGGGGGCCAATCTCTTGAACAATTTCTACTGCCATGCAAACTCTTATTTATGTACCCTGTCTACAGTACCCATGTCTCCAGTCATTTTGTTTCATTCATCCATAAATAAGTTTTTTTAAATCACCATTACAAAAGGTACACAATCACATATCCAGGCTAAAGCACAGTGTGTTGAAACAGTTCTAACATACAGAGAGGACAAGTGAGGAGATAATGTCTAAGAGGATTTATGTTGCAGAGGTAAAGGGAAGAATGAGGGGGGATAAAGGATAAAATAAAGGGATGGATTAAAACACACTTCAAGTTTGCAGGGGCTGAACAAGCATGGGTTAAAGCAAACTGGAGTGTTGTGGTACACAGAGGGTGATATGCTATCAATGGGCTGAACCTGGACCTATGAATTGGTCCGGGTTAACCACAGACAGGTCTGTAGGACTCTGGCTGTGGTGGAGGGACTTCGGTTTCAGTGCATACCACATGATAGCTACAGAGTGAATATGAGCAAATGAGTGCTGTTTCTTTGTTTAGGTTCCTGAAAAACATGATGATTGCATCCAGCTACTCCATATCTCCTTCAATTTCATATCATCCATCTCTGAGCTTAAAATGCATTTTCAGTAGATCCTCTTTCACTTATAAGCACTCTTCTTTAATGATATTACTCTCATCTATCTCTCAGCTCCTGATTTCTTTATGTTCCACAGTATCTTTGTCTCCATCATATAACTGTCCGTTCTCACAATATTCTAGATTTATGAACTTGTCTGGATGCTGCAATTCCTATTTTTGTCTCCCCTCAAAGCTACTCAATACTATGTTTTCATTACTTCTTAGCTCAATACTAGCATTCCTGCTGTCCCCTAAGCTGTTTTTAGAAAGACCTGATCTTACTAATGAAGTCCCACATATGTGTTTGTATCAGCAACTGTTATCATAATGATGATCTCCCAGTGCCACTGGTGAGGCCTCTTGATAATTTATGCATTCACTTCCATCCAGCTATATCATTTGTCTTTCCAGACTGTTTCTACCATACTACAGAAAACATAATAAAAAGGTCTTAAATGTATTCTGGTTAAAACTGAAATTACTAATGTATGAATATTCTTTATGGAACTGTGCTTATCATAAAGATAACCTTATTTTTCAAATGTGTAAGCTTTGATATCCACATGAAAAAAATCATATAAAAACAAATTGGCTTGTCAGCCAAAGGCCACTTACCTGTCTTTCACACGGAGGATCTGGGTATAAAAGTTTGGTATGTTTTCATAGCTTTGCTTATCTGTCACAGAATAAACCAGCATAAAGCCATCTCCTTTCCGCATATACTGCTCCCGCATTGCACTGAACTCCTCTTGTCCTGCAGTATCCAATACTGTGAACAAAAGTATTTTTTGTAAAGACATTTCGTTCTGTATGAGAACAATAACAACTATGGGAGAGAAAATCTCAATGGCTTTAACTTGCCAAGGGATAGCTATGCTTACCAAGAGTTACTAACTAAATCTCACCTCTCTTTCCTTGTTTCCATCCAGACTGCCCAATTCTAATCACCTTCTGTTTCACCTCCACTCTTGACTATCTCATTTGTTGTCCTAAAAACACATATTTTCATTTAAATTACTACAGCTACATAACATACACATCCCTCATACATAGCTTATCAATCTTTTTCATTCTTTTTAAAAAAAAATCATCTATTATGTATCATTTTCCTTCTCATTTTTTAAAACAAAATAGAAAGTGCAAGTTAGTAAGCTAAGGAACTATTTACATGTGTTGATAGTGAAAGAAGAGTTGTGTATGTCTGGAAGGGGAAGACAACAGGTCAGACTGCTGACAGAAAAGGCAGAAGAAAGGACGAGACAGGCAGAACAAAAAGTGGTTGGGCCATACCTTACCTTACTTAAGGACATACCCAGTCCAGCTCCCAGTACTGCTCACTATCCAGTGCAGTCTGAGGGACAGGAGTAGCTGGTTATCCTGCCAAGAAGCCTACTACCCCCGCCATGCCGGAGAGCCATTGGGAACTGGTATCCAACACAAAGCCTTGGGGGGATGAACAGAGACACACCCAGCCAACCCAAAGGCCAACACCAGATATCATGAGGCAGGTAACCAATAATTAACCTGTGCTCCTGGACCACATCCTGTAAAGGGAGTGGATCCAGGTAAGGGCTTTCAGGGAGCACACCTCCAGGTCCTGATAAGAAAGGCCTAGCCCTCTGAGAGCACTTGCACACTCTTGACACCATGTGCCTCACCAATTGCGTGTGGCTGATGTCAAACGCACGGCGTCTCTTCTGGTGAGTTCCTGAACGCCCTGAAAGACTTCTGGGGTGCCATAATAGCTGCACTTGTGTTGATGTGCAGCTAAGAGTGTGAAGCAAACTCCAGAGACTTGTATATCAATGACAAAATTCTCTGACCCTCTGGATGCCAAGATGTCTGGCTTCCAGAAGGACCCTGCAACAGGAATACAAAGCTGACAGACCACCTTGTAACCCTTTTGCCTCAAATGTCCATCTAAAAAGGCATTGATGTTGTCATGTCATTTCACCCATCTCCCATGGGTACGTGGGAATATCTGAGAGATATGCCCAATTGTACCAGGCTTGTGACATGTGTCACAGAGGCTGGAGATGCCGGGTCAGCCTCTTTCAGCACTGGCAGGGGTGGGGAGTATTCTCGATCGCACTTGGACAGCCTTAACATAGTCACTGCCTGTGAGGAGTTGGGTCCCACTGGCGACCCATCTGATGACCTGTGGTACACCAACAGACGGAGCGAGACCCAACCCATCCCCAGGTACTAAGTTAGAGCGCCATGCGTGCGATCGTTCAGTCTTATTGCTTGCCTGTCGACCAGCAATGCATGTGGGGCCCTACCAACTCTGCAACTTCCTTAATAATGCAGGTTCCCGGACCGCTGCCTGAATCACCGAGTCAGACAAGTAAGCAATTTCTCGAATCTTGTTTGTTTATTTAGCCAAACAGTCGAGACAAAATCAGGCATTTCCAAACCTCCATCCCCTGCAGATGAGTGGAAGAAAGTGCAGGTCACATCATGGGGCAGGTGCAGCCAATGGCGAACCACCACTCTCACCTGCCTGTCCACACACGCTAACTGTGTCTTATATACCTCCCCCAGCAAAAGGCAATGCAACAGTTTGGGTACGAGGTGATCTACGAGAATTGTAATCCTCTGCTGAGGTTTTAGAGGGGCCCTGGTGATGTTAGCAAGCCCCTCTTTTAGCAGGACACCGTAGGATTTGCATCTACCCCCTACCCCAACAAAAACATCAAGGTAGTTGTAATCGTCCTCAGTGTCCATGGAGCCCAAAAGCACTGCCCAAGACTTGGAA
This sequence comes from Panulirus ornatus, assembly GCF_036320965.1. Taxonomy (NCBI): domain Eukaryota; kingdom Metazoa; phylum Arthropoda; class Malacostraca; order Decapoda; family Palinuridae; genus Panulirus; species Panulirus ornatus. Next base: position 1,088,572 of record NC_092287.1, read on the forward strand.
CATGATATTGTCATTGACGTACCAAGTCTTTCACTTGCCATCAGTCTCCATGCTGAGGGACCAACACTTTCCCAGGTTCACTTGAAGGCCATCCCCTGCATGAGTCTCTACGATGATGTCAATAGCTTTCTGCAGACCACCTGCCATCTGCACCACTAGAAACAGGTCATTGGCGAAGGCAAGTACTGGGACCTTCTGATCTCCAAATCTTACCTCCACACCCAATTCCTTAACCCTTGTGATCCCTTCAACAATCACAAGATTAAAAAGAATGGGTGATAGGGGATTGCCCTGCTTGACCCCACAGGTCATTTTAATTTCTCCCGACATCTCACCGCTACCTTCAATATGTGTGAAAGCTTGGTCATACGTCAACGTGATATATGCCTTTACGATGGCAGGAATGCCCACCCTTCTGCAACATAGCCTGCTCAACAGAGGTATGATTAACACTATCGAATGCTTTGGCCATGTCAATAAATAATGCCAGGTGCACAGCTTGGGACTGTGCCAGCGCATGACCAACAATCGCATCCAAGATTGTAAGGTTCTCAAGGCATCTGTCCACAGGGACGAATATCTTTTGAGCTCCATCAATCTGGACGAGGCTTGAGATGTGGCTGCTCAGGATCTTATGGAGGAGGCAGACTATGGCGCGTGAGATGGTAATTGGCCTGTAGTCCATGGACTGTGTAGGATTTGGTACCTTAGGTATCAGTACCATCCTATTTGCCTTGAGTGGTTCAGGCAATGTAGATGTGGTGATCCAAAGATTGAAAATCTTGCAGAGCTCGCAGAGAAATAGACTTCAAGTACCTTGTCTGCATTCCGTCGGGACTGGGGGCCAATGTTTTAGTGGCTTTGAGGTGGTGTGCTACCTCTCCCATGGTTAAAACCTCTGCCACTAGTCCCGTAAGTGGTCAAAATCGGTAATGGCACATCCGTCTGGTTCAGAGAAGAGGGCTTCCCAAAAAGGGTAGGGGGTTTCCAGCCCAACTGTCATTGGCAGTACCTCCCATATGCTTTTCAGAACTTGTTCAGCGGCCAGCGACTTATTCTTACGATAAAGCTGCAGTACTTTTTGTACTGTTCCCTGCACAGTTGATTTCTGTGCACAGGGACCTCATCAGTCCGGCACCCATTGCCTGCGTTCGCTGGTTGTCCTACTCCACCCTCACCACAGGAACTTACCAACTTGCTGAGTGCTCTGAGGCCACCCTGATGGCAGAGAGGCTGTTCCCTCAACCCAAATGCCCAAGGGTGGCATTTAGCACTCTCGCCCCACAGAGGATTGGTGGGGCCAGGCCCTTGAGTGTCGAGGTAGGACAGTCTCCGTGACAAAAGAGGTAACAGACTGGGGTTTGAGGTCCCATGGAGCATCGGGGAAAGATAAAACCATGAGGTAATCTCCACCACCAGGAGCAGCAGGCTCTCCCCCATTGAGGACAGCCCCCCTCCCGTACCAGTGGAGCCTCCCCCCACCAAAGTTGGCATGCAAACGTCTTTCCTCACATGGTGCCACTCTGCGTGTTGTCTCTAATGTCTGCTGGGACACGTCTCTCAGCCAACACACTACACGCCACCTCCCCATCTACACAGTCCTCAAGGTGTGGGTTAATATTCAGGATCAAATCCTGAACGTGAGACTTATGTGTCACCTTCCGTATGAGACCAATGATTGCCTCAACCATCTGTCAAGGAACAGTAGCCTGTAACCACTGGTTCAGGCCCTGTCCGGCTACTAAGAGGGACCGGCTGCCATTGTCACCTCTGCCCTTGCAATAAGCTCCTGGTGAAAGAAGTTGGTGTGTGACCCCCCCTCTTGTGGACCCTATGGCCCTGACAGCTGGCGAGTGTATTCCTCCAGTGTGGGCAAGTGGGAAAGCAATCATCAGCCACTCCCCCTTGGCTCAAGTTGGCACCCAACATACCAAAAGTGGTTGACACACGCAATTCCCAAAGTACTTTTTTCAGCATAACAGGTGCCATGGAACAAAAACCCATGACAAGGGTAGACATCCTGGAAGGTTTCACACAGTACTAATGCCTGTAGACAGCAGAGGACCACAGTCAGGTGATGGAGGCTGCTGCAGTGTGTCAGCCACTGACCACCCTCTAGCAGATGTCCAGCTAAGCCAGTAAACTAGCACTGACAACCCCTGACTCTCAACTGTCAAGCGACTTGTACTGGATAGCCCCTTAACGCAGCTAGGGTTTCAGGAGTTGCTGTCATAATGCTACTAAGCTGCCAATGTTGCTGCCACCTTTGTTAGCACACTGTGCTGGTCTAATTTGGGACAATACAGTCAAACATTGTGCCTCACATCCAACACAAACCATAATAATCTTCAGTTCACCCTCCAAACTATTCCAGATCAACCTATTTCCTTACAACTTCTTTCACTCAAGATGCTCCTCTGTCTGCTTTCAATCCAATTACACCTCTACTCAAGCATTCTCCCTCATCTTATCAATCTCACACCAAATATCATCTTTTGGTTTTCCCTTCTAACACACCCATCTTCCTATCCTCTGCATTCTAGGCCCAAGACTCACATCCAAACAAAACTGCCAGGACTACTGTAACTTCAAATAAATCCACCTTTGCCCTTATAGACTTGACCCCCTCCTTCCACATGCTCCTTATTGCACCAAGGATCTTAGCACCTTTTTCCATCCAATGGCTCACTTCAACCCCCATGCTTCCATCCACTGCCATGTCTACTCTCAAGTGTCTAAGACATTCCATTTCCTCTTGCCCCTCCCCATTTAAAATCAACAAATACAGTCTAGCCCCACTGATGCATGTCATTACCTTACTTCTGTTCACGATGACTCTCAACATCCTCCATTCAAACACTTTCCCAAATTATGATGCCTGCTTCTGGAATTTCTCAGGAGTCTGCCACAAGAGCCTCATCATCTGAAAACAGAAGCTGACTCATCTCCCAAGCCCCCTTACATAATTCCATCACTACCTGCACATATGCATTACTCACCTGATAAAAACTCCTAACTGCATTTTGGAGCTTTCCACAATATTCCTAGAACCATAAATACCTCATGTTAATTCCTCTCTTTCTCCAACTACTGACCATGCAAATTCTTCAAGGCAAAAACGTGATCCACATAACTCCTACCACTCCTGAGGCCAAAATGCTCTTACCCAATCAGATGTTCCAACCCTCTCAATCTCATTCTAATTTGAATGTTCACTACAGTCCCCTTTCTCCTTATACAAGAGCACGAGGAATGCATTTCACTAGTCCTCAAGCATCTCACTTTGAACCATACAATTATCAAGCACCATGACTAACAAATCAAGATCACTGTCACCACTTTCTCAAAAACACTCTATTGCAATCATACTTGGGCCATACAAACATCAAACTGCCTGACTAAACAATTATAAGGATTGTGACCCCCTTTCTTGAGAAAGATCAATTGATATCCTATGTGATCCCACCACTCTGCGACACTTCATCTTACACAAGGCTTTCTTGATCTCCTCCGAGATACATCAAATCCATTTCCCTATCATATAAAAGATTCTGCAGACCACGAAAATTTTCACATCATCTCTCCCTCACATCTTCACCTGGTTCCATTTCCCCATCCAATTTCCCTAATATTTCCCCAAGAGTTTTCTTGTTCTCACACTACTCACCTCTTTCCAAAATATTTTCATATTCTCTCCAAGGATCTTCAATATTTTTTCATGCCATTTCTGATATGCCCTCTTATTCACTCCCATACCTTTCCCTCAACCTCCTGTTGTGTCCTATTTTGTCTCCCAATCACTTGCACTACTTTTTGCAGATACCACCCATAAACCTACCTTTCCTCTTTAATTAATGTTAACTCCCTAATCTTACCAATCACTGCTATCTAACAACCTCTCCTTTACAAGCCTATCAGTCAACATATCATCCAATAATGCTAAACGGCCCCTACCCTATTCACTTTATGGTTATAAACAAAGGAAATTTGTGTCTTTTTATCTCCAATCAATACAATGAACTAATAATTCAAAAGGCAACCATGGTGAACATTATAATGAGATTCCTTGATGCTAATAGCCAGCAAGAATGACATGCTTGCCTGTTTCCTAAATATGTATCTTAGTCGCTAAAAGCATTCAGTTGTTCCTATACTCCATTCAATACTGGCAATGCTATGTAAGTAAGGCTACTGTTCATAAGTAACTGCTGCTACCTTGCTAAAGTGTGCTGGCACAGCCATTGTTCTCAAATTATGGAAGCTAACTCACTACAGTGGGAGAGTTAACTAGGTATAAAAAAACATACTATTATTCTGACAGTTAAAACACTCTTAGTCTGTGGTCTCAGTGACATGGACTGAACAGGAAATGAGGCAATACTATTAAAAACCAATATACTTACCATCAAGAATACACCATTGAGCATCTACTTCAGTGTGTTGGATGTATGAGTCTTCTATGGTAGGATCATAATCAGTGACAAACAGTCGTTGGAAGAACTGTATTGTGAGTGCAGATTTGCCTACACCACCATCCCCAACAACTACCAGTTTAAACGTTGGCAGTTTGTCTGATGGTGGTTTTGACATCCTGCTATTATTTGTGCTGCCCGACCAGGAGCAGGGATAGCGTCCCCTTCCCAGTGTTGCTGTTTGTTCCTCACCCCTTTCTCTTCACCTTGTCACACCTCTCCCACACACTACCACTAGCACCTGCAATAAGTACAACTATTCATAATAAACTTATCTACACTAGAACAAAAAAGACAAAACTTTTAATCACAAGAAACTAAAGATACTTTATGTATTCAACATACCTTTACTTCTATTTAAGTTTTCTCTTGCAGAGCCTCTCTATACAGCATAATTCTAAAAATTCAACCATTGCAATAGCGTTCATGGTTGTCAGCAAGTTCACTTTCAGAAAGAAAACACAATCCCAAGCAAATTCATGGCTAGCACACATAGTTTTCTGAAGAGTCTTGTATGCTCTGGGAACATATGGCATACGTACAAAATAAAACAAATCTAGGAGTACTAGTATGTCTGCCCCTGCTGGAAAGATGAGGCCTTGGAGTTCCCTTGCAGTTAAAACTTCAATGAGGAAGCAGTCTTTTCTTTTCTTTTATGAAACTATTTTCCTTTGGGACAGGAAGCCTTGCAGTTATTACACCAATGAGAAAGCAGTATTTCTTTTAAAATGAAACCATTTCATTTGGAGAAAGGAAGCCTAATTACACTTCATCTTTTATAAAAGTCAATACCTAAGGACGAGTAGGAAGAGAGGAAAGTGACTGGTTCTCAGTGAATGTAGGTTTGCGGCAGGGGTGTGTGATGTCTCCATGGTTGTTTAATTTGTTTATGGATGGGGTTGTTAGGGAGGTAAATGCAAGAGTTTTGGAAAGAGGGGCAAGTATGAAGTCTGTTGGGGATGAGAGAGTTTGGGAAGTGAGTCAGTTGTTGTTCGCTGATGATACAGCGCTGGTGGCTGATTCATGTGAGAAACTGCAGAAGCTGGTGACTGAGTTTGGTAAAGTGTGTGAAAGAAGAAAGTTAAGAGTAAATGTGAATAAGAGCAAGGTTATTAGGTACAGTAGGGTTGAGGGTCAAGTCAATTGGGAGGTAAGTTTGAATGGCGAAAAACTGGAGGAAGTACAGTGTTTTAGATATCTGGGAGTGGATCTGGCAGCGGATGGAACCATGGAAGCGGAAGTGGATCATAGGGTGGGGGAGGGGGCGAAAATCCTGGGAGCCTTGAAGAATGTGTGGAAGTCGAGAACATTATCTCGGAAAGCAAAAATGGCTATGTTGAAGGAATAGTGGTTCCAACAATGTTGTATGGTTGCCAGGTGTGGGCTATGGATAGAGTTGTGCGCAGGAGGATGGATGTGCTGGAAATGAGATGTTTGAGGACAATGGGTGGTGTGAGGTGGTTTGATCGAGTAAGTAACGTAAGGGTAAGAGAGATGTGTGGAAATAAAAAGAGCGTGGTTGAGAGAGCAGAAGAGGGTGTTTTGAAATGGTTTGGGCACATGGAGAGAATGAGTGAGGAAAGATTGACCAAGAGGATATATGTGTCGGAGGTGGAGGGAACAAGGAGAAGTGGGAGACCAAATTGGAGGTGGAAAGATGGAGTGAAAAAGATTTTGTGTGATCGGGGCCTGAACAAGCAGGAGGGTGAAAGGAGGGCAAGGAATAGAGTGAATTGGATCGATGTGGTATACCGGGATTGACGTGCTGTCAGTGGATTGAATCAGGGCATGTGAAGCGTCTGGGGTAAACCATGGAAAGCTGTGTAGGTATGTATATTTGCGTGTGTGGACGTATGTATATACATGTGTATGGGGGTGGGTTGGGCCATTTCTTTCGTCTGTTTCCTTGCGCTACCTCGCAAACGCGGGAGACAGTAAATAGTTAAGTTCCAGACTGCAAAGAATCATCTCACCATATTAGTGTTTGCAAACACAGCAAGAAATTCCAAACTCAAGCCAGTGCTGGTGTATCACACCTGACAAACTAGCCAGTGCTGGTGTATCACACCTGACAAACTAGCCAGTGCTGGTGTATCACACCTGACAAACCTTATGCATGATATCCTATCAGTTTGAAATATGATTTTTTTTTCTTACATGCTGAAGCTTTGGGACTCTACCTTTTCATGTCTTTCCTAATAACTATGACTTGGCACATTATAAAGTACAGGTTTTTTTGCTTCCTCCAAAATTCAAATTCTCTCCCTTTCCTTTCATAATACTCTCTACATTTCACTTAAGGCCCAGCCTTGATGTGGACTTTTGTCCATGACTGGAGCCTTCAACATAAAAAAAATATATTATCCCAGCAATTAAGATACAAAAGTGGTGGGAATGGCTTTGATCCTACTGGGCCTCCCAACACCAATCTTATCACCTATCACCACTTATCACTTCCAACTGAGTACTCCTATCAAAAAGCTAATTCTGGCTCTCCAGGGAAGCAAAGTGGACATCCATGCACAGCTATTATAGACTTTCCTTGTGGCCAATACTACTCCAATGACCAGAATGCTTTCAGCTGTGCTGAACAAATAGTGATGGTTATCTCGGATGAAGTCTCTCTCTCTCTCTCTCTCTCTCTCTCTCTCTCTCTCTCTCTCTCTCTCTCTCTCTGTCTACTTGTTACATCACACCTAATGGGCATTCATGGTGTAGCAATTAGCAATGCTGACCTTGATGCATAAAATAACCATCTAGTTCCTGCTAGCAAAACACATGGCTCTGGTGGCAGACTTCAGAAACTCCAAAAGCTGGTCAGTGTTTGGGAGTTTGTGAAGAAAGTTGAGAATACATTTGAACAAATCTAAGGTAATCTAATTCAGCAGGGTCGACATGAAAATATGGCTTGAGAGTCAGTTTGAATGGCAAAGAAATGGAGGAAATGGATTGCTTTTGGTGTCTGGGAGAAACCTGGATTTACTTAGGAGCACATGAAAAGAAAGGTCAGTGTCTACAAGGGCAAATACAGGTATGTTTAAAGGCAAAGAAGTCCTAGCAATTTTGTACGGATGTATCTTGGGTCTCAAATGTACATGAAAGGAGGACGGTGGATGAGTTGGAAATTAAATGCCTGAGGACGATATGTGGTGTGATGCAGGATGATCATGTAAGAAATGACAGCATAAGAGACAGGCAGGGAATTATTAGCAGTCTGACAGAAAGGACCAACCAGGGGGTGCTGTAATAATAGACATATGGTGAGGAAAAGCAATAAAAAGGTGAGTATAAGCATTTGATAAATGTCAAAAGTGGCTGGAAAAAGGGGGAGGAAGAGAGGACTCGAGAGATGATAGAATGGAGTGAAGGAGGCATTGAGGTACCTGCGCACATTCAGGTGGATTAAAGGCATATAGTGGAAGAAACAAACTGGATAACTGTGATAAATGATGGGTGATTTGCTTTCAAATGAGCTAAACCAGGACATATGATAAGGTCAAGGTAACCTCTGAGAAGCTTGTGTTGCACGGCCATGGATGGTAGGCTTTGATTTTGGTAACACTATACATAACAGTTTGAGATCAAATGTGTTCAAATTAAGCCACTGTTAATTTGTTCCTAACACTACCTGATTAATACAGGAGAGGAGGATAGGTTTTAAAAACTTACCTTATGTAGCCAAGAGGGGAGGAGGTGGAGGAAGCAGCAGGTGGGGTTGCAGTAACACATATACTGGAACTCCACGACACTCTACACCACTGGCTGCACATAGAGGTGCTAACATGGCCAGTTAACCTGCAACAGTACTTTACATTGAAAAACAAATCCCTAATCTGAACTTCAACTCCTGTCTGACTCTTAAAAATCTTTAATGAGCTATACTTAAATCTTAAGAATAAATCCATACTGCTTATACACCACACATACACCACATTTCTGCAGGACTGTAGGGATTGTTTTTCATATACTACCCTACTTTATTTTAGTTTTTTCATCAAAAGAATTTTTCCAAGAAAACATCATATATAAACCTCCGTATATGAAAGCCACTCTGTTTAAAGTATACATTAACTTTCTTTGGGTAAAATATCTTTTGGGACACAATAGTCATATCTTAAAGAAATGTATATCACTGGACATTTTACACTTAAAAGGAGCAGAGAGGGTACGAGGATCATGGAAAATGTAGGGTAAATTCATGTCAATTATGTGAAAAACTTATAGAAACCAACAAAATCCATGAAAAACTCACCTAACCTTCCCTAGCCGCCAAAATGGGAAAATCACCTGTTTAGCTATGCATTGTAAGTAGATTAGGAAATTGTGCAATTTGTTCAGCAATGATAGAGTAACAGCTATTACAATAGTGAAAATATTTAAAGATTACTTATATCCAGTTTCAAAGATTTTAGCTACAAGGTAGCTTGGGAGGTGATGTGGTTAAAATGTTGTGACTGGGATATAAGATGCAAATGAGACAAAGCTTGCCAAAAAATAACAGAAATGACAGCTATTATGGAATCACCAACATAAAAATATTCAGTGCATCAATAGCTTACTGCCCTGAAATTTTCCTAAGTACACACAAGTCTATACCTCTGAAATAACCTGTCCCCGGACATAGTTGCTACTCCAAATGGATCAGCCTTTCAAAGACATATTGACAACCTGTGGTCAAATGAAGCAGCAAAATAAAACTGTAAAGCAAATACTAACTGTGATGATAAAGCTCTGATACTCAAGACCTAAAGGGATGTTATCAAAAGAGAATCTATAAGATGTAAAAAACAATTACATAAATGCTTTTTCAATGGCCTACTCTAATGCTAAGTGAGGGATGGATGGGATAAGAGTTCATCCTCATCACCCGAGGTCATCAAAAATCAACATGTTTTCCCTAGTGTCACTATGCAGCTCAACAGTCACAAACCAATAATGATGTTTGTGAGAGTACTGAGAAGAGCAAACCTTTTCCTGTGCCTTCCTAACAACAGATGATATTTCTGTAGGCTACAGCAGGAAGAGTTTTACTGTCATGTGACAACGAGAGTTGTCCTCAATAAGTTTGTGAGATGATGTGATAACTAAACTAATAATGGCAAAAATCATATTAAGAAAAGCGAGGGATAAATTAAAGTAGGTTACGGGTACAAACCAACAGTACCACTGAACCTCACCTAGCATCCCCCCAGCAAATACGATTTATAGCAAATATATACCAACATTATCGTAGTCTGCAAATGGGGACTGCATGGCATGGCTACTTGTGAAGAAGCTTGGTGTCAGTTGGAAAGATCGCTTGATCTATTATCTGTTTGCTGCACTCATCCATAGCTGGCACAGTACTGTCATTACTTTGTTAAGTATTTTCTTTGAATTATTCAAATCTAAAAATAAATCTCAGCAGATTAGGAGTTCAGGCACTGTCTTCAAAAGTTATGGCATTTATTTATGAAGGCTGAACTTACATTAATATTAATCCCAACTTTTCTTTGGAATTCATAACATCATTAATACATTAAATCGAATAAAATATAATTTCAAATCATCCCAATATTTACACTATTATCCTATACAAATTGCTCAATATCCGAGGTTACTTTCCAAGGTAAACTGGTAATTCATCTGATGCCCTACAATGCAATGACAATGTTGTGTGCATTATTAGATACTGCATTATTCTAGAATTGCACAATGAAAGATTAGCGTAACTCCTACAAGGTCAAGTTCCCTATAAAGTGTATAAGGCCTTGAAGTTGAGAGAACTCACAACGAAACATGTTATACATAACACAATGTTTAAATTCAACGCACTTTAACCTTCCCTAGACCGCAGATGTGACACTAAACTGGAATTAAAGATATCTCAACTAGTAACATTAATGGAGTGACACTCAGACTCAACAAATGTGTTAACACCTCTTACTCCTTCTATCGTCCTTACACCCCCAAAGTGGAATATGTGTTATTAAAATATTACAACAGTTTGCGTCATATGAAGGTATTATGTAGGAGTGGTCACGCCCCAGTAGCTCTCCTACTGACCTCAGCGGCGGACTGACCCGACTGGTGCAATGGCAGTGCAAAGATTTCAGCCTAATGCTTTACTACACCTGGAATCAGTTCAATAAAAAGATATATTGACTTTTACCTTTTGTTTACTTATCAATGCCATTCTGAAACACGACCATTACATATATTAATGAACAAATCCGTGAGTAACCACAATCATCCGCAGCTCCATTCCCTATCGCATATCTTCCCATTCTGTCTTCCTAGGACTCGGAAAAAGGTCAGACTTTCATTGTACACTTGCATCAATCAAGTATCAACTTACCAGACAAATCCAGCACGAGGGAGAATAATGTATTTCACCTCTTCCTACCCGCTTTTACAGGTTCATAAGCACCATCGTTAGAAGTCCTCCATTTGTTTTCCTTCAACCGGAGACATTATTGGAACATTCGGACTCGTTATAGACATCCTTACGATTATCATTTATTCACACATATTCGTTAACAGAGTAAGTGATGGAAATTATGAAGCACTTTTTAATCATAAGTCTGAATGAAAGGAAAGATTAAACAAAGGTAGGAACAGAGCAAAATGTCTTTAAATAACTAGGATAAGCTGGTACTCTTATAAACCTAAAAAATTGTCATTTGAACATACTTAGGAATAATCATATCATGAATTATTATGTATAACACGGTAGAAATTAAGAATTTTATCATTTTTTATATGTAAAGATCATATTTCTTATACAAGTAATTATATCAGTCATCAAGGCGACCTTTAAAAGAAATGAGTTCACCAATCTTGTATTTTTTATTCTAATTGACTGCACGTTATTAAAGACATTACAGAGACTATAGCTTTGTTATAAACTTTAACCTGTCAGGGAAAAATATATATTATGGTTACATTTATTCATTTCCATTGTATTGACCATAAAATAGCAATTCGAAGAAACGAGGAATAAGAGAAATAGTCACCTTTTTAACAAATTGTTCAGTTACGGCCTTGTTAATAACCTAAGTTAATTAGATATTTCCTCAATATTCATTTACCTCACACAAAGTGAGGTCCTCCTAGCTTGTCACCTACACAGATGGCCAAAATAATCTATTTATCATGAACGTGCCTCTAACAAAAGAAAATTATTGCTTATTAAAAACCATGTCTATTAGAATTAAAAGTTGTGTGTACTAATATTACTGAAAACGTGAAAATGAGGAACAGGTAACACCATGACCTTGAATAGATAATATTCTGAGAGACTTAAACTGTGAGCAGAAGGTACGCAACAGGTTGGTATAGTTTCATCACTTTCTTCCATAATACAGTTGTAATATTGATTGTCATCCCAGGTATTTGTCTTCACGTGGAAAACAATAACCAAATGTCATCAATGGTTGGTAAAGCGGAAAATCTTCGTTCTCTTATAGATTACATTAATGATATAAATAGATGGTGTTGCCGTTGTTAACCTTCTTGTTCATTTCTTCTGAATATTAGATCGATTTATTTTACGATTTCTCTAATGTCTTGAACAGCTTATTAATATTGCTTTCCTCAATTTTCTCACTCTGTCGTTACATAATGTGACCTGATTTTTGTCGAGTCAAAAGCGGGAAATTTCGTGAATAATGAATTTTCTTTACCAGGTATTGAAACTGAATTTACTTTACCAGGTATTGAAACTGAATTTACTTTACCAAGTATTGAAACTTTAGTTAATTTGCATTATAGGAAATTTCCCTGCTGAATAATGAATGAACCACAGGAGCTGAAATGCTATATCGAAGAACCTGCAGTTCTTAACATTCTAGTTTATATGTATATTTATCTAAGGTATGTAGACCGACTTTTTGAAGCATTTTCCAAATGTAATGTATTATCTAGAAGCATTCTTGCTAATTTAAACTATTATTGTACCTTCCTAAACTGTCTGCCTTGTGTGTTAATAGGAGTTAAGGACTCATTAGGATGACCTCTTCTAATTTACGTTATAACTTTCTCAGAAATATCCTCGAAGGCCTTCATCCCAGGACAGTTCCTTGGTATTGTGTTACTGCATTTATACATCTTAAAACTGGCATCAAATAACTATATTTGAACACTCATGATATAATCTTGGCAATTAATACGATTTACTTAATGAAAGAATGTCCATTTGTTCCTCATTATGGATTTCTTTTTACTTCCTAATCCATTCTCTAGTTATTTGATATTTTCTAATTGTACATTGCTTTGTAGTATATTAATCTTATTTACCAAACACTGTATCAAACTATTTCTTTAATATCGTCTTGGATATGAGACATACTTCTCAAACCCCATATGTCATCAGTAAAGGTTTTACCTGTGGTATTTATTCCATTTGGTTATCATATGTAACTGTTAAGAACAACACATCTCCTGTACCTGAGTCTATGCACTTCATCTTTAGTTATAAGATTATGGTGGGCTTTGCTTGTCTCTGCAATGAACTACCAGTAGGTATTCTGAGAAGAGAAATGACATCTGCCTAAAGCAGATAAATGAAACTTACACTTTCTTTATTGTAAACTGTGATGTGCATGATTACCATATAAGTGAAACCCATTGTACATGTGTATGGCTATAAGACTACTGTTCATGCAACTGCATCTGAAAATTGCATAATTTACAATATTTTGACACAAAACATGCATCCTTACTACATTACAAGATGATCTTTATATTTTACTGATGTCCAGTTCCTCATTCCTCTTAATGTAACTCATACCAACTACATCCATTTTCCTGATACTGCTTTGTTAGCACATCATATCTGGAGTAGTTTTTACTTTAGGACTTGGCTCTATCTTTTTTACTGTTGTTTATTAATTCACATATATATTTTTATTGAATATTGTCATGTTTTATTCATTCAGAGTGTATTTTGCAGTCTTCCTCAGGTGTCTTTTATATCCTATTTCCATTGCTTTATCATCTCCTGTTATTCACTTGGTTACATTCTTACCAACGTACTGTCAATTAATACATCAAAATATTTTGCAATCTTTTTGTTGTAATATGCTCTTTTCAAGTTCCTCAGTCTTCTTTCCTTCTCTGACTCAGTTGTGTCTCCTTGCAACTTCAACTTATTCATTGTTAAAACCACATTTCCCAAATTTAGAAGTTTCCAATTTCTATAGCTTCTGCAACTTTTCTTCAATACTGCTTTGCACATAACATGATGATATCCTTACCTTTGCCACCAAAGGGTAATGTTCATTATTCTCCATGTGGGCTGAATGCACATACTCTTAAGAGGATGTAAATGAAAATGCAAATAGAGAATCCAAAACCCTGTGTGAAATAATTTATATGTGAATTGGGCCCCACATTAGTAAAGTTTACGAATTGTGTATATCAAGGTAATACAGTAGATTTGTAGCAGTTATTGAATGATCATTTATTTTCATTATCCTTGGGGCAATAGTGCTTAATGTATCATTAAACTTGTTGCATTATTTAGATATAACTTTTTGATTAGAGTGACATTCAAATTATTTCATATTACAGTGTAACTGTTCACAATGGTGGTTCTATCCATTCTTGAAAAAGGTGTGCACTCTTACAATGGATGCCTCTTCGCCCAGCCATTGCTCACCAAAGCTTGTACAAGGTATCGTAAGCTTTAATCAGTTATATTAAGTTATTTTACATTACTTATTGTGAATTTGTTCTTGATGCACCCTTTCTAGAGTAGAAGAAACTTGATATAAAAAATGAAAATCCCTATTTTGACAAGTTCTAACTATTATTCCTGCATTCAGTATTTGAAGCTCTTTCCTGATGCTGCTTAAACTTAAGAGAGTGTGAAAGGAGAAAGTTGTGAATAACTGGAAGTGAAAGCAAGCTATAAGATTTAGCAGTGCAGAGAGAGAGAGGTTAGTTGCAATATGAGTTTGAATGGCAAAAACTTGGAGGAAGTAGGGTGACCATCATCTATGCCTAATAAGTCTTTTACTTTCATTTCTTTGCAGTGCATTTACAGGAGCTCTTGGTGATTTCCTGGGTCAGCTTATAACAAAACAACCTTCCATAAATTTGTTTAGTATTGCAAGATATGCATCTTTTGGGTAAGTCTGGATTTAAAGTGGTATTCAGAGAAGATTTATAGATTGTGTGATCAGTTATACATTCTTAGTACTGAACTTTACCTATTGACAGAGTTAAACTTATTTGTTAAACACCTATCAGAGAATTGATGTCTTGGAAACTCATTCCTTGGGGTGAACTTTGCTTGTTTATCACTAATAATTGTCAGGTTTGTCCCTCAGTATTTTTTTTACTTTCCACATATGAGTTAATTGTTAAAGTTGTTGATGCCATTAGATGCCACTAAGAAATACAACCTGCTGGGCAAGACAGTAACTACAGTCCATCATGCTTATTATGTATGGATACCGTATTTAAAACATTCACATTCACCTGGAATGAATCATCACTCATGAAGACTCAAGGCTTGAGGAATTCTAATCCTTACTGCTGAAATTCATTGGAAACAGTCTCCATCAGGGAGAATATATATGCATGTTACAGGGCCCGGTTACTAAGAGGCACAGCTATAAACAAGATTTTTTTTTAATGTTTCGAAAAGATTTACCAGTATTAACTAGATAAAATGAATAAGAGGATAGTAAGAGACCTTTGAGCTCAATTATCTCTAGATTTGCATCCACCCACCCAGATCCTTGAACAAGGTCAGAAATGATCTCATTCCAGCCTCCATTTATCTGCATTCAGTTGAATAATGAATGGAGGCTCTTTATATGGGAAGAAATGGTTTCACAGAGAGGAATGGGACTCAAGTGTCTGATGAGCATGGTACCACCTGATTACAAATGCAAACAGACTCTCCCTTTACCTATGGGAGAAACTGTCATTTAACATTCAAAAGCCAGGAGGCATACTCCATAGGGAATAGTAATAGTAGCCCTTTTATCTGATGATAGCTTTTTTCCATTATTATAGTTCACAATGTTGCTTCACTTAATTGCCAGCCACTTATTTTCATATTCTTTTGGCACTGTTATGTCTTATTTCTCTATCCTTTGCTGCTTTGTTTTTTTTTGTGCTTTCTGTCCTTTTTTGCTTATGTATTTATTGCTTTCTTTATGTGCTTTTGAAACAACCTCTCTTTTTTTCAATTACATTTTTATTTCCTACAGAATTGACAAATTTTTCAATTGGATGACTTTCAGTCAGCATTCAAGATCTTTAGCAAATACTTTAAGATTCATTGGTGGATTTTATATACTTGAAATCATTTAATGGTCCATAACCAGCCATAGTAAAGAGGGATTTTGCATGTGCCATGTTCTTTGAATTTGGAATATTGTATGCATATGGATAGACATAGAGATATGTAGAATCTCTTATCTTAGTTCTATATGACAGTGTAAATTCAGTGACAGAGAATGATGAGAGTTCCAGGTTTTTTTCAGTATAAGTTATATTGTTATATTATGGTCATACAAAATTAAAAGCAACTCTCATGTATGTTATACAGTGTAATTTTGTGAACTAGGTTTGTTGTGACTGGACCAATGGCCCATCACTTCTACAAAATGCTGGACAAAGTGGTACCAGCATCAGTGTGGGGAGCAGCCTTTAAGCGTCTTTTGTTAGACAGGCTCCTTTTTGCTCCTCTACTACTCCTCCTGTCTTTGTATTTACTCTCGAAACTTGAGGTTAGTGGAAAATTATTTTAGTTTGGTTTATGTGAGTTGATATATAACACTTTCTTTTTTCTTTAAAACTATTCGCCATTTCCCACGTTAGCAAGGTAGCGTTAAGAACAGAGGACTGGACCTTTGAGGGAATATCCTCACCTTGCCCCCTTCTCTGTTCCTGCTTTTGGAAAATTAAAAAAAAGAGAGGGGAAGATTTCCAGCCCCCCGCTCCCTTCCCTTTTAGTCGCCTTCTACGACACGCAGGGAATACGTGGGAAGTATTCTTTTTCCCCTATCCCCAGGGATATATATATATATATTTTTTTTTTTTTTATACTTTGTCGCTGTCTCCCGCGTTTGCGAGGTAGCGCAAGGAAACAGACGAAAGAAATGGCCCAACCCCCATACACACGTACATACACACGTCCACACACGCAAATATACATACCTACACAGCTTTCCATGGTTTACCCCAGACGCTTCACATGCCTTGATTCAATCCACTGACAGCACGTCAACCCCTGTATACCACATCGCTCCAATTCACTCTATTCCTTGCCCTCCTTTCACCCTCCTGCATGTTCAGGCCCCGATCACACAAAATCTTTTTCACTCCATCTTTCCACCTCCAATTTGGTCTCTCTCTTCTCCTCGTTCCCTCCACCTCCGACACATATATCCTCTTGGTCAATCTTTCCTCACTCATTCTCTCCATGTGCCCAAACCATTTCAAAACACCCTCTTCTGCTCTCTCAACCACGCTCTTTTTATTTCCACACATCTCTCTTACCCTTACGTTACTTACTCGATCAAACCACCTCACACCACACATTGTCCTCAAACATCTCATTTCCAGCACATCCATCCTCCTGCGCACAACTCTATCCATAGCCCACGCCTCGCAACCATACAACATTGTTGGAACCACTATTCCTTCAAACATACCCATTTTTGCTTTCCGAGATAATGTTCTCGACTTCCACACATTTTTCAAGGCTCCCAAAATTTTCGCCCCTCCCCCACCCTATGATCCACTTCCGCTTCCATGGTTCCATCCGCTGACAGATCCACTCCCAGATATCTAAAACACTTCACTTCCTCCAGTTTTTCTCCATTCAAACTCACCTCCCAATTGACTTGACCCTCAACCCTACTGTACCTAATAACCTTGCTCTTATTCACATTTACTCTTAACTTTCTTCTTCCACACACTTTACCAAACTCAGTCACCAGCTTCTGCAGTTTCTCACATGAATCAGCCACCAGCGCTGTATCATCAGCGAACAACAACTGACTCACTTCCCAAGCTCTCTCATCCCCAACAGACTTCATGCTTGCCCCTCTTTCCAGGACTCTTGCATATATATATATATATATATATATATATATATATATATATATATATATATATATATATATATGGTAAACAGAGAAGAGGTAGTAAAAGCTTTGCGGAAGATGAAAGCCGGCAAGGCAGCAGGTTTGGATGGTATTGCAGTGGAATTTATTAAAAAAGGGGGTGACTGTATTGTTGACTGGTTGGTAAGGTTATTTAATGTATGTATGACTCATGGTGAGGTGCCTGAGGATTGGCGGAATGCTTGCATAGTGCCATTGTACAAAGGCAAAGGGGATAAGAGTGAGTGCTCAAATTACAGAGGTATAAGTTTGTTGAGTATTCCTGGTAAATTATATGGGAGGGTATTGATTGAGAGGGTGAAGGCATGTACAGAGCATCAGATTGGGGAAGAGCAGTGTGGTTTCAGAAGTGGTAGAGGATGTGTGGATCAGGTGTTTGCTTTGAAGAATGTATGTGAGAAATACTTAGAAAAGCAAATGGATTTGTATGTAGCATTTATGGATCTGGAGAAGGCATATGATAGAGTTGATAGAGATGCTCTGTGGAAGGTATTAAGAATATATGGTGTGGGAGGCAAGTTGTTAGAAGCAGTGAAAAGTTTTTATCGAGGATGTAAGGCATGTGTACGTGTAGGAAGAGAGGAAAGTGATTGGTTCTCAGTGAATGTAGGTTTGCGGCAGGGGTGTGTGATGTCTCCATGGTTGTTTAATTTGTTTATGGATGGGGTTGTTAGGGAGGTAAATGCAAGAGTTTTGGAAAGAGGGGCAAGTATGAAGTCTGTTGGGGATGAGAGAGCTTGGGAAGTGAGTCAGTTGTTGTTCGCTGATGATACAGCGCTGGTGGCGGATTCATGTGAGAAACTGCAGAAGCTGGTGACGGAGTTTGGTAAAGTGTGTGGAAGAAGAAAGTTAAGAGTGAATGTCAATAAGAGCAAGGTTATTAGGTACAGTAGGGTTGAGGGTCAAGTCAATTGGGAGGTGAGTTTGAATGGTGAGAGGCTGGAGGAAGTGAAGTGTTTTAGATATCTGGGAGTGGATCTGTCAGCGGATGGAACCATGGAAGCGGAAGTGGATCATAGGGTGGGGGAGGGGGCGAAAATTTTGGGAGCCTTGAAAAATGTGTGGAAGTCGAGAACATTATCCCGGAAAGCAAAAATGGGTATGTTTGAAGGAATAGTGGTTCCAACAATGTTGTATGGTTGCGAGGCGTGGGCTATGGATAGAGTTGTGCGCAGGAGGATGGATGTGCTGGAAATGAGATGTTTGAGGACAATGTGTGGTGTGAGGTGGTTTGATCGAGTAAGTAACGTAAGGGTAAGAGGGATGTGTGGAAATAAAAAGAGCGTGGTTGAGAGAGCAGAAGAGGGTGTTTTGAAGTGGTTTGGGCACATGGAGAGAATGAGTGAGGAAAGATTGACCAAGAGGATATATGTGTCGGAGGTGGAGGGAACGAGGAGAAGAGGGAGACCAAATTGGAGGTGGAAAGATGGAGTGAAAAGGATTTTGTGTGATCGGGGCCTGAACATGCAGGAGGGTGAAAGGAGGGCAAGGAATAGAGTGAATTGGAGCGATGTGGTATACAGGGGTTGACGTGCTGTCAGTGGATTGAATCAAGGCATGTGAAGCGTCTGGGGTAAACCATGGAAAGCTGTGTAGGTATGTATATTGCGTGTGTGGACGTGTGTATGTACATGTGTATGGGGGGGGTTGGGCCATTTCTTTCGTCTGTTTCCTTGCGCTACCTCGCAGACGCGGGAGACAGCGACAAAGTATAAAAAAAAAAAAAAAAAAAAATATATATATATATATACACATACACATACACATATATATATATACATATTCCTTTTTTGCCCCGTCGCCGCCCCCCCGCAACTTTCTGATGTGTGTGATAAGGCTGTCTTTTCCTTTGTTTCATTAAACTATAAATTGCAGTCTAGAATTTCTCCTCATTACTGTTTAGTATTGTTCCTAAATATATCAAGTGATAAGTACAGTAATTTACAGCATCACAGAGGATGTTCTATATCTAATCTTATGGGGATGATTTTATATTCATACCAAATGGTACAAGCCCTCATAATGGTGTCATAATTACACCTGATTCTTTGTCTCCACTTCTTCTTCCACTTACCTCACTTTTTTCTTTTTCCTTGTCTTGAATATTGCTTACAATTATTGAAACATCTTTCTTTTTTCCACCATTTCTAGATAAAAAAGATTAGCCTTTCTTATATGGAAATTAGGATGGATGAAGCGATATTACTTGTATGAACTTCTTAACTCTTCCAGACAGATATTTATGTAAGCAGAGTGACTACTTTAGACAGACATTTATGCAATGAATTCAGTGCCTCTGTTTCAAAGCTGCATGCCTAGTATGAGTGATGGTAGAGGTAGTGGTGCATAGGTTCTCCTTACAAGTAATTGTCTACCAGCCATGCCAAAGACAGCACAGTTTTGTGAGTTCTCTAGGAAGAATATTGAGCAGCTGTTAGCTAGATTTATGGAGCAGGCAAAAAATTATCCTGAATTACTTAACAATGATGTTCTTTGGGGTCATATGATTTTATGGAAACTGGCTCTTTCAGTATGGACAGCTGACCAGGATGAGGTAGTAGAAAGACTTCCTAGGTAAAGTGTTCCTGGCATCTGCTTGACCTCAAGAATACTGAGTATGACTGTTGTGACTGGTAATTTTGTGACTGGTGATTTTGCAGACTTTTGAAATGAGTTTTGATATTATGAATGAATTATTGATGAATGATATTGATTATAGCAAGAAAAGATCTATTACTTAGGACAAAACATTACCAATAATAAGCAATAAAACATGCACTGTGGCAACTCATTTGACTCTTAGGCCCTACTCCCACACATTTTATTACATTGTGCTGAAACATTTACAAATCAGCACATTAGCTCCTCTATAACCAGTATACCTCTGAGCTGAGGGTAAAAATTTTGAGAAGTTAAACAGTGAAGTATCTCTGTGACTGTTATGATGAGGATTCTTTAACCCTCTCAGGAAAATTTAGGGGAATCTCCCAAGACAAGTGTGTTAAGAATTCAGATAGATATTTTGATCCTGTCAGGTAATAAACATCAAGAAAAGTTAAAATAAATATCTAGTAAATTATCCAGATTTGTTATTGTACAGACCTTTAAATTTTGTATGCCATGCATGCTTGGCTCATCTTGTGTTTGTTGGCTTTTGTTAACTCATTCTTCTTTATCACTTCTGTGCCACCACCAACGGACTACTGATACACAAAGAACTTTTTCCAGTGCTAACAGATTGATATATTTCAAATCATTATAATTCGTGCCCTAATGACTATCACTAATGGGTGGTAGGGTGTACCATGTATGCATGCCAGGGCCATACCTTCCCCCTTCATATTATATGGGCAGCTGAAATACTAGGATTCTTTCTGGTGCTGATTATAGTTGCTGTAACATAATGTATCTCTACAAACCAGTAAAATATGCTTTCGAATTTAAATGATGACAGGAAAAGCTAACCCATATGAATATGACTAGAGTGCCCACAGAGTAAGACATAGTACCCCATTGTGCATGGGTAACTGACACTCTAAGACTTTTTCTAGTGATAGTTACAGTTGCTTGTGATATAAAGCACCCCCATTCGCAATTAAAGTGTGCCCTACAGTTTGAATGCAAGTGGGTTGAGGCAACCCATACAAGTATGACTACATTTCCTGTCCCATAAACCATACAAGTTTGGGTGCAGTCCTTAAAGGACTAATATATTCATCTTTGAAATAGATTAGTGGAATTGGGACTCCTAGTTCAGTCAGTGGTGAATATCATAACCAACAAAATAAATGTTTTCCCCGTTTTATAGGGCAAGAGTCATCGTACCTGCATGGGAGAAGTTCGACTGAAATATTGGGCAGCCCTCAAGATGAACTGGAAAGTATGGACTCCAGTTCAATATATTAATATCAACTACATCCCACAGCAGGTATTTATCTTCTGTGACATGTTCTTTTGTTACCTATTCACGTATTATAGGGTGGGAAGTCTGCATATGTGGGGCCCCATTTTTTTTCTCCACTGTCATACAGTTTTTTAAACTAATGAGTACTGCTGGCATTTTCAGCTTCATCACTTGGCTTATTCCATTCATTCTCTAATAATATGAATATACTTTTTATATGTCTCTTCTGATGTTTCTTGCTTAGTCTTTTATGGCCATCTTTCAAAAAATTTCCATTATAAACATCCCCAGATTGGTTTAGACTTGAAGGTTGTGATCATATTTCTGC
This sequence comes from Panulirus ornatus, assembly GCF_036320965.1. Lineage (NCBI taxonomy): Eukaryota > Metazoa > Arthropoda > Malacostraca > Decapoda > Palinuridae > Panulirus > Panulirus ornatus. The sequence continues at coordinate 1,110,403 of NC_092287.1, forward strand.
TTATTCTTTCCTTTTCCTGTTGGGCAAATTTATGGTTTCTAACCTCTCAATGTATGTAACTCAGCTGTCTCATTTCAGATACCTTCTTTCTTGCCTTCCTTTGGACCTTCTCTTTTAGTCTTTTGTGGTTCTTAAAGTTCAGTGATCAGTCTAAAGAGGAATATCCTACTTTTTATCTAATACATATTAAGAATTGTATGGATTTGTATGTAGCATTTATGGATCTGGAGAAGGCATATGATAGAGTTGATAGAGATGCTCTGTGGAAGGTATTAAGAATATATGGTGTGGGAGGCAAGTTGTTAGAAGCAGTGAAAAGTTTTTATCGAGGATGTAAGGCATGTGTACGTGTAGGAAGAGAGGAAAGTGATTGGTTCTCAGTGAATGTAGGTTTGCGGCAGGGGTGTGTGATGTCTCCATGGTTGTTTAATTTGTTTATGGATGGGGTTGTTAGGGAGGTGAATGCAAGAGTCCTGGAAAGAGGGGCAAGTATGAAGTCTGTTGGGGATGAGAGAGCTTGGGAAGTGAGTCAGTTGTTGTTCGCTGATGATACAGCGCTGGTGGCTGATTCATGTGAGAAACTGCAGAAGCTGGTGACTGAGTTTGGTAAAGTGTGTGGAAGAAGAAAGTTAAGAGTAAATGTGAATAAGAGCAAGGTTATTAGGTACAGTAGGGTTGAGGGTCAAGTCAATTGGGAGGTGAGTTTGAATGGAGAAAAACTGGAGGAAGTGAAGTTTTTTAGATATCTGGGAGTGGATCTGTCAGCGGATGGAACCATGGAAGCGGAAGTGGATCATAGGGTGGGGGAGGGGGCGAAAATTTTGGGAGCCTTGAAAAATGTGTGGAAGTCGAGAACATTATCTCGGAAAGCAAAAATGGGTATGTTTGAAGGAATAGTGGTTCCAACAATGTTGTATGGTTGCGAGGCGTGGGCTATGGATAGAGTTGTGCGCAGGAGGATGGATGTGCTGGAAATGAGATGTTTGAGGACAATGTGTGGTGTGAGGTGGTTTGATCGAGTAAGTAACGTAAGGGTAAGAGAGATGTGTGGAAATAAAAAGAGCGTGGTTGAGAGAGCAGAAGAGGGTGTTTTGAAATGGTTTGGGCACATGGAGAGAATGAGTGAGGAAAGATTGACCAAGAGGATATATGTGTCGGAGGTGGAGGGAACGAGGAGAAGAGGGAGACCAAATTGGAGGTGGAAAGATGGAGTGAAAAAGATTTTGTGTGATCGGGGCCTGAACATGCAGGAGGGTGAAAGGAGGGCAAGGAATAGAGTGAATTGGAGCGATGTGGTATACAGGGGTTGACGTGCTGTCAGTGGATTGAATCAAGGCATGTGAAGCGTCTGGGGTAAACCATGGAAAGCTGTGTAGGTATGTATATTTGCGTGTGTGGACGTGTGTATGTACGTGTGTATGGGGGTTGGGCCATTTCTTTCGTCTGTTTCCTTGCGCTACCTCGCAAACGCGGGAGACAGCGACAAAGTACAAAAAAAAAAAAAAAATTAAGAATTGCTTGCTGAACATTTCTTCATCCATTCATTTAGATTGTTTTAATATTTGCCAGCAGGCACTTTGTCTCTCTAACAGTTATCCAGAGATGATGCTCTGGTTATGGGTTAGGTAAGTGTGTCTTTTAACATTTGGAAGGCATAAACTCTTTCAAATAATGGATATCACAAACATATGGACAGTGCAGAGATAATAGAATTTGAAGTAAATGTTTAGATTGGAACAAAAGTTTCATAGCTTTTGTTCTTTGACATTTAATAGCATTATCCAATTTGTGTCATTTCAAGGTTGATGAATCATTATGTATTTTGTATACACTTCATGTCTTATTATCAGTTGAAATGAAATTTGATCTAGAGGAAAATCTATTTGCTTTTATGGTAATTGATATGCATTATACTTTCTTAATAAATGTATACTTTTGTCTGCGACTGGAATTCATTTTGAATTTAGATAATCTGTCATTCATGTAAACTACAGAAGTGAAACAGTGCCCATTCTTTACATTTCTTAACCTATACAGGAGAAGCATGGTTAAGACTACATATATTAGTCATGTGGTAAAGTCAAAGACAAATTGGTCTGTAAGTAATTAACAGAACTTGAAAACAGTGTGTTATCTTTGGTTATTTTTCTTAAAGATGCTGATTGATGTTTCACTCCCATCCTTTATGTGTATGCTGTCCTCCTGGCAATTGTACATATAATATGCATGGATTATTTTCTGACATCACCTCCTTTCATCAGCATTACAAGGTTCTAGAGTTAACTTTTGAAAACTTCTAGAACATTAATCAGAAATAGAAATGAATTATTGTACAGTAGTAACATCTGTACAATAAGATTTTGATTGTTGTTACTACCAAATAATGGTTCCACGCTTATGCCCTATGCATCCAGTGATAAGAAAAGATGGAGATGTTCTGCATAAGAATCAGGGTGGACGTGTACTTAGGAACCTGACAACTGAGGTCAAGGTGTTGTCACATCCAAATCTTATTATAGGACAGAATGTGATGTGACCCTGATATCAAAGTTTCCATCTTCATGAAAAAAAGGCTTTAAATATTAATCTGATATCTGTTGATATTTTTTTTTTTTATACTTTGTCGCTGTCTCCCGCGTTTGCGAGGTAGCGCAAGGAAACAGACGAAAGAAATGGCCCACCCCCCCCCCATACACATGTATATACATACGTCCACACACGCAAATATACATACCTACACAGCTTTCCATGGTTTACCCCAGACGCTTCACATGCCTTGATTCAATCCACTGACAGCACGTCAACCCCGGTATACCACATCGCTCCAATTCACTCTATTCCTTGCCCTCCTTTCACCCTCCTGCATGTTCAGGCCCCGATCACACAAAATCTTTTTCACTCCATCTTTCCACCTCCAATTTGGTCTCCCTCTTCTCCTTGCTCCCTCCACCTCCGACACATATATCCTCTTGGTCAATCTTTCCTCACTCATCCTCTCCATGTGCCCAAACCACTTCAAAACACCCTCTTCTGCTCTCTCAACCACGCTCTTTTTATTTCCACACATCTCTCTTACCCTTACGTTACTCACTCGATCAAACCACCTCACACCACACATTGTCCTCAAACATCTCATTTCCAGCACATCCATCCTCCTGCGCACAACTCTATCCATAGCCCACGCCTCGCAACCATACAACATTGTTGGAACCACTATTCCTTCAAACATACCCATTTTTGCTTTCCGAGATAATGTTCTCGACTTCCACACATTCTTCAAGGCCCCCAGAATTTTCGCCCCCTCCCCCACCCTATGATCCACTTCCGCTTCCATGGTTCCATCCGCTGCCAGATCCACTCCCAGATATCTAAAACACTTCACTTCCTCCAGTTTTTCTCCATTCAAACTCACCTCCCAATTGACTTGACCCTCAACCCTACTGTACCTAATAACCTTGCTCTTATTCACATTTACTCTTAACTTTCTTCTTCCACACACTTTACCAAACTCAGTCACCAGCTTCTGCAGTTTCTCACATGAATCAGCCACCAGCGCTGTATCATCAGCGAACAACAACTGACTCACTTCCCAAGCTCTCTCATCCCCAACAGACTTCATACTTGCCCCTCTTTCCAAAACTCTTGCATTCACCTCCCTAACAACCCCATCCATAAACAAATTAAACAACCATGGAGACATCACACACCCCTGCCGCAAACCTACATTCACTGAGAACCAATACTTTCCTCTCTTCCTACACGTACACATGCCTTACATCCTCGATAAAAACTTTTCACTGCTTCTAACAACTTTCCTCCCACACCATATATTCTTAATACCTTCCACAGAGCATCTCTATCAACTCTATCATATGCCTTCTCCAGATCCATAAATGCTACATACAAATCCATTTGCTTTTCTAAGTATTTCTCACATACATTCTTCAAAGCAAACACCTGATCCACACATCCTCTACCACTTCTGAAACCACACTGCTCTTCCCCAATCTGATGCTCTGTACATGCCTTCACCCTCTCTGTTGATATTTATGTTATCTATATGCAGTATTGATAATGGTACTGTTCATGTCTGTAAAAGTTTCAGCTGGCCTTGAATCATTATAAAGATGATGAGGGTATTGTGAAGATGTAGTGAAGATGAAGTTGTAATTAAGATAGAATTGCAGTAGAATTAAGCATATTGAACATAAGAGTACTGTGATGATGAGGATGAAGTAAACATAAAAGTATGGTAAAGATGAAGATGTAAAGATGTAGTTCAATGAAGATCGAGGGTATTGTGAGGATGGTCATCTGTCTGGTATGCCAGCTCAGCTGTCCCATAGACCAGCAGACAGACATGTCAGCTCAATAGTTCTTTATCCCAGCTATCTGTCAAGCCAGCTCAAAATTCTCTTGACCCAGCCATTTGGTATGTCAGCTTATCAGTCTCATAAATTAGCTATCTTCCAAGCCACCCAACAGCCCAATAACAAAGCAATCCAGCATGCCAGCTCAACTGTCTCATAATTAAGCTGGATGTTAGGTCAATTCAGCAGTCCCATAACACTCTTAGGCCCTATGTTCTATAGGTTACAGAAACATAACTCAGTATAGATGAAATGTCATATACCCTCATTATATGTGTGTCCTTGTTTACTTTTATGTTATGAGAGTACCATAATCAGTGCACAAAATGAACTGATATAACCATATGTACATAAATATAATCATGCAAGACTCCATGTGATGTGGTGTATAGGGGATGATGTGCTGTCAGTGAATTGAACCAGGGCATAAGAAGCAGCTGAGGGAAATCACAGAAATGTGAGTGAATGCAGTCTCTTCATTTTTCCTGACACTATCTTGCTAATGTGGGAAACAGCAATGAAGTATGAGAAAAAGATCTCCATTTCTGTAAGAGCATGGCAGATGTCATTCATGCTGAAAACTAAGTTAGAATAATGGAATGAAATGTTGTTGTTGGTTGTAGGCATGTAAAACAGTGTGTTTGAGCCCATACATGTTAAAAGAGGGCTAAACAGTTCAAAATTAATCATTATGTACTGTGCTCATATTTTTACATTTGTTGTACCTGTAAAGCAGTTTGAAGTTTATGCTTAAGTGTTGCATTTACTATTCCTTGATACGTTCTCAGGTGTTACTTTAATTTGTATAGATTCACCATATAAGGTATCATGGAACTAATTATTTAGTCAAACTATATTTACAGAGCAAGATGATTCGTACAGAATTACTCATGCCAATCAACTCCACATTTTGTGTTTTATTTAATGTCTCTTACTGATCTTCTATTCTATTTTTCACCGTTTAGATTTATTATTCATGGCCACTATAATTATGGAAAATAGTTTCAGCAGGGTTTCTTTACTGAACACACTATCTATCCACAGTACCGCTCACTGTTTGCCAATGTTGTTGCCATCTTCTGGATTATCTACCTCACCAACAAACGGAGACAAGCTGCTGCAAAAAATCATTGAGATTGTGCAAGATTACTACCTGACCAGCAGAAAGGACATGGTGGAAGAAATAACCTCGTTAGTAAGGGGACGGAAACTATAAAACAAGTAAAACATACATTTATGTCAAACTTCATATTGTTTATTTAGTTGACTTCATCATACTGCAATTCTTTTAAGAATCTTTGTTTTTAATATAGATATTCATGTAACATGAATTTTATTATAACGATCTTGATTACAAATCATATAGAAACTGGAAGCCAAGAAAGGTAAGGAATGAAATTAGACATCATACATGACAGCTGTGCATTATACATGACAGCTAGAGACTGAGTGGGAACAAATGTGACCTTTGTTTTCTTTTCCTAGCGCTACTCTGCACACATGGGGGGGGGAGGGGGTTGTCATTTCATGCATGGTGGGGTGGCGACCGGAATAAATGAGGGCAGACAATATGAATTATGTACATGTGTATTTTTTATGTCTGTGTGTATATATATATATGTATACGTTGAGATGTGTAGGTATGTATATGTGCGTGTGAGGACATGTATGTATATACATGTGTATGGTGGGTGGGTTGGGCCATTCTTTCGTCTGTTTCCTTTCGCTACCTCGCTAATGCGGGAGACAGCGATCAGTTATGAGTGAGGAAAGACTGACAATTAGGATATATGTGTCAGAGGTAGAGAGAACAAGAAGTGGGAGACCAAATTGGAGGTGGAAGGATGGAGTGAAAAAGATTTTGAGCGATCGGAGCCAGAACATACAGAAGGGTGAAAGGCGTGCAAAGAAGAGAGTGAATTGGAACAATGTGATATACCGGGATTGACATGCTGTCAGTGGATTGAACCAGGGCATGTGAAGCGTCTGGGTTAAACTATGGAAATTTTGTGGGGCCTGGATGTGGAAAGGGAGCTGTGGTTTCGATGCATTACTTGTGACAGCTAGAGACTTGAGTGTAAATGAATGTGGCCTTTTTTGTCTTTTCCTAGCGCTGCCTCATGGGGGGTGCTATTTCATGTGTGGCGGGGGGTGACAGGAATGGATGAAGGCAGCAAGTATGAATATGTGTATGTGTAAATATGTATATGTCTGTGTATGTATATGTATTCATATGTTGAAATGTATAGGTATGTATATGTGCGTGTATGGGTGTTTATGTATATGCATGTGTATGTGGGTGGGCTGGGCCATTCTTTCGTTTGTTTCCTTGCACTGCCTTGCTAACGTGGGAGACTGCAATTAAGTATGATAAAATAGAATATATTTTCTTTCATAACATGTCTTTTCCTTTGTGTTTTGCTGTGACCCCTTACTGATCTTTCTTTCCCGATTGCAAAGTGAGGTGACCAAACTAAAAATGCATGCTCTAATTTAAGTGAGTCATACTGTATATAGTTTACTGAATAATTCCATACCCATGTACTTACATGCAATTCTAATATTAACCAACAGTTTGTTTGCCATCTGAACAGTCCTCCTAGTTTGGTATTATGGGTACTTTGTTGAACCCAAAATCTGTTTTGAAAACAGACTCATGTAGTTTGAGTCCTGCATGATTATAATTCAGTCAAAGTTTCCTTTCACTATATCCCAAATGCATTACTTTGCACTTGGTCATGAGGACCTTCATCAATTATATATCTGACCAGCCCTGGACCTTGTTTAAATCCATTTGAAAACTAATGTGATCCTAGTCATTCCTTACTTTTCTCATGATGCAGCATCATCTGCAAACATGTTGAAATTTGGTTCCAGTCCTTGTGGTGAGTCATTTTTTTTTTTGCATGGATTGAGGATAACAAGTGTCCCCGAGATGAAGCCCTATGATATGCCTCAGTCCACTTGTGTCCTCTGTTCCCTTCCATTTAGACAGCTTTCAGTCCACCCAAGGAGGTTACTACATCTGCCTGCCTGAAAATCCACTTTCTTTACCAACCTTGTGTATAGAATGATGTAAAGTGCCTTCTAATAGTCTAAGAGTAATGGTCTTTCCATCCATCTTTTGTATTTGAATCAGTACTTACCCTACCAAAGTTTAGAGCAGTGTTGTCCAAACTGTGGTACAATTATCCCTTAGGGTACGCGGCTTTGTTCAAAGGGTTATGTGAGAAGATAATGAAATTTTTTTTTTTCAAACTGTATCACAAATAGGTTATACAGCATCTTGGATCAGTAACTGAGTATGTGTATGTGTGCATGGGTGACTGTTTAAGAATATAGAATAACTCAGTAACCACAATGCTTACATCCTCTGTTACCTTCCACGTGGACAGTTTTCAGTCCATCCAAGGAGTTTACTACATTTGCCTGCCTAAAAATCCAGTTTTTACCAACCTTGTATGTAGAATGATGTAAAGTGCCTTCTAATTGTCCAAAGGTACATGGTCTTTCCATCCATCTTTTGTATTTAAATCAATACTTACCCTACCACAGTCTAGAACAGCATTGTCCAAACTGTGGTACATGTACCCCTTGGGGTATGCAGCATTGTTCATAGGCGGTATGTGAGAAGATAATGAAATTTTTCTTTTTCAAACTATCACATATTGGTCATATGGCATCTTGGATCAGTAACTTTACTGAGCATGTGTATGTGTGCATGGGTGATTGTGTAAGAATATAGAAGAATTTGATAACCACAATGCTTACACAGTTTCCAGCTTCAGTGAATGACAAGAGAACAGAGTAAGAATTAAAATGAAAGAGAAAGAAGTTCAGGGGAAATAGGAGGAGGGGTAGGGAGAGAAAACGAGACAGGACACGTATAGGAACAGTGCTGAACCCCTTGCTTGAGTCACTCTTGCTCAGTTTCACCTTAGGAATGAAAGTGTGAACATTTCTTTTTCAAATTCACATAAAAGCTTATATACACAGTTATGTCTTTAACAGCAAGAAGTATGGATAGATGGTTAAAATGTGATACTGTAGCAGCTGCAACAGCAATGCAAGTGAAGGAAATCAAGCAGCTGTGAAGAAAAAGAAAACAGACCTACCTAAATATCGTCAATACAAGGAAGATTATGTGCTTTTTGGATTTATTTTAAGAATTCTGATCCTCCAGAAGCTTTATGCCTCTTTTGTGGGGAAAGGCTGGCCAACAGTAGCATAAAACCAACTTACCTCCAACATCATCTAAACACAAAACATTAGTGTCATGTTGGCAAACCAGCTAAGTTTTAAAAGAAAATTTTTTGATTTTAAGTGTTCCCAGGAACAATTTAGAAAGCCTCCACACCATCAAGCAAAGCTCTTGCTGCATCTTTATCTGTATCTTTATTAGTTGTTAAAGCTAAAAAGCCATTTAATATAGCTGAAGAACTGACATTGCCAGCTGCATTTGTGATGGCTGAAAAAAAATGCTAGATATAAAAGCAGCTGACTAGCTAATGGCTGTTCCTTCATCACACCAAACCGTTTCTTGAAGGGTAAATGAAATTATTGATCATGTTGTGAATAAGCTGAAAACTAGCCAGTCTTTTTCACTTCAACATGACGAATCAACTGACGTCAGTGGACAGGCTCAACTTGTCTCACTTGTGATATACATTGATGGAAATTATATGAATGAACATGTACTTTTTTGCAAAAAATTAGAACACACAACTGAGAAACTCATTTTCAATGTCATTAATCATTTCTTCTCAGAACCAGGGCTTAGTTGGAAATCTCGCTGCTGCATCCATGACCAGTAAAGTGAAGGGACTCATTGCATGGATTAAGAAGGAAAATTCTGATGTGGAGTGAACTCATTGCATCATTCACAGACAATTGTAAGCTTCAAAAAAAGGAGTTCAGAGTTGCATGGGATATTGAATGATGGTGTCAAGACTACTTAAAGCTCGCCTGTTTCACAGACTGTACGAAAGCATAGGGTTTAAGCACACAAAGCTATTACTGCACACAGAGTTGAGGTGGCTGTCAATAGGGAGGGTACTCACAAGGTTGTTCGAGCTTCAAGATGAGGTAGGCTTCTTTTTATCCGAACATGGATCTCCTTTTGCCACATTTTTTTTAACACACTACTTGGCTTGCATAACTGGCGTATCTTGTAGACATGTTTAGCAAACTGAACAAGTTAAATTTTAAATCTGTCTCTGCAGGGCAATGATACAAACATTTTCAACTTATAAAGTTGGTGATTTCAAAAGAAAATAGAGTTGTGGAAGGAGATATGCTCATGGGGAGATTTTACACGTTTTTCTCTGTGAGATGTTTATTTTTCCAGTAACATTGACGAGGGAGAGACTGTGAAACCAGTTGATGTGGAATATTTGACCAACCTTGTCTGTGCTTTTAAATGTTCCTTTCCTGAGATATCTGTAATGCTGAATTGGGTTAAAAATCCATTCCTCCTATCTGAAAATATGCTTCCTGTTTCCCTTCAGGAGGCACTATTAAAAGTGTGTTAATACCGTGGCCTCAAACTGATATTTGAACGCTCAACCCTCACATTGTATTGGAGCTGTGCAAAGAAGGAGCACCCTGACCTAGGAAAGAAGGCTTTGGAAAACCTTCTACCCGTTGGGTCTACCTAGCTTTGTGAAGCATCTTTCTCTGCAAGCATTATCAAGTCAAAACAGAAAAACAAACTAAATTTAAACATGTAGCAAAACCTGATCACAGCAGTAGCCTCTTTGCTACCCAGAATGGCAAAAGTCATCACTGAACATCAACCCCACATTTCACATTGAGTTGTCAGTAATTTTCAAGCATTTTTGTGTTATTTCATCAGTCCTTTTCCTTTCATATACTGAATAATAGTTCATTGTCCAGCACTCAGATTATGCAAAATTTTAATACAATTTGCATTATCCTTCCAACTATTAAGTTTAATCAGTTATGGGGGTACTTAATGGTAGAAGATAACAAGGGATACAATAAGCAAAAAAGTTTGGACAACACTGATCTAGAGATTTTGTTACACATGACCTCTTTCCTCAGAACCAACTTCTAAATTATTGTATGGAAGATTCAGTCCTGTCTCATGATGAAGTAAGTGGAGCTTTACTGTGTAAAACCAAAGGAAATGCAGTAGCTTAAGTTGAAAACATACTGCTTTTACAGTGATTTTTTTTATGGCTACTGAAACTTTGTGTTTGTCAGAAGCTATACAGACAGGTTTATTCATTATTCTTCCACTGAATAATATATAAGGTTTAGATCTGTCATATTCTTGAATTGAGGTACAGAGTTACTGTAATACAGAATGTTGTAATACCTGCCAATTTCATATACATGTATACAACCTCTACATTATACAATATTGTATAAAAAATAATTATCTATAAAACAAACAGATACTTTAAGTATGGTATCATTGAGAAAAAAAGGAAAGACTATAGGCTTACAGTCATAATTATTCAGATGAAACTGATGTTTATAGGTTACAGTTGCCCTGTGGTAATTATGGTAATGAATCTAAGTTTGAGGTTGTGGCTTTGTGATATGTGTTATGTAATTTAGTATTATTTTGGTGTAATTTAATTCACATGCTCACTTTATAAGTGCAATATTATGTAATTGTCAAATTTGGATAAAGAAAAATTAATGAAAAAGTACTAAACTTTAGTGTATTTTTGTCTTAGCTAGTATCATACTGAAAGTATGGCATAACTCTAGTAGTATGTTCTATGAATTTTATTTTCATACTTCATTGCCATTAAGAATTTATTTTTGAATATCACCTGCCTTTGGAGATCTCTTTGAAACAGTCACCTGAATGTAATCTTTTTGAAACAGTTGTTATGAAGAACTTCTTGCTAACAAGAAACATAAGGTAGAAGTAGTAGGTATGAGCATTAGGTAGAAGTGATCAGTATGAACACTAGTTAGGAGCATCTGCAAACACTATGCTAGAGTTGCCCTCTGCTAGTGGCTTGTCAAGGGTAAGGCACTAAAGGCTAAGAGGCAGGGAAACAGACGAAAGAATGGCCCAACCCACTCACATACACATGTATATACATACACGTCCACACACGTACATATACATAACTATACATCTCAACGTATATATATATATATATATATATATATATATATATATATATATATATATTTCCTTGCGCTGCCTCGCAAACGCGAGGCAGCGCAAGGAAACAGACGAAAGAAATGGCCCAACCCACCTCCATACACATGCCTTGATTCAATCCACTGACAGCACGTCAACCCCGGTATACCACATCGCTCCAATTCACTCTATTCTTTGCCCTCCTTTCACCCTCCTGCATGTTCAGGCCCCGATCACACAAAATCTTTTTCACTCCATCTTTCCACCTCCAATTTGGTCTCCCTCTTCTCCTCGTTCCCTCCACCTCCGACACATATATCCTCTTGGTCAATCTTTCCTCACTCATTCTCTCCATGTGACCAAACCATTTCAAAACACCCTCTTCTGCTCTCTCAACCACGCTCTTTTTATTTCCACACATCTCTCTTACCCTTACGTTACTTACTCGATCAAACCACCTCACACCACACATTGTCCTCAAACATCTCATTTCCAGCACATCCATCCTCCTGCACACAACTCTATCCATAGTCCATGCCTCGCAACCATACAACATTGTTGGAACCACTATTCCTTCAAACATACCCATTTTTGCTTTCCGAGATAATGTTCTCGACTTCCACACATTCTTCAAGGCTCCCAGAATTTTCGCCCCCTCCCCCACCCTATGATCCACTTCCGCTTCCATGGTTCCATCCGCTGCCAGATCGACTCCCAGATATCTAAAACACTTCACTTCCTCCAGTTTTTCTCCATTCAAGCTCACCTCCCAACTGAATTGACCCTCAACCCTACTGTACCTAATAACCTTGCTCTTATTCACATTTACTCTTAACTTTCTTCTTTCACACACTTTACCAAACTCAGTCACCAGCTTCTGCAGTTTCTCACATGAATCAGCCACCAGCGCTGTATCATCAGCGAACAACAACTGACTCACTTTCCAAGCTCTCTCATCCCCAACAGACTTCATACTTGCCCCTCTTTCCAAAACTCTTGCATTCACCTCCCTAACAACCCCATCCATAAACAAATTAAACAACCATGGAGACATCACACACCCCTGCCGCAAACCTACATTCACTGAGAACCAATCACTTTCCTCTCTTCCTACACGTACACATGCCTTACATCCTCGATAAAAACTTTTCACTGCTTCTAACAACTTGCCTCCCACACCATATATTCTTAATACCTTCCACAGAGCATCTCTATCAACTCTATCATATGCCTTCTCCAGATCCATAAATGCTACATACAAATCCATTTGCTTTTCTAAGTATTTCTCACATACATTCTTCAAAGCAAACACCTGATCCACACATCCTCTACCACTTCTGAAACCACACTGCTCTTCCCCATTTCCTCATTTGCACGTGACTGCATTCCTATATTCACTGTACTTCCATCTAAGCTTTCAGTTACCTTCCTTTAATACTCTTCCCTGCATTTTTTCTGATTCATCTTTTCACTTGCCAACACTTTTATCTCTCCAGTCTTCCTTACACCAAACTTCCACTTCTCCCTGATCCTTATCCACACAAGAACCACGAAATGGTCAGAGTTTCCAAAGAATCCTCTCAACACTGCAGCATCTAGCACGGCCTTTCTCGTTTTTTAATCCACTGCCACATAGTCTATCAAAGCCTTTTGCTCTTTTCTTCCATCATTCTTCATCCATGTATATATCTATGGATCATCTTGTGTTGAAAAAAGGTGTTTGCAAGAAATATACCCCTTTCAGCACTAATATCCACAAGATAACTTCCATTCTTATTTACTCCAGGCACCCCCATTTACCAACTACCTCATCAATAACATCACATCCCACTTTTGCATTCATATCACCTAAATGACCAAATTTCTCTCCTCAAAACTGTTTATACTGTTATTTAAATTTCTTCAGAAAAGCTGCATTTCATCGTAACCTTGCACAGTCTTCATATTCGCAGGTGCATATACACATACCCATGCATACTCCACAATCCCAGTCTTTCCTTTCACCCACACTCTTCTTGATCCATTCCATCCATGCTCTGTAACACCCTCCCATACTCTTGTTGAGAGCAGAATTGCACATCCTTCTTTTCCTCTTCCCAATAATTTTCACTCATTCTCGTCCATACAAACCTCCTTCCATGCCCTCCCATAACTTGCATACATCATTTCCTCTTTCACTCCACACACCCTGCTTAAGAATTTTGGTTTTCCCAATCCATAGCATATCCAGGTTAAAGCTTTTAAACCTTTCCATAATCTCCCTCCTTTTACTCTCACCATTCCCCATTCACATTCAGCACCATCACCTCAATCACTTGTCTCTTTTAACCTTCAGCAATTATGTCTCTTTTAACCTTCAGCATAATTGCTAAACTCCATTGCTGCTTCTCAGCCTTTTGTGCCTCTTCCTTGACAGGTCACTAGCAGAAGGCAACTCCAGCTCAATGTTTCCAGAGACTGCGAGGCTCTAAGATTGTCAAAAAACTAAAAGTGACACACACCTCAGGTGTTTGTCCAAATCTAAAAGTATTGTTGTGATGTAATTGGGCAACACCTCCTTTATTCTCACCTCTAAGGGGTGTAATAACAAGGTCACCAGGAGAAGGTGGGTTGAGACTTGCATACTCTAGTAAAACTAGAGTTTCCCTCAAAGTGCTGAAACTTTTCCCAATTTTAAGCTCCTTTTACTTTCCGCAGTAGCAGCACCTCCTACCTCATTGGTTATGATACTGCCACTGCTTCTTATAGTTGTATATACTATAATGTGCTGAAAAACGAAGCTTTTTGCTCAAATTTCAGAAATGTATCTCACTGTGTTCCTCTACACCATGTAAAACCACTATCATTCCAAACAACCACTGTAAAATTAATTGGTTTTCCATAACAAAACTGCCCTGCAAAAACCAATCTTCTCTACCATTTCCGTAGACATATATATATTCTTAGGATCTAGGCAATGCTATCTCTGTTCTGCAACACAGTCATGGGACCATGGTAATGCCTTGTTCCTCCTGCAACACTAACAGAACCTTACCAATGCCAACCTTCTAAAGCAGTGACAAGATTAAGGCATTATCTCACCTATGGAACTTCAGCAATGCCTCCTTCCTGCTGCAGCACAACATGACCTCTTGCTGTACGTCACGCAGCACAACTCTGGGAGCTCAAATATGCTTCCTCTTTCCGACAGCTCAACCATGGAACTTCATAAACACATCCTTCATACTGCATAACCACGGAACTGTAACAATGCTTCATTCCTCCAGCACAATCACGAGACCTTGGCAATGCCCCTCTCCTGCAGTACAACTACCGGACCTCGGATGTGCCTCCATCCTCTTACAGCACAATCACAAGGCTTTGGCAGTGCCTCCTTCCTCCTGCAGCAAAAAGAACATGACCAGCAATGCCTCTTCCCTCCTGCAGCACAACCAAGAATCACGTCAACGCCTCCTCCCTCCTGCAGCACAAACACACCTCAGTAATGCCTACCTCCTTCCTACAGCACAAGGACGAGACTTGGGCAACGCCTCCTTCCTCCTTCAACACAACCACAGGACCTAAACTATACATTCTGCCTTTTGCAGCACATACGAGACCCTGAAATCTCCTCTCACGTGCTGCACAACCATATCGGCTCATTAACGCCTCCCAACTGCAGCAGCATGAAGATACTAGACAGCGACACCCGTCTCCTGTGGCAGCACCCTGAGACTCTTACTTTCCTTATTTTCCTGCTTTTGCTCTAGCAGTAGCAGTTCGTCCTTGAACTACATTTTCCTGCGCATTGCCCATGTCTGTATCCTTCCAATCCTCATTATTACGAAATTAGTGAAGGCAAAGAATTCCTAAACCCTAAGTTAGATTAAGTAAAAGTGTGGTAGCTATCAAGTTTGTCACTTACTTCTTAAGGGATATGATGAATTGGAACTTCTTTGTAATTTGATTCGACAATATCTTTTGGCTGTGGTATGGTAGTTAACAAGAATGATAGTTATCGAGTTTGTCAGCTTTTTGTATCCGCAGATTCTCTTAACGTTGTGAATTATGCAAATGCTGAGGGCGCTCAGCGTCAAGGGTGGAGAGAGGGCGAAGTGAAACTCGCCAGGTTACTATAATTATGACAGGCCCGACTTTCTTTGCTCAGGCTAACCCGTGATCCATTACACGTGGCGAGTTTCTTGGCTCAACCAATCCTTTATTTCAGAAAATGCTTACATTAAATTAATAAGAACATTTTATGAACAGTTTGTCTTATGATACAGTGGATATAATTTCGAACAAATGTTTGGGGAATAAGATGAAGATTAAGTGGGAGAGAGGTTAAGAGCGGTCAACTTATGCGTTTGTGGTGGTATCTGTGTGCACATTTGTTCTAAACTCTAACCTTGGGGCGGTGTCCGTACCTGTAGTGAGTGGGTAGGGATGCGATAGACAATTCCTTTGCCTGCTTGCCGCGCTCATTATTAAGGAATACACAGCCACTTCACCGCTGTCTGTAACGTAGGTTACGACCAGTCCAGACAACCCAAAGCATGGTGATGAAGAAAGGAAGACATAACAGCCTCTGCCTCTCAACTTAACCCACCTTGATTGTTTTCGTTTTATCAAAAGTATGGTCCCTGATTTTAATCACAATGGTATTGCGCATTATTTTATTCCATGATCACTCTTTATTGTTTGTGTTAAGACTGAATTATATGTTTGGGTATGCATGAAACTGAACGACCTGGGAAAATTAGTGTATCTTCTAAGTATGAATAAGAAGACAGCAATACAGGTATGTCGAATCTGCATTTACACACTCTTTGCCTACCTGTTGTCACAGTAGTTAAGGAAGCTGCCAGTTAAGGGTTGTGGCTTCCTCTGTACACGTTTAGGTTAACTGAGCGGGGATCTCCGGGAGATGGCTTACCACCAAACATGATTAACTCACCTGCCATGATATGACTGTATGATGAGACCTAACGACAGCTATACACTGAATGATACTTATCAGAGAAAATGTCATTCAAACATTAAAATTGAATTTAATTTCTGGTAAGCTATGGCCCACTTTAAAGTTCCCTCCTCCCCAAACTTTAATCCGGCCCTGCTTCCGTGCAGGTCGAGATGAAGATGGCTGAACTTCCGTATGGTATAGGTAATGTTGTAGCGTGAGGTTGTACTGTTCTTACTTGCTAATTTGGGAAAGTCCAAATATGTTGGTGCGCCTAAAGGATCTCAGATTTATGAAGGTTCATTTGGTATTTATAGATTCATATGCATCATACTCAACTGTGTTATTCAATCACATATTGAAGGTAAGGTGGTAACAATAGTAGTGTCACCATGGTTACTCGTGTCATTTAGACAGATCATGAACAATAATCTCAGTATGAATTTGAATAAGATTATGTTACACCATTTTAGAGTTTTACAATAATGAGGTTCTTCGTAGCTATTACAATAAAGTGAGTCTCTACCGGAGAGAAATTTATTGTGGTATGTCGTGTCATGTAATCGTTTGTCACTTATATGATTCCTTTTTTATTAAATGACACGTAAGGATGGTTAGAATCGTTTCTCTAGAACTATGTGCGTGCAGCGAGCTGAGAATGTAGACTGTTCTCAACATTCGGTGAAACACAATCAACTTTTTGTGTGACTGGGAAGAGGTGGTTTTTTGCATGCATTTCACTCGTCTATACAAAAACTATTCCTTGCCTGCTAAATGTTTTTCCTTTCCTCTCTTTATTTTTTCTTTTACATACCAGGCCTGGTCTATATTAGGATTTCTATATTCGAATAAAGCTCAAGTACAATATGGAAGATCTGCACATTAACACTAGACAAAGTTCCGTGATTACTATTCGAGTGTTACTGTAATTACGAGTTTTACACTCGCGTTGTCTCCCGTCTCTTAAACTTGTGTGTGTGTGTGTATATATATATATATATATATATATATATATATATATATATATATATATATATATTTCACACTATTCGCCATTTCCCGCGTTAGCAAGGTAGCGTTAAGAACAGGACTGGACCTTTGAGGGAATATCCTCACCTGGCCCCCTTCTCTGCTCTTTCTTTTGGAAAATTAAAAAAAAAAACTGAGGGAGGATTTCCAGCCCCCCGCTCCCTTCCCTTTTAGTCGCCTTCTACGACACGCAGGGAATACGTGGGAAGTATTCTTTCTCCCCCATCCCCAGGGAATATATATATATATATATATATATATATATATATATATATATATATATATATATATATATATATATATACCTCGAGGAGAGGATAATAGCTTGGTTTGGGTTTGGGCCGACTACCAAGCCCAGGGATCGAACCTGGGCCACGCTTGGGTACTGTGACAAGGATCACCACCTGGCATTGGATTATTTATAACGCATTCTATAAATAGTTTGGTAAACTTCAATGTCTTGTTTGTTCATATATTCCTCAACACGTCGACCAGGGTCAGAGGTCACCATCACGTCTACACCAGGGTCAGAGGTCACCATCACGTTACACCAGGGGACTAAGGGTCTCAGCATCAGCCTCCAGGGTTAAAGGTCGACCGTCAGGAAACGTGTAGCCGGACGTTATGGCCGACGACGTTGTAAAGGTGGGCTCTGTAGCGGCCGAGGGAGAATCCTTTGACGTCATGGTTGGCGTGTTGGTCATCAGTAAAGTCGCTGTTGCTGTAGGTTGTTGGGAGGTACTAGATGTCGTATGTGTCGTTACAGGAGGGTAAGGGGTCGTGAGTGAGGTATTCACCAGCCTTGTCGTGGGATCTGTCTCAGTTATTGTGGTTGGCTTGGTGATGGTTGAAGCTGATTGAGTATGTGTTATTAAGGAAACACTGCTGGTAACAGTAGACGTGAGAGATGTAGTACCAAGTGTTGTAGTGTCAGGGGTGGACCTACTGGTGGCATGAGTTGGTAAAGTAGGTATAGGTCGTGGGAACGTGGTCCAGAGTGGGGGCAGCCAGCCTTCCTCCTCACTGCTGCTGCTGCTGTGCTTGTGGCCCCACCACCACCACCGAGGACATTGGTAATACAATTTGCACTTGGATTTTCTGCTACCCTTTCTCCGTCTACGTTCCTCTGAATGCCTGTAGCCTCATCCTCGCCCCCATCCTTTTGAGTTCCTACTACCTCTCCCTCTTCTCCTATGCCTGTTTCTTATGTGGCTTATTCTGGATGGCCGCCTCTGTGGACAGAATAACACGTTAGAAAAGTTATACCTTTCTCTTGAAGTTAGTGAAGAAGGCTAATTTCGGGTGGACCTTTTGGTTTGAGGCGAGAGGAAATTAATTGTAACAACCACTATATGCAAATGCTTTGAATTATACTCTCACTTGTAACACTCACCTTCCTAATCAGTTGTTCTTTCCTCAATATTTCTCTCATCTCGGAGAGGGACAAGTCTCCGTCTTCCTGAACGTATTCTGCAGAACTAGTGTGGGAGGAGTTCTGGTCCGCGAAAGCCTCGCCCTTAGGAGCAGTTGTCAGCGAAACTCGTTTCATTCCCTTGAAATTTGCGGTTGGAGGCGATACCAGCAGCAGGGAGTCATTGTTGGAGTTCCCGGTGGACGGAGCAGTGTCGGTGTAGAGTGTGTGTAGTCTGAGGTTCCCTAGAGTTGATGGGCATGGCTACACCCGTCCTCACGATGAACAGTCCCAGCAGGAACAGCGGCAGTGATAATGACCTGGACATGCTGGTCAGAGGGAGGTGGTGGGTGGGTTCGCTACCTCGTTTACACCACCTGCGACGAGGCTTTTGAGTTAGTTTCTGACTTTACTTGATGTGTTTTTACAGCAGAACGACTTCTGTTGTCACTAGATCTTTTACATAAATACACCTCATACTCACAGTACAATCCTGTCCATTACGGATGAATCAGAATACGTACTAACATTAAATGTTTAACACATCATTTGTAACTTGTGTTGGTGAGCGAGGTAGGTGTGCGTGAGACACTGCGACAATTGTTGGTTTGTATTGTCTTCCTGTGAGTCACACATCCTGGCCACTTGTGAGGTCCGTCATTAGGGCAGGGCGACTGAGCGCCAGTCGCCGGGATCGGATACTGGTGAGATCCGTCACTTGGGCAGGGGGAGAACGACGGGCGTCCGGGTAGGCCTTACGGAGAAACAACCCATCCCATAAGAGATGCAGCATGCACAGTCGCGTACCAGCTACTGACGTGTACGGAGCTGTTGCTGTTCTTTCAGAGCTAGGTTGTAGCTATTCCTCCCTGCGTTGTCTCTACCCTTGCTTTCAGAGCTAGGTTGTAGCTATTCCTTCCTGCGTTGTCTCTACCCTTGCTTTCAGAGCTAGGTTGTAGCTATTCCTCCCTGCGTTGTCTCTACCCTTGCTTTCAGAGCTAGGTTGTAGCTATTCCTTCCTGTGTTGTCCCTACCCTTGATTTGTTTTGAAGGTTTGTTGAAAGTTATTGTTCATCAATAACTTTCTGTAAGGTTGTTGTGTAAGAATCGATCTTTCATTGACGGGTGTCGGCAGGAGAACTCCGCCTGGCCTTTGTGCGACCGACTCCGCCCTGAAACCTTTTCTGCTTAAAACTATTTCCTGATTTTTTTTCGGGGGGGTGGGGGTTGCTAGTTTTGTTTTGTTTTTTCTCCACTATCTGGAGTGGTTTGCCACCCCACATTTTGGGGCTAGGCCTCTATAGGATGGACCAAGGTAAGCCATCCACTGCCCCCGTAGGCGGCAGTGATGACGGACCTTGTATGAAATGTAGGAATGCTGATTTTGTTGTGGCCCATGCGACCGAAGCAATGACTCTTGCCTCCCTCACTCCCTTTTTAATCAGGAAGGTCCTCTTCGTTGGAGGACATAGACTTGATGGATGTCAGCCAGTCCACTTCCAGGGCCCGTTCATGTTCCCCTGGGGACTCGCTCAAGTCCCGACATAAACGGGCTGAGAAAGCTAGTCGGTTAAATAACTTAAACCAACACGTTCAATATCATTCAGTGGAATTGTAGACGCCTTAGGCATAAGCAAACACAACTACAACTGTTGCTTGCATTGTATAGGCCCGCCTCGTGATCTGTTTCCAAGAGACTCTTCTAAACGGCACAGTCGAAGACTGTTCCGTTGTAGATAGCCATCACTCGTATAGAAGAGACGAGAATCGTGGGTTAGCCATCTATTTATACCAAAGTTTACCTCACACAGAAATGACTGAATTCAACTCTAGACGCTTTCGCATGTAGAGTAAAATTGGATAACACATACCTGACCATTTGTTCAATATACTACTCCGGTTCCAAGGCACTTGATAATGATGAGTTAGATTTGCTTGTTAATCAATTTCATCACTGTAACGTGATTTTAGGACACTTTAATGTTCATCATTATCAGTGGGGAAGTATCCGGGCAGACGCCAGGGTTACACAAATGGTTAATTCTATAATCAATGCCAACCTCGCTCTTCTGAACGATGGTAGTGGAACTCGTGTAGATGACCGAACTGGCAGTATCTCAGCAACTGATTTATCCTTGTCATCGCTGGATATACTTATTGATATCATCATCTGGGGTATTTATGACGACTTCCTGGGAAGTGACCATTTCCCGATCTGTCTTATTCATGCGACATGATAACCAACTCGTCTCCGCCTGAATTCAATTATAAGAAAGCAGACTGGGTGTCATTCACAAGGCAAGCCGTCCTTGATATATCCGGTGGTGACATTGATGCAAAAGTCCTCCAGGTTACCTCCACCATACTGAGGGCTGCTGAGAACTCTATACCTAAGGTTTCTACAATTTCCACAAAGCATAGAGTTCCTTGGTGGACACCAGATTGCCGGAATGCACTGCATGAGCGCAATAGAAGATACAGGATGGTCGACATCGAGCCTTCAGATAATAACTTGATTGCATACAAACGTGCGAGGCTCAGGCAAGAAGAACTATATAACAAGCCAAACGAGACTCCTGGCGCGGCTTTGTCACTGCCGTGAACAAGGACACACCAGTAAGGCAGGTCTGGTCCACAATCAGTAACATTAAAAGAATATTCAAGCCACCACCTCCTCCGCAAAACCTCCACCAAGATCAAATCATCGACGACCCGGTGAACATGACTAACACACACCCCAGGAGATTCTCAGAAACGAGCAGCTCAGCCAATTACGACCCGCGCTTCCTACCCCACAAGCGACAGCCCGAGCCGCAAATACCAGACTTTACCACATAAGATACTTATGGTTATAACAAAACATTTACAGTGGAAGAACCGCTTCTTACCCTGAAGTCCTGTAAAAGTTCGAGCCCGGGACCCAGCGGGATCACTTACGGGATGATCCAACACCTAAGTCAGGCTAACTTGACTGAGCTGTAAGCATTGCACAATGAGATTTGGACGTCTCGAACGTTTCCAAAATCATGGTACTTTGCTCACGTCATCCCCATCCCAAAAGGCTCCGGAAGCCTTACAAACTTAAATTCGTTTCGACCTATTGCGCTTACAAGTTGCATTTGTAAGGCCATGGAGAGAATGGTTAACAAACAGAAGGCTACTTTTTTTGTTAGAATCGAAAGGTTTATTAAATGATCAGAAGTGTACTTTCCGTCATAACAGAGGCACATTGGATCATTTAATACACCTAGAACATTCTATCTTAGAGTCATTTAGTAAAGTGCGTTTTTTGGTTGCAGTGTTTTTATATATAGAGAAAGCCTTCGACGTGACATGGCGAAACGGAATTTTAAGCAGACTTTATGCTTTTGGTTTAAGAAGTTATTTACCCACATTTATCAGATTTTCTTTTAGAATAGCACTTTTGCTGTGAAATTTAAGCACTCAATGTCACTTCGGACACATTTGTCCAAGAGAAAGGGGTGCCGCAAGGCAGCGTTGTTAGCTAAATGTTATTCAATATTATGATTAATGATATTCTGTCTCCAGCTTCCGTCCCGCGAGATCTTAAATACTCACTTTATGCTGATGACTGTGCGCTGTGGCACATCTTCGCTTAGTAGACAATTTTCGGTCGAGCGGGTTCAAGCTGCGCTTGAGTCCGTTTATTGTTGGGCTCAACAGTGGGGATTTAAGTTCTCGCCCAAAAGTATCGCAGTTGTTTTTACCAGAAAAAATTATATACCAAATTTGCTTTTAACGTTAGACAACAACCCGATCCTATTTCAAAGTACAGTAAAATTCTTAGGCTTAAATTCTAATGAAAGACAATCAGAAAAGTCATGTTGATTATTTAGTAACAAATCTCAGTAAAAGATTGAATATTCTGAAATGTCTTTCGGGTTCCTCCTGGGAAGCTGACAAAAATCTTTGTTAATGATTTATAAGTCCCTGATTAGATCTAAACTAGACTATGGCTCTGGTGTATGCTTCGGCGAGCGAGTATACCATGAGAAGGTTGGATGTGATACAGAATATATATTTGCGAATGTCTAACCTGTACCAGAGTTCCACGATTGGAAGTTGAGGCCTATGCGTGGCAAAGCGGTATTCTGATGGCCAGGAGGAACTATACAACTACTTGTCGCCTCATTCTGGAATGTTTGCAGCTCGTCAACAGAGGCGTCAGGCCCCTGGCCGTCAGAATTCACTTCCTCAGCGAGAACTCCGGTATTAGAGTGAATGAAGTGGACTCGCTGGTTAAAATCTCCTTACCTCCCTGGAAGGAATCAAAAATCAACATTAAGACGAACTGGCTTCCAGCCAAAAAGGCCAATACATCGGAGAGCGAGGTACACCAGCGCTTTCGTCAGGTCATTATCGATCACTTATCGTATGTTCACTTCTACACTGATGGCTCCAAGACGGATAAATGTGTGGGTGCAAGTGTGTGGTCGGTGGAGTGTGCCCTCAGATACCGCTTGCCGAACCATACATCTGTATTTTGCGCTGAATTGCTTGCTATTGATCGAGCCATAGACTATATGATAAATTCAGATCACAATAAAGCATTAATTTTTTTCAGATTTCTGCTCTTCAAGCAATAGTCTTTGAATATACAGAGTCCTGTGAATTACAGGGCAATATTATCAATAAACTAAATTCATGTGAGGAAGATATCATCTTGATCTGGGTACCTAGCAGGTCATTGCAATATATACGGCAACAATGAGCAGGCAGACAGCTTGGCTAAGTCGACCTCAGAGCTCGAGGAGGTGGTTCCGATCCCTCGAGAGCTGGGATCCTGCCTTTCTTTGGATAAGAGATCAATCCATCTTCTGTGGCAGAGTCAGAAGACTAACCTGACAATCAACAGAAAATATAAGCAAGAAGTGGCGGACTGGCCGACCTCATACCGCAAGTACAGAAGAGAGGAGGTCGTGCTGGCCCGCCACAGAATGAACTGTACATTCATCACTCACATCCAACCATACATTCACAAAAGCTTTCCACCAACATGTCTACAATGCCAATGGATTTTAACAGTAGATTATGTACTTCTCTGATGCCATAGATTTAATCAACACTGGAAAAAATTGATAGATTATTACAAGAAAAACATCTGTTTTAACGTTGTCAATGTACTCGGGGATAACTCGAGTACTGTTGACAAACTGATGGTCTTCCGCAAAAAGAAATAATCAAGATGATGTAAGGTGGTTCGTGGGTTCTCTGTGGCGGGGTTGGCATCGGTGTGAGGCTCCTCCTGCTAGGGTTGGTCGCGTGGTGAGTGGACTTGTCCACCCGTTAGGCGGTCGGCCTTATGGGAAGGCGTTTATCTTCCAGGGCAGCTGCGCCATGGGATTGAGCATGCGGACCCCCGAATAAATCATTATCCTATTCTATGTGCATGATGTGGTGGAGGACTATCTCTTGGGTAAACTGCAACTGTGGCTCCTGTGCCGACAGGGCGGTGTTTGCCGCCACATCGGCTCAATACACACAAAATCTTTTCTTTCCATTATTCATTTTTTATAGTTCATCTTTATTATCTTGAAAGGTTGTGTGATAGTGAAGAAAGATTAAGAGAAAGGGCTCCGCGAGGTTAGGCACTCTCCCCTTGATGCACAAATTGTTGCCTTTTCTCCACAGCTCGAACAAATGGCCTTTATAACTAACCTCTACCACCTCTCCGGATTCCGACCTCTGTCGTCAATAAGCGTTTCCTTCCTTCGGTGTGATGAAATCATGTCATCACCAGGGCTTCTTAAGAGGCGGTGGTCCAGCTGATGTTACTCTGGTAGCCCATGGTGACTTTGATAATGAATTCATTGCAGTTTACTAACATTTATATTTGATGACATACGCTATACTACTGATGACATACGCAACACTGAGTATAGGCTATCGATGATTACGTTTTACCTGTCACTCGTAACACCTGAAGCAAGTGCTTTGGGAGCAGCTGAGTGAGTGTGTCAGCAGCTTTGATGCACGAGACCGGGTATTAGTGATGGGTGATATAAATGCGAAGGTGAGTGATGTGGCAGTTGAGGGTATGATTAGTGTACATGGAGTATTCAGTGTTGTGAATGAAAATGGTGAAGAGCTTGTGGATTTTTGTGCTGAAAAAAGACTGGTGGTTGGGAATACCTGGTTTTAAAAAAAGAGATATAAATAAGTATACGTATATAAGTAGGAGAGATGGTCAAAGGGCATTAGTGATGAATGTAGTCATATATGACGTATCTTTAAGCTGTTATGAAATGCCAACTGGTTTGTGAATAATGTGTGCTGGAAAGTTAGGAAAACATTTTGTTTCTTGTAACAAAGATGTGACAACTTAGCTAATCTAAGACATGTTTTAAAAAAAACAGTGCTTGTAATGTTGCTTTCCAGTACAATAACACCATCAGCAAGACAATAATAAATATTAGGCCAAATCATGCAACAATTGGGAGTATTTACGCCCTCAAATGCAAGGCATGTAAATATATCTATGTAGGCCAGACCGGTAAAGCTGTAACGGAGAGGTGTTGTTGACAACGACATTCAGTACACAGGGATGGCCACAAAAATGCGATCGCTAAACATTATCATGAAAATGGTCTTCCCATAGATCTTAAAAATCCCGTTTATACCCGTTTGCTGATTATGCCACACGTTACGTCATTGAATGTCTGAATTGCTAATACTAAGAACTTTAATTTGTCCCCACGCAGTTTCATAGCCCATCCTAGCCTTAACCAAATCGTTATGAGAGAATTGACAAAACACGAAATCGTAAGAAAAAGTTGTTTATTACACACCCAGCTACCCAAGTCAACCCTCGCCACCTGACTCCCTTTAATCACTCTCGCTTAGTTACGACCGGACAAAGCAGACAGTACTTGGCCTAAAAAGATTGGTGTTAGGCAGCGGGAACCATGTTTGATGTTGGGATTTAAATAACTTTGTTAAGTACTGGCACCTAATGAGGTGGATTGTCTCCACGAAATATGTCGTGCCACATGTCTGGAAAAATTGCACGGTAAATGAAGTTGTATGAACTACCGATGTGCGATTTCACCCTCATATCATCACGGACAAGTGTGATCATCATATCTATCCATCTATAGCTATCTATCTATCTATCTATCTATATATATATATTTTTCTTTCTTTGTCGGTCTCCCGCGTTTGCGAGGTAGCGCAAGAAAACAGACTAAAGAAATGGCCCAACCCACCCCCATACACATGTATATACATACACGTCCACACACGCAAATGTACATACCTACACAGCTTTCCATGGTTTACCCCAGACGCTTCACATGCCCTGATTCAATCCACTGACAGCACGTCAACCCCGGTATACCACATCGATCCAATTCACTCTATTCCTTGCCCTCCTTTCATCCTCCTGCATGTTCAGGCCCCGGATAACACAAAATCTTTTTCACTCAATCTTTCCACCTCCAATTTGGTCTCCCACTTCTCCTCGTACCCCCCACCTCCGACACATATATCCTCTTGGTCAATCTTTCCTCACTCATTCTCTCCATGTGCCCAAACCATTTCAAAACACCCTCTTCTGCTCTCTCAACCACGCTCTTTTTATTTCCACACATCTCTCTTACCCTTACGTTACTTACTCGATCAAACCACCTCACACCACACATTGTCCTCAAACATCTCATTTCCAGCACATCCACCCTCCTGCGCACAACTCTATCCATAGCCCACGCCTCGCAACCATACAAAATTGTTGGAACCACTATTCCTTCAAACATACCCATTTTTGCTTTCCGAGATAATGTTCTCGACTTCCACACATTCTTCAAAGCTCCCAGGATTTTCGCCCCCTCCCCCACCCTATGATCCACTTCCACTTCCATGGTTCCATCCGCTGCCAGATCCACTCCCAGATATCTAAAACACTTTACTTCCTCCAGTTTTTCTCCATTCAAACTTACCTCCCAATTGACTTGACCCTCAACCCTACTGTACCTAATAACCTTGCTCTTATTCACATATTCTCTTAACTTTCTTCTTTCACACACTTTACCAAACTCAGTCACCAGCTTCTGCAGTTTCTCACATGAATCAGCCACCAGCGCTGTATCATCAGCGAACAACAACTGACTCACTTCCCAAGCTCTCTCATCCCCAACAGACTTCATACTTGCCCCTCTTTCCAAAACTCTTGCATTCACCTCCCTAACAACCCCATCCATAAACAAATTAAACAACCATGGAGACATCACACACCCCTGCCGCAAACCTACATTCACTGAGAACCAATCACTTTCCTCTCTTCCTACACGTACACATGCCTTACATCCTCGATAAAAACTTTTCACCGCTTCTAACAACTTGCCTCCCACACCATATATTCTTAATACCTTCCACAGAGCATCTCTATCAGCTCTATCATATGCCTTCTCCAGATCCATAAATGCTACATACAAATCCATTTGCTTTTCTAAGTATTTCTCACATACATTCTTCAAAGCAAACACCTGATCCACACATCCTCTACCACTTCTGAAACCACACTGCTCTTCCCCAATCTGATGCTCTGTACATGCCTTCACCCTCTCAATAAATACCCTCCCATATAATTTACCAGGAATACTCAACAGACTTATACCTCTGAAATTTGAGCACTCACTCTTATCCCTTTTGCCTTTGTGCAATGGCACTATGCACGCATTCCGCCAATCCTCAGGCACCTCACCATGAGTCATACATACATTAAATAACCTTACCAACCAGTCAATAATACAGTCACCCCCTTTTTTAATAAATTCCACTGCAATACCATCCAAACCTGCTGCCTTGTCGGCTTTCATCTTCCGCAAAGCTTTTACTACCTCTTCTCAGTTTACCAAATCATTTTCCCTAACCCTAATGTATATATATATATATATATATATATATATATATATATATATATATATATATTGATAGAGAAGTATGTTGATAGTTAAAGTTTACCGAGGACACGATGTATTTGGCAAATATGTCTGTTGACTGTGTAACAATATTTAGCGGTCGACAGTTAGAAACGTAGGTATTGTTGGATGTAATGGATACATTAGTATCGAAGAAAATCATATCGATAGAATCTTTAACCCTCGTGGAACTATATATGTCATGTGCATCTTTATCCAGGTTAAGTAAGGGAATGTTAAATATCTGTGAATCGTATTACATTTTTAATTCATGGTTTCCATATTCACTCCCAAGCGTAACCGGAATTTTCTTGCTCTTCTCGTCTTTCTCTCTTCTAACCTATGATATTTTAAGATTTAGTTCTACAAGCATCTGAGGAGCCGAAATTAACTTCTGTCTTTTCCCTTATTATATCTCTCTCCATCCTAGAATAGGTCATGTTTTTGGTTTTGTCTCTTTGATATTATGTGAGAATCACTTCGGCCACCGTGTAAAACTGCTGATGTTAAGAGCTCATGTAACCCCGTAACCTCACAGCTAAGGCTAAAACACCGTACCCGTAACATGATCTTTCCTAAATTTTTATTTCCATTTAGACTTCTGTCGAACATAGATATATCGCGTATACATTTTTGCTAAAATTTCTCCATCCAAGTCGCGCCTAAGACGTTTTTCGAAACTGCTCATATTCTTACACGCTGATAAAGAGAGCGTTTTGAAATACTGCTTCCTCGCTGTACTTACCAATACAGTGATGAATATTGCTATATCTGTATCTATTATTGCATATGAATATTTCGCTTCGACGAATCTAATTTCACTTTCCAAACGTCAGCTCGTAAACTAGACTTTTGTTTAATAGTAAACGGCTGTATCTTACATCATTTTCATGTTACATTTGTGCCAAAACCCATGGATATGTATCAATATAACCTTGGCTTGTAGTCTTAACACGTGTGTGTGTGTGTGTGTGTGTGTGTGTGTGTGTGTAAATACCTGTATGCAGTATAGGGTGGGATCTCTGTCATGAGCGAGCTTAAAGGTAATGGCATAAAAACGCAACCTAAAATATCTCATTTTCTCCGCCCATAAAGCTAGATTAGACATCAGTTGTATCGATGGTGGTAAGTTAGGCTACGTTCATCTTGCAGGAGTGTGTATATAATTCACTGAACAGCAACAGTCGACCGTGTCAGGTTAGGTGATATGAATACTAGGCTGTGTTTAGTAAGGCGTGGCCTTGCAGGCGTCCAGCAGTCTATGGTTCCATTGGTGTCGTACAGAGGCGGTTGTATGTCTAGCAACAGTTCTTAGACTGTGTACAGAGATGGAATTATTACATGAGAAAGAAAAATTATCATAAAGGGCGCTTTAGACAATTTTTTGTTTGATTCTATTACACTGCGAGATAATATTGGTATGTCGGTAATTATGGGGAATTGCAACTCAACAGGCAACATCGTTAAGGCAGGAGTCTTGTACTTTTGCTGAGAGAGTGCTAAAGCCTCGTAGCTCTTCTGTTGGAATGAGGTGGCGTTGCCAGAGTCCCGTGGTTGTGCTTGCAGGAGGATGGCGTTGCTGAGGTCCCGTGGTTGTACTTCACGAAAGACGAGACATGGCCGAAGTCACATGACGGCTCAAGGTTGTAGCTGAGCCATTGACTCTCATGACAGCCTGCGTGACACATAAGGTCCGCAGAGACCTGCACGTGGATCATTCCCGCCGGGGTGTGGTGGATTATGACTCTGGTTGCAAGGACTTTGTGCCGAACTTAAGGCTGCGCAAGGCAATGACGCCTTTGATGCCATTTTAAGGATAGAGTAAAGCTGTAGGTTAGGTGGGGTTCGTGGGAATGTGGCTCTGTAAGGCGCTTAGGTCCCCTCAAAAGTTGCTCTAATGAGCGAAACACACACGTACGACTGTGGGCAGGAAAGACTTTAGAAGCGATGCTGAGAGAGTAGCAACAATGCTTTTGAAAGAAACCACGGCATTTATTCATAACTTTTAGCCATATAAAGAGAAAAATATTCAAATACAAATGAGGTTTGTATTTGAATATTTTTTTCTTCATATGGCTAAAAGTTATATATGTGTCGGAACGAGAAGTGGGAGACCAAATTGGAGGTGGAAGGATCGAGTAAGAAAGATTTTGAGCGATCGGGGCCTGAACATACAGGAGGGTGAGAGGCGTGCAAGGAATAGAGTGAATTAGAACGATGTGGTATATCGGGGTCGACGTGTTGTCAGTGGATTAAACCAGGGTATGTGAAGCGTCTGGGTAAACCATGGAAAGTTTTGTGGGGCCTGTATGTGAAAAGGAAAGTGTGGTTTTGGTGCATTACACATGGCAGCTAAAGACTGAGTGTGAACGAATGTGGCCTTTGTCTTTTCCTGGTGTTACCTCGCACGAGCGCGGGGAGACGGGAGTGCCATTTCATGTGTGGCGGTGTGGCGACGAAATGGATGAATGCAATATGAATATGTATATGTGTATATATGTATATATCTGTGTATGTATATGTATGTATACGTTGAAATGTATAGGTATGTATATGTGCGTGTGTGGGCGTGTATGTATATACATGTGTATGTGGGTGGGTTGGGCCATTCTTCGTCTGCTTCCTTGCGCTGACTCGTTAACGCGGGAGACAGCGATAAAGTATGATAAAAAAAAAAGGTTATAAATGAGAATTAATACAGAGTAACAAATTCTGATATATATATATATATATATATATATATATATATATATATATATATATATATATATATATATAGTGACATGAAGCAACACTTCCTAGACATGACGTAAACGCACAGGAAAGGTGGAGCCACTTCACCGCTAAAATTTCTTGTGATTCCGGACTGTTGTTGTCCCATGCGGTCGTCCATATGTCTAGGCAGGTGTCAGGGTGCTTGAAGGGTTCATGATTTTCCAAAGTGTGTTTATAACTTAACGATGATGGCTTTATTGACCCTAGCAGTCGATAGGCCCATCGTCCAAACAACCAAACTTTTATAATCAACATAAAAGTATTATCCTTCACAAGGGAACCTAAAAGATAAGTAAGATTTTAAGAAACTACATATACATTTTGGTGCATCATTCTGTCAAAAATGATTTATATTACACATTATTAGACCTTCTTGATGCTGTAGACTTTTACGACTGACTTGCTGCTAATTCTTTATTTCCTCTCCAGCGAACTACCTCTCGCTTGTCACCGCCTCGACTTCGTGTTTCAGCGGGCTTACCAATTTTCCTCCAAACATCACCAGCTCTCTGTAGACACCAGCAAGGCCAAAATATCGTAATACAGGCTCATAGCTGGACCTAGTAAGCTTTTGCTTCGATATATTAGTTTCTCTGATGGCATTATCACCTTCTAGATATTTATGGACTTGTGCAAACACAGCAGTCGATCTGCCACAACTCGCCATGTGTTTCAACGAGGAGTCTGTCAGCTCGGCCTTACTCTATGCCCCGTCAGAGCTGTCAGCCACCAAAGAAGAATTGTTCGGTAATGTGGACATATGGAGAGAGTGAGTGAGGAATGGTTGACATAGAGGATATGTGTCACAGGTAGCGGAGGAAACAAGGAGAACGGGAGACCAAAGTAGACATGGAAGGATGGATTGAAAGGGATTTTGAGTGACGGGGACCGAACATGCAGGAGGATGAAAGGCGTGCACGGGTCAGAGTGAATTGGATCGATGTGATAAGCAGACGTGGACTGAACCAAGGCAGGTGAAGCGTCCTGGGTAAAACATGGAAAGGTCTGTAAGTCCTGGTTGTGGAGAGGGAGCTGTGGTTTTGGTGCATTACACATAACTAGAGAGTGGATGTGGCCTTTTGTCGTCTGTAACTGGAGCTCCCCGCTAACGCGGGAAACGACGATCAAGTATGATATATATATACATATATATATATATATATATATATATATATATATATATATATATATATATATATATATATATATAGGGGATAGGGGAGAAAGAATACTTCCCACGTATTCCCTGCGTGTCGTAGAAGGCGACTAAAAGGGAAGGGAGCGGGGGGCTGGAAATCCTCCCCTCTCGGTTTTTTTTTTCTTTCTTTTTTTAATTTTCTAAAAGAGGGAACAGAGAAGAGGGCCAGGTGAGGATATTCCCTCAAAGGCCCAGTCCTCTGTTCTTAACGCTACCTCGCTATCGCGGGAAATGGCGAATAGTTTGAAAAAAAAAAAAAAATATATATATATATATATATATATATATATATATATATATGTATATATATACACTGTTTATGTATTCCAGGAACTCTGTAGGAAATTCTGCAGGTCCAAGGCCGCGCTGCTTTCAGTAGCAGGGAAAAAGAGGACTCCTCTGTCCAGACAGTACGTTCAATGATTCAAACTCGCCAAAGGCGATTTTTCACTTGGTTTAATCCCTTGTAGGCGGAGTCCGATAATATATATATATTTTTTTTTTTTCAAACTATTCGCCATTTCCCGCGTTAGCGAGGTAGCGTTAAGAACAGAGAACTGGGCCACTGAGGGAATATCCTCACCTGGCCCCGTTCTCTGTTCCTTCTTTTGGAAAATTAAAAAAAAAAAAAAAAAAATTGAGAGGGGAGGATTTCCAGCCCCCCGCTCCCTCCCCTTTTAGTCGCCTTCTACGACACGCAGGGAATACGTGGGAAGTATTCTTTCTCCCCCATCCCCAGGGATATATATATATATATATATATATATATATATATATATATATATATATATATATATATATATATACATATATATATTATATATATATATATATATATATATATATATATATATATATATATATATATATATATATATATATATATATATATACACAAACAAATATAGTGCTTATGAATGCCCAATTTTCAAGCGAAAGTCAAGCATACCTGAGGATATTGTGAGGTTTCAGCAGAGAGCATCGTCTGCCGTCTTGAATCAAACCCCAATTTTTGTCTTATGGTCAAGTGACGCTGTTTCATTAACATAACAGCAGACTTGAAAGACGGAGAGAGAGAGAGAGAGAGAGAGAGAGAGAGAGAGAGAGAGAGAGAGAGAGAGAGAGAGAGAGAGAGAGAGAAGGGCGTGTACCCTCACAGGTGAGACCGCGTAACCAGAGTGGGTTACCTGAGCCGACAGTCATGTGGCCTGGAAGGCGACGCTTCGGCCGCCCTCCCGCCTCTCACACACCTAGTCTCGCGTACGGGGACGTAACACAGCCTTGTGACTCCTCGCCGCTTACCTGACCTTCCTCTGCTCCCGCCCTCACTAACTGGTTTTCTGCATCTCTCTCTGTCTCTTGGAAAGGAATCTAGGGATATACAATCACAATACTGGGATACCTGTGAAGTTTTCTGGAAGCAACATATATTTCAATTGCACGTTAAGCACCATCCGTTAAGTAAAAGTGATGACTCCCTGGTCGGCTTGGAATAAGTCATGGTTACACATACAATTAACGTGAACTGTTTCGTTATCAACTCTCAAGGAGGATTTTTGGATCCTGGATATGAAGTGCTCGATATGAAATATCAGAAAATAGTAAAGGCCGTTGAATTGTTTAAGACATATACAGAAATCGGATATACTTTGGAAAACCACTTTAGCTCGTTATCAGGTAAATAAATTGTGAAGTGAACAAACCTTGGTGAACCAATCCTCCCAATAATCACAAGATCTTGCCACGACAAGTTGAAAAATCATTGGGATTTAAAACATTCCAAGTGGTCATTATCTAACAGCAGGTAGGTGGTAATCGTTCCCAAGGATATATTCTATAGTAAATGGAACATCTATCGCTTATAAGTATGTAGTCTATATCATCCATCACGACTTAGGTAACTTCGTATGCTCACTCCTATTACAATTACTGTTATTTCTGCTAGTCAGTGCTACTACTGATTGTTATGATTGATACTGCTGCCATTACTACAATACCTACTTTTTCTAACAATATTGCTACTATTACTTCTTCACAGATTTATTATCATTGTTATTATATTATTATTATTATTATTATTATTATTATTATTATTATTATTATTATTATTATTATTATAGCCTGTTCTTAGCAATACAAGTATTTGATGGAGGCAGTACTCACAAGGATGCAGGTGACATGCAATTAATTTACAGGCTTCACAACATTTGCATGAGAAAGAACGTGCATGGAGGGAGCTCTGCTGAGGAGAGGTGCCTGGATTAAGAGATGAGAGGATGGAAGATGTTTGCGTTCATGTATTCTAAGCTGAGTAGTTGACTGAATAGTATAGTATGCGGAAGCATTTGAGTCCGCATTGTTATGAGAGTATGGATGGATTTGCATTAGAAGTGACCCGTCGCGACAAGGTTAGAATGGATGTTTAACGAGACATGAAATTCCGGGAAGCAGGGATCGAAGACTGGATTTGAAACGACGAAGTGGTCAGTATCGGTAAGGAGGGTTAGGGAAAAGTTTGGAGTCACCTCCCTAGTTGTTGATGTAAATTTCCGTGTGTGTCACGGTTATTATGGTGTTTAAGAGGGTAAAAGGTTAAAATAAATGAAAACGGAGATGATTGTAGGACAGAATTTTCCATTATTGGTTATCACAAGTTGTCGAACATGAGAAATATTAGAGCCCAGAGCCCGGGATAGGCGACGCTGCTTTAGACAGAAAACAAAATACATATGACAGCGTAAGGACGTTTATGTACTTTTTTGTGTATGTATTTTCCGAGCAACGTTGACCAACATGTTTAGATTTTCTTGTATAAAACGAATGTCCTAACGTCTTAAACCTAACCTAACCTAACCTGGGCGTGCAGCAACTATAACGTTACTCCAGCCTAGTCACACAGAGTTCAGATATTTATCATCTGTCTATGTGTTTGCGCTGAGAATTCGTGCGGAACAAGCTTGCGGAAAGTGAACATCTCTTAGTTGCTCATTTCTTAGGAACTGGAGTACAGTCGCACGGGCCTTGTGGTGGACATTCTTATTTGTTCTTTTAACAATTGTCTGTGACACTGCCCTGTGTGTGTAGAATTCAACCAAACTGTTTTTGTGTTTAGCTTCAGTAAGTTGTATGGGTACTGATCTGATAACTGGAGGTTATCACATATGTTCTTAGAACTGATCCATCTTCTTTTTCTGACCTTAACTGTTTGATTGGTCGTATGTGGTCTGATAACTGTCCTAGCCTGTTCATCTGTTATCTATTCAATGAAAAGTTCACTCGTACCTTACCAAGAAGATGTGATTCATGGAAGTGATCGGGACTAGACATGTTTTATTTTCTTTGTGATTATCATTCAAATACTTACATCACGTGCATCAGTGTACTTTACATGCATATATCAAGTTTCATTTTCCCGTGGATTAGAAGGAATTTACTTCATCACGAGCTCAGTTGTGATCTTTTCCAATATATATATATATATATATATATATATATATATATATATATATATATATATATATATATATATATATATGTGTGTGTGTGTGTGTGTGTGTGTGTGTCTGTGTGTGTCTGTGTCTGTGTGTGTGTGTGTGTGTGTGTGTGTGTGTGTGCTTATTGTTGTTTGAACACAGCAATTGTTTGCCTCGTGGATATTGATTCTATCATTCTTGAAGCTGTTTGCCTCATTGTTACTTTATCCTCTATAACATTGCCGTTATATTTCGTGTTTTTTATTTCATTTCATTTTAGTCATTTCCTCCACTATGTACAACTGTTCGACCACTTGACCTCCAGTAACGATGCGTTACTCTCAACGTGTACACACTGACATCCTCCATGAAGGTGGTTTCAATACATGCATCACTTAGACAGTCTCGGCTTTACTTAAGATTGATCACGGCGGAGTCGAAGCCCTTCCAGTTTCCTTTCTTAACCATCAAGAGAGAATGATAAAACACACCTCAAAAACTCCTCTGACACACTCGATTTATTTGATGTCTACGAGTAGGGCATGCTGTTGCATCTGCTTTGTCAGCCGTTATCACACACACACACACACACACACACACACACACACACACACACATATATATATATATATATATATATATATATATATATATATATATATTGTTTTTAGAATTTATGACATTCATTTGGTGATACTTGATTTAAGATTCTCAAGGTAACTCATCTTTTTTCTCCGACAGACACAGCTCAGCTTCCTCATAGCTGGTTCATTGGTTGTCACCAGCTGCAAAGACGACGGCTGCCAACCATACTATCACCTAACATTTAACACCACAGCCACTGAACAGTGCGACCACCACTGCTTTAGGAGCCACTACTGCTTGCCCCTTCCCTCTACCAACACTCATCACATTGCCACATTGCCACCACTACCTACACTGCCAATAGCACCATTAGCGCTCCCACTTCCATAACTACCACTACCAGCACCACCACCGTTAACCATCCACTTACAGTGCTTTCATTACTATCAATATCACAAACATCAGCAGCAGAACCAGTACCAGCCTAACTCCTCTACCAACTCGTATCACCACATCAGCAGCACTACACACCAACGGGATGGCGCTGAGTCGGCGTATGAAGTTTGGCTATGGCGTAGGACATGTCTTCAACGATCTTTGTGCCTCTATGTGGTTCACCTATCTCCTGGTGTACTTCCAGTATGTCCTGCAGGTGAGGTACCTCCCCATATGGTTCATCTACCTCCTGGTGTACTTCCAGTAACTCTCCCTTGGTACCTTTAACCCCAGTGTTACCACACCCGCCTCCCGGCAACGCATACTAGCACCAGTAACCCCCCTTAGCACTAATCACCCTTTGCCCCACTGGCCCCACTTTGTAGAGTTAATTCTTCCACCACCATTAACCAGTGTCATCACAACCTCCTATAACCACCATTAACCAGTGTCATCACAACCTCCTATAACCACCATTAACCAGTGTCATCACAACCTCCTATAACCACCATTAAACCCACTGGCATTAGTTACTCTCCAGTGGCATCACATTAACATCATTAGTAAAGCTAGACCCCTTTGCCATCACTATTCCTTTGCCATCATTAACCCCTGTATGATATGAGGCACCACTAACCCTGCCTATGCACCATTAACTTCTCTATAACTCCACTAACACACCTGAGACCATAAACTTCCCATAGTGCCATTAATATCCCTCACAACACTAAACTCATTTTGCCTCCCTGATCATCACTTGGCCCTCCTGCCGTCGCCCTAAACACCACTAACCCTTCTCCCACTGCCGTAAATACCACTAACCCCCCTGCCACTACCCTCAACACCACTAACCTTCCTGCCACTACCCTCAACACCACTAACCCTCCTCCTGTTGTCGCAGCTGGACCGAGGTCTGTCTGGGTTCCTGCTGATGCTGGGCCAGATCGCGGACGCGGTGGCCACGCCTCTCATTGGCCTGCAGAGCGACCGGGGTTGTACCATCTGGTCGTATGGACGCAGGAAATCATGGCACGCTATTGGTATGTACTTTGCTGCATCATATCTGTCACACACACACACACACACACACACACACACACCACAAACAGATGGAGCGCCCACGAGTGTAACTCTCCCTCCCCATGCAGTGCAAATCTTCCGAGCGGACACTGAGCACGACGAAGGTGTGGCTCCTGATTCTTGAAGGAGAATCGGAGGGATTTCAGCCTCAACCCTACTGTGGTATAGGTACAGAGATGATGTGACTCCTGAAAGCAATGCTGGATTGATGGAGCTCCTGGAAGTAGTACTGGAAGCATGGGACTCCTGGAAGTGGCCAGTTCAAATGAACGAGGAAAGTGGAGTTTGAAAAAGAATGAGATTAATTCCAGCTCCTTACGCGTGTGTAGACCTGATTGTTAAAGGTGGAGAGGTTGTAGGAGATGGAATAGAATATGAGACAAGGAGGAGAAATCAACATCTTTGCTATTTGAAGAAAGGATTATGACCTCTCTTCATCATTGCAAGGCTCATGCAACATTGAGTCATTGTAAACTTTTCACACTTGAAGTTTATATGAGATAACCTACAGTTTACGAATTTGTTCTTACTGTAAGAATTTCATCAGATCTGAACGCTAGTCAAGAACCAGTATTGTCAAGTATGACATATCTGCTCGAGATGACTGAGTCTTAATGTTACACTCATACCAAAATCAATCTCTTAGTTATCTATTTAGATTTGATGTGATTATAGCATTTCCACTGATGGGATTTGGTCCCCTGACGGTATAGGGAATAATCCTATTGATAGTCATATGTTGTCATCAATCCTCTGCATTACTAACGTGTATAACGTGATCGATAATTCCTTTCTCCTCAGGTTCACTGTGTGTGCTTGTGTCATTCCCCTTCATCTTCATTGTGTGCGGCCTCTGCTTCGCTGCGCTTGGCTTCGGCTACATAATCATGTTGGGGTTCATGATCTGCCTCTTCCAGGTCGGTCGTCTAACAGCAGTTCACAAACGTTTCTACCTAAGTTGTGTGCAATACCTTCGTAACATCCGTTACAACCTGTCTGACACGGTTGTAGAAGCCATTTGATTTCCTTATAACATTCTCTGGCCCTTTGTTGTTTCTTCTGATATTACATTTTATATGAAAAGTTGCTTAATGAAAAACATAGACGTGAAAATTATATGATGTCTAGAGGAGTGATTGATGTTGATATGAAGAGATGACCTGACGTGATAATCATTAGAGACGAATCACAGCCAATCACAGCCATCCATCCTACTGTTTACTAATATGCGAGCATAACTGGGAGAAGTTTAGTAAATCTGGTGTCCCTTTCACACATCCACCCTCTAGTTATTGTGTATACCGAGACCAACTGAAAGCTGTACGTTGCCCCTCATCTACCAAATTGATCCAATTATTCTTCCCCATGTACGGCTCTCACCCTCCCTGACTGTTCATGCCCCGATACCCAAAATCCTCTTTACCTCCATCCTTGGTGTCCCTTTCCCACTTCCTCCCACCACCTCTGACACGAACATCCTCTTAGTCAGTCTTTCATCGCTCATCCTTGGTCATCTCAGTCAGAGACTTCATCTACTGATCTGTCATATTGCACTTGCTATCACACATCTTTCTTTGTCTGTCATTCCTCACACGATCAACCTGCCTCACACCACGTATCGTCCTCAGGCATTTCATTTCCAACATATTCTTTCTCTCTTTTTGGTTTAAGGCCTGAGACGCTTATCC
Source organism: Panulirus ornatus (assembly GCF_036320965.1). Lineage (NCBI taxonomy): Eukaryota > Metazoa > Arthropoda > Malacostraca > Decapoda > Palinuridae > Panulirus > Panulirus ornatus. The sequence goes on from NC_092287.1 coordinate 1,149,451, forward strand.
GTACAAAGAATATCGTACTTTCTATATTTATTTACGGAGAAAGAATATCGTACTTTCTATATTTATTTACGGAGAAAGAATATCGTACTTTCTATATTTATTTACGGAGAAAGAATATCGTACTTTCTATATTTATTTACGGAGAAAGAATATCGTACTTTCTATATTTATTTACGGAGAAAGAATATCGTACTTTCTATATTTATTTACGGAGAAAGAATATCGTACTTTCTATATTTATTTACGGAGAAAGAATATCGTACTTTCTATATTTATTTACGGAGAAAGAATATCGTACTTTCTATATTTATTTACGGAGAAAGAATATCGTACTTTCTATATTTATTTACGGAGAAAGAATATCGTACTTTCTATATTTATTTACGGAGAAAGAATATCGTACTTTCTATATTTATTTACGGAGAAAGAATATCGTACTTTCTATATTTATTTACGGAGAAAGAATATCGTACTTTCTATATTTATTTACGGAGAAAGAATATCGTACTTTCTATATTTATTTACGGAGAAAGAATATCGTACTTTCTATATTTATTTACGGAGAAAGAATATCGTACTTTCTATATTTATTTACGGAGAAAGAATATCGTACTTTCTATATTTATTTACGGAGAAAGAATATCGTACTTTCTATATTTATTTACGGAGAAAGAATATCGTACTTTCTATATTTATTTACGGAGAAAGAATATCGTACTTTCTATATTTATTTACGGAGAAAGAATATCGTACTTTCTATATTTATTTACGGAGAAAGAATATCGTACTTTCTATATTTATTTACGGAGAAAGAATATCGTACTTTCTATATTTATTTACGGAGAAAGAATATCGTACTTTCTATATTTATTTACGGAGAAAGAATATCGTACTTTCTATATTTATTTACGGAGAAAGAATATCGTACTTTCTATATTTATTTACGGAGAAAGAATATCGTACTTTCTATATTTATTTACGGAGAAAGAATATCGTACTTTCTATATTTATTTACGGAGAAAGAATATCGTACTTTCTATATTTATTTACGGAGAAAGAATATCGTACTTTCTATATTTATTTACGGAGAAAGAATATCGTACTTTCTATATTTATTTACGGAGAAAGAATATCGTACTTTCTATATTTATTTACGGAGAAAGAATATCGTACTTTCTATATTTATTTACGGAGAAAGAATATCGTACTTTCTATATTTATTTACGGAGAAAGAATATCGTACTTTCTATATTTATTTACGGAGAAAGAATATCGTACTTTCTATATTTATTTACGGAGAAAGAATATCGTACTTTCTATATTTATTTACGGAGAAAGAATATCGTACTTTCTATATTTATTTACGGAGAAAGAATATCGTACTTTCTATATTTATTTACGGAGAAAGAATATCGTACTTTCTATATTTATTTACGGAGAAAGAATATCGTACTTTCTATATTTATTTACGGAGAAAGAATATCGTACTTTCTATATTTATTTACGGAGAAAGAATATCGTACTTTCTATATTTATTTACGGAGAAAGAATATCGTACTTTCTATATTTATTTACGGAGAAAGAATATCGTACTTTCTATATTTATTTACGGAGAAAGAATATCGTACTTTCTATATTTATTTACGGAGAAAGAATATCGTACTTTCTATATTTATTTACGGAGAAAGAATATCGTACTTTCTATATTTATTTACGGAGAAAGAATATCGTACTTTCTATATTTATTTACGGAGAAAGAATATCGTACTTTCTATATTTATTTACGGAGAAAGAATATCGTACTTTCTATATTTATTTACGGAGAAAGAATATCGTACTTTCTATATTTATTTACGGAGAAAGAATATCGTACTTTCTATATTTATTTACGGAGAAAGAATATCGTACTTTCTATATTTATTTACGGAGAAAGAATATCGTACTTTCTATATTTATTTACGGAGAAAGAATATCGTACTTTCTATATTTATTTACGGAGAAAGAATATCGTACTTTCTATATTTATTTACGGAGAAAGAATATCGTACTTTCTATATTTATTTACGGAGAAAGAATATCGTACTTTCTATATTTATTTACGGAGAAAGAATATCGTACTTTCTATATTTATTTACGGAGAAAGAATATCGTACTTTCTATATTTATTTACGGAGAAAGAATATCGTACTTTCTATATTTATTTACGGAGAAAGAATATCGTACTTTCTATATTTATTTACGGAGAAAGAATATCGTACTTTCTATATTTATTTACGGAGAAAGAATATCGTACTTTCTATATTTATTTACGGAGAAAGAATATCGTACTTTCTATATTTATTTACGGAGAAAGAATATCGTACTTTCTATATTTATTTACGGAGAAAGAATATCGTACTTTCTATATTTATTTACGGAGAAAGAATATCGTACTTTCTATATTTATTTACGGAGAAAGAATATCGTACTTTCTATATTTATTTACGGAGAAAGAATATCGTACTTTCTATATTTATTTACGGAGAAAGAATATCGTACTTTCTATATTTATTTACGGAGAAAGAATATCGTACTTTCTATATTTATTTACGGAGAAAGAATATCGTACTTTCTATATTTATTTACGGAGAAAGAATATCGTACTTTCTATATTTATTTACGGAGAAAGAATATCGTACTTTCTATATTTATTTACGGAGAAAGAATATCGTACTTTCTATATTTATTTACGGAGAAAGAATATCGTACTTTCTATATTTATTTACGGAGAAAGAATATCGTACTTTCTATATTTATTTACGGAGAAAGAATATCGTACTTTCTATATTTATTTACGGAGAAAGAATATCGTACTTTCTATATTTATTTACGGAGAAAGAATATCGTACTTTCTATATTTATTTACGGAGAAAGAATATCGTACTTTCTATATTTATTTACGGAGAAAGAATATCGTACTTTCTATATTTATTTACGGAGAAAGAATATCGTACTTTCTATATTTATTTACGGAGAAAGAATATCGTACTTTCTATATTTATTTACGGAGAAAGAATATCGTACTTTCTATATTTATTTACGGAGAAAGAATATCGTACTTTCTATATTTATTTACGGAGAAAGAATATCGTACTTTCTATATTTATTTACGGAGAAAGAATATCGTACTTTCTATATTTATTTACGGAGAAAGAATATCGTACTTTCTATATTTATTTACGGAGAAAGAATATCGTACTTTCTATATTTATTTACGGAGAAAGAATATCGTACTTTCTATATTTATTTACGGAGAAAGAATATCGTACTTTCTATATTTATTTACGGAGAAAGAATATCGTACTTTCTATATTTATTTACGGAGAAAGAATATCGTACTTTCTATATTTATTTACGGAGAAAGAATATCGTACTTTCTATATTTATTTACGGAGAAAGAATATCGTACTTTCTATATTTATTTACGGAGAAAGAATATCGTACTTTCTATATTTATTTACGGAGAAAGAATATCGTACTTTCTATATTTATTTACGGAGAAAGAATATCGTACTTTCTATATTTATTTACGGAGAAAGAATATCGTACTTTCTATATTTATTTACGGAGAAAGAATATCGTACTTTCTATATTTATTTACGGAGAAAGAATATCGTACTTTCTATATTTATTTACGGAGAAAGAATATCGTACTTTCTATATTTATTTACGGAGAAAGAATATCGTACTTTCTATATTTATTTACGGAGAAAGAATATCGTACTTTCTATATTTATTTACGGAGAAAGAATATCGTACTTTCTATATTTATTTACGGAGAAAGAATATCGTACTTTCTATATTTATTTACGGAGAAAGAATATCGTACTTTCTATATTTATTTACGGAGAAAGAATATCGTACTTTCTATATTTATTTACGGAGAAAGAATATCGTACTTTCTATATTTATTTACGGAGAAAGAATATCGTACTTTCTATATTTATTTACGGAGAAAGAATATCGTACTTTCTATATTTATTTACGGAGAAAGAATATCGTACTTTCTATATTTATTTACGGAGAAAGAATATCGTACTTTCTATATTTATTTACGGAGAAAGAATATCGTACTTTCTATATTTATTTACGGAGAAAGAATATCGTACTTTCTATATTTATTTACGGAGAAAGAATATCGTACTTTCTATATTTATTTACGGAGAAAGAATATCGTACTTTCTATATTTATTTACGGAGAAAGAATATCGTACTTTCTATATTTATTTACGGAGAAAGAATATCGTACTTTCTATATTTATTTACGGAGAAAGAATATCGTACTTTCTATATTTATTTACGGAGAAAGAATATCGTACTTTCTATATTTATTTACGGAGAAAGAATATCGTACTTTCTATATTTATTTACGGAGAAAGAATATCGTACTTTCTATATTTATTTACGGAGAAAGAATATCGTACTTTCTATATTTATTTACGGAGAAAGAATATCGTACTTTCTATATTTATTTACGGAGAAAGAATATCGTACTTTCTATATTTATTTACGGAGAAAGAATATCGTACTTTCTATATTTATTTACGGAGAAAGAATATCGTACTTTCTATATTTATTTACGGAGAAAGAATATCGTACTTTCTATATTTATTTACGGAGAAAGAATATCGTACTTTCTATATTTATTTACGGAGAAAGAATATCGTACTTTCTATATTTATTTACGGAGAAAGAATATCGTACTTTCTATATTTATTTACGGAGAAAGAATATCGTACTTTCTATATTTATTTACGGAGAAAGAATATCGTACTTTCTATATTTATTTACGGAGAAAGAATATCGTACTTTCTATATTTATTTACGGAGAAAGAATATCGTACTTTCTATATTTATTTACGGAGAAAGAATATCGTACTTTCTATATTTATTTACGGAGAAAGAATATCGTACTTTCTATATTTATTTACGGAGAAAGAATATCGTACTTTCTATATTTATTTACGGAGAAAGAATATCGTACTTTCTATATTTATTTACGGAGAAAGAATATCGTACTTTCTATATTTATTTACGGAGAAAGAATATCGTACTTTCTATATTTATTTACGGAGAAAGAATATCGTACTTTCTATATTTATTTACGGAGAAAGAATATCGTACTTTCTATATTTATTTACGGAGAAAGAATATCGTACTTTCTATATTTATTTACGGAGAAAGAATATCGTACTTTCTATATTTATTTACGGAGAAAGAATATCGTACTTTCTATATTTATTTACGGAGAAAGAATATCGTACTTTCTATATTTATTTACGGAGAAAGAATATCGTACTTTCTATATTTATTTACGGAGAAAGAATATCGTACTTTCTATATTTATTTACGGAGAAAGAATATCGTACTTTCTATATTTATTTACGGAGAAAGAATATCGTACTTTCTATATTTATTTACGGAGAAAGAATATCGTACTTTCTATATTTATTTACGGAGAAAGAATATCGTACTTTCTATATTTATTTACGGAGAAAGAATATCGTACTTTCTATATTTATTTACGGAGAAAGAATATCGTACTTTCTATATTTATTTACGGAGAAAGAATATCGTACTTTCTATATTTATTTACGGAGAAAGAATATCGTACTTTCTATATTTATTTACGGAGAAAGAATATCGTACTTTCTATATTTATTTACGGAGAAAGAATATCGTACTTTCTATATTTATTTACGGAGAAAGAATATCGTACTTTCTATATTTATTTACGGAGAAAGAATATCGTACTTTCTATATTTATTTACGGAGAAAGAATATCGTACTTTCTATATTTATTTACGGAGAAAGAATATCGTACTTTCTATATTTATTTACGGAGAAAGAATATCGTACTTTCTATATTTATTTACGGAGAAAGAATATCGTACTTTCTATATTTATTTACGGAGAAAGAATATCGTACTTTCTATATTTATTTACGGAGAAAGAATATCGTACTTTCTATATTTATTTACGGAGAAAGAATATCGTACTTTCTATATTTATTTACGGAGAAAGAATATCGTACTTTCTATATTTATTTACGGAGAAAGAATATCGTACTTTCTATATTTATTTACGGAGAAAGAATATCGTACTTTCTATATTTATTTACGGAGAAAGAATATCGTACTTTCTATATTTATTTACGGAGAAAGAATATCGTACTTTCTATATTTATTTACGGAGAAAGAATATCGTACTTTCTATATTTATTTACGGAGAAAGAATATCGTACTTTCTATATTTATTTACGGAGAAAGAATATCGTACTTTCTATATTTATTTACGGAGAAAGAATATCGTATTTTCTATATTTATTTACGGAGAAAGAATATCGTACTTTCTATATTTATTTATGTTTGTTCTCTTCCTTTCATTATACCTAATTAACGTTTTACAACCCACCTGTTAGATTTTACAAGTACGTACTCAAAGTCCCCTTCAGGTTGCAGTATGTGCGTTCGTTTGTAAGAGCTTTATGAATAATGTTATAAACCCTTTGTTTATGTTACAACATTTCTGAAAATATTTCAGTGATTAGTACAATATTTTTTATAATTTACTCAACATAATAATATCATCACAGAGTGCAATATGCATACATGCTCCCTCATTATATTATCACAGAGGGCAATATACATGCATGCTCCCTCATTACATCATCACAGAGGGCAATATGCATGCATGCTCCCTCATTACATCATCACAGAGAGCAATATGCATACATGCTCCCTCATTACATCATCACAGAGGGCAATATGCATGCATGCTCCCTCATTACATCATCACAGAGGGCAATATGCATGCATGCTCCCTCATTGTATCATCACAGAGGGCAATATGCATGCATGCTCCCTCATTACATCATCACAGAGGGCAATATGCATGCATGCTCCCTCATTACATCATCACAGAGGGCAATATGCATGCATGCTCCCTCATTACATCATCACAGAGAGCAATATGCATACATGCTCCCTCATTACATCATCACAGAGGGCAATATGCATGCATGCTCCCTCATTACATCATCACAGAGGGCAATATGCATGCATGCTCCCTCATTGTATCATCACAGAGGGCAATATGCATGCATGCTCCCTCATTGTATCATCACAGAGGGCAATATACATGCATGCTGCCTCGTTACATCATCACAGAGAGCAATACACATGCATGCTCCCTTGTTGAGAGAACCGTCTGATTTTGATTCTAATTAAGTCTACTCGATGATGATATGTCGTGTCATGAGATTATGATTATTATTAGTTTTGCTGGTCAATATGTAGATGGTGTTCACAAATTTGTAAAGCTTTTGTTGGTTCATTTATAGAATGTCGCTTCGTATATCACTGCTTCTTACTTATTGTCTTTGTGTTGCATAGTAACTGTAATTCATTTTTGTCTTTTTCATCGTTAGTGAAGTATATTAGAATGATTCAGAGATGATGGATCGTAGTATGATTCATGATAGTGACAAGTCTGATTCGAGAGTTTGATAAGTCTGACGTAAGACCACTAGTGGCAAGTTTGATTTAAGAGGATAATTAGTTTGATTAGGAAGGACGATAACTTGGAGTCAAGTGTGATAAGACTGAATAAGGACAATAAGTTTCAAATCAAGAGCATGGTAAGTCTGAGTAAGGGAAATGCTAAGTTTGCCTGAGTAGTTTAGTAAGTCTGAATCAGGAAAATCGTAATCTTTATATAATCGGATGTCAGGGAAGTTTGGTGATCAGACTGAGGAGGATAGAACCTTTGACTCAGGAATTTCACAAGTCTGACCCAGGGCGTGAGTCAAGTCAGACGTATCTGGATAATGAGTGTGGTTTAGGAGAGTAGGTAGTCTAACCCATCAGGGAAGCAAGTCTGACTCAGGAGGGTAGTAAAGAATGAACTTAGTAACTTTGTTTAGGAGATTCATAAGTGTGACCCAGGAGACTCATAAGTGCGACTCAGGAGACTCATTAGTGCGACTCAGGAGACTCATAAGTGCGACTCAGGAGACTCATAAGTGCGACTCAGGAGACTCATTAGTGCGACTCAGGAGACTCATAAGTGCGACTCAGGAGACTCATAAGTGCGACTCAGGAGACTCATTAGTGCGACTCAGGAGACTCATAAGTGCGACTCAGGAGACTCATAAGTGCGACTCAGGAGACTCATTAGTGCGACTCAGGAGACTCATTAGTGCGACTCAGGAGACTCATAAGTGCGACTCAGGAGACTCATAAGTGCGACTCAGGAGACTCATTAGTGCGACTCAGGAGACTCATAAGTGCGACTCAGGAGACTCATAAGCACGGGTGAGGCGGTTGATGAGTGTGACTCAGGGCATGTCTGACCATTGTTGCAGATCATCACTATCATCGTCATCATCGTGGGCTCAGCATTCACCATCGTCTTCCACGTCCTGACCCCTGAAAGGCCTTCTACCAGGAGACCAACAGAGGCCTACCACGAGGTGAGGACCCCAGAGGCCGAGAGGCCCACCAGCAGCACAGACGCCCCTCCTCAGCAGGAACGGGAGCCTCACAGACCAAGGGTCCAGATGCAGTGGCGAGACTGGCTAACTGAACCTCAGTTCTATCAGGTGAGGGTGGTGGCCAGACGCAGGTGATCACGTGAGCCACACGTCCTATACGTGGCTCTCGTATTTAGAGATATTGACATCATATGCAAATTTCCCTCAAAGCACCAACAGATTCTTTTAAAAATATTCGAAATGGTACAGTTGGTGACATTAGTTTTATTCGCCAAAAAATATTGGATTTCTTAATATACCTAACCTAGTAGAAGGGTTCACATTTACAGTCATTTCATCTTTGATTGAGATGGATAGATATATAGACAGATAGATAGATAGATAGATAGATAGAGAGAGAGAGAGAGAGAGAGAGAGAGAGAGAGGAGAGAGAGAGAGAGAGAGAGAGAGAGAGAGAGAGAGAGAGAGAGAGAGAGAGAGAGAGAGAGAGAGAGAGAGAGCTGACTGCAGTATGGGTTACAGGAAACAGATTTAAAGCAGAAATAATATTCAAGCAGTGAGGGAGATTTCAAGTCTGAATTGATTTGTGTCTTGACTGAATTATTATTACTGGTGTGAGCATCTCTCAGAAAATGACACGTCAGCATTTTCCTGTTGAGCTTTCGATAAGGAAGTGTTTGAGTAGCCTCATGTTGGCCTTCACTTGCTGGAGCACCATCCACTGAACAGAGCATCACTGTGTTTAGATGTCTTTCTGTTAAGCTTATATTGCTGCTGAGCATCACTTTGCATCCCCGTGTTAAGCGATAAGGAAAACTTGTGTGCCTCCCTCTTGACCTTCAGACGGTAGTTAGTGGTTAACCAGCAGTTTACTTGTTACAAGAGGTTATTGTAAAACTGTGTAGACACACGTGTCAGAGATGTATTCATGATGTATACATATGCATAGTTATAGTGAGAACATAAACACCTATTGGATTTGTAGCAATAACATACACATACATATGTACAACAGTTAAAGTAAGTATATATACGAATGAGAAAGAGCTATGACATGTATATGTACATACGTAATGGAGTTATACAGTGTAACACATACAGACATGGTACTCTGTACGGACGTGTTGTGGCCTCAGTAAGGATATGTATACACGCCTTATCGTATGGAAGATGTGGTAAGAATGTGTAGTATAGAGTTCGTAGTAAGTATTCATATGTATAGTAACTTTAACAATGCCAGGTGACTATGTTGTACTCGGCCTCTCGTCTGGTGACCAACCTGAGTACCATCTACATGCCAATCTACCTGCAGGAAACCCTTCATGCCAGACAGGTGAGTGTCTACGACTCTGTATTAACCTTCTCGCCTCTCAGCAAGATATTAAGCTTCAAGGAATAAACATTATATGAAATTTTGAAAGATAAGTTTGTGACGTGATTAGATAAATCTTTTAATACCATTTTCATAACAGCTTTAGCATAGTAAGCCAAATCAATTTCCATATTATCATGATCATCATAATGTTAGTGATAATTACGGTGATAGTAATGATACTTCTACTAATACTACAGATAATAATGATAATAATAATAGATGTTAATGATAATGATTATAACTTATGATAATAATGATGATAATAACTGTGATAATTATAATGATAGTAATGATAATAATGATACTCTATATATTATGACAGTGTATTTCCCATCGTCCCAAACATCTTTCACTTTGGTTATCAAAGTTTTCATTCCCATCCTATATTCTAATTTCTTTCTCATTATTCTTCAATCCTCTATTTTCTTCAAGCTTGCCTTCATCCTTCATCTGTTCATTCATTCTCTTGTGTATCGTCATTTCTCCTTCATTCCTCCATTCTTCGTATCTGTGCATCCCATCCTTCAGCCTCTGCATTCTAGTTGGCAGTGTATATGGCTTGCTTCTCAAGTACTGTATCTGCTGCTGCAGGAGCTGTCTGCGATTGTGCCCCTGGTGATGAGTCTCTCTGGCGTTGGGGCGTCCTTCCTTCTGCGGGCACTAAGGAAGGCCTTGGGGAAGAAGGTCAGTTGTACAATAGTTCATACATTCATCACAAGCTTCCTGGCTGTGTTATTACAAAATTTCTGTTGTTTGTTGCACTTAGGAGTAATTTCTCATTGATATTTTATGTAAAACACAATCTATATTGTAGTCTAACTTAGTTTTGGTCTAGGCCATCCTAGAGCTAGGGTCTGAGCTAGCTCAAGAGGGCCTTAGATTGGCCTAGAGACTTAGATTGATTGTGGTGAGGATGGTGTGAGGTTGGCAGTAAAGGACAGTTGTCACACTGAGATTCAGCAAATGTTCGTCTGTCAGGCCAGTGTGGTAGTGGGGATCTTGGTGGGTCTATTGGCCTGCACGTTATCATCCCTACCTTGGATGCCTGAGTGGGGGGTCTTCAGCGTGGCCATCCTCTGGGGAAGCTCCGGGTCTCTGTTGGTCATCATCTCCCTCGCCTTCACTGCAGACCTCATCGGACGAAGCACAGTTAGACCAGCGACTTGTTTTCTATCGTCTGATATGACCGTATACTCTTAATGACTAATTTATTCGTAGGATTAAACACTCACACTAAGTGAAGGTGATTTCTTCATAGATTTCCTTGTTTGTGTTTCATATATTGGACATGTATGTGTGTATGATATTACTGAACAGACTTACAAGTCTTATCCTCATCCACAGAACAGTTCAGCCTTTGTGTATGGCAGCATGAGCTTTGGTGACAAGATTGTGAATGGCGTTGCCGTTTTTGCCATCCAGGAACTTACTAGGTAAACCTCTCTTACTGGTACACATTATCTACTATATGTTGTGACCTTAGCATATATGACAGACGTATGTTGTGACCATAGTCTGTACGACTGACGTATGTTGTGACCATAGCCTGTATGACATTTCAAATCAAAGATATCTTTAAACAGTTATCCTTAACAGCTTTAATCACCAGAACATTGTAACTGTCGAGGATTCTTTTTGAGTACTTCAAACAACAAAGAAATATGATAACATTGAACGTTTCCATACACGTTCATCTCAGTTGTACTACATAAAGTTAGGCTGAAGCAGACATGCGTATCTCAAACTAGAAACGACAACAGATTGTGTTGTTGGGGTTGACGAAACCTTGAGGCCACATGGCTAGGTAGATGACTGGAGACTAACTGATGACGCACTTACAGGGCAGCGTGTCAGGGGCCCAACTGCTCCTCGTATTACCGTCACATCATGAGCCTGGGCATCTTCGTGCCGCTTATGTTTTGCTTTATCGCCATTTGCCTCATTAGTCGCCAGAAGCTGGGACGAACCCGCAAGCTGGTTCAGGGTGAGTACTCACACCTCTCTGAGTAATTGTTGACAAATCAGTCTCATCTTCTTTCCTTTTCAATAGCGGTGTTTTCTCTGGGTTCTTCTGTCTCATGTTCTTCCTGATTTCTATCTTATTTTTCTTTATCAAATGACCTAATGCATTCATTTGCTGACGACTCAAAGCTGCATTCCTCCATCCACTTCTTTCGAAGTAGCTCCGCCTTCCCTGGTTCAATCTACGTGACTCGTCTCGTCACAACTGTCTCCAGAAACTTGGATCTAGATAGGATTGCCCAGTGGGATAGATGGATCACATTTAAGTTTTACAACTCTAAGATACATTTTTTCCCTCCATTTCTCGTTCTCAAAGCAGTGACTGACATCCTTTACTTGTGTCATTTCGTTATTCCACCACTTAACACAGTAGTCGTTCTTGGCATCGTTGTACCATCCAGTCAATCGTGGAAGCTTCACATTACACAGCAGCTGAGTCTTGAAACAAGTATGAATCTGGGAGTCTGGTTCCCTTTTACAGTTGCTCTGATGTTCAGAGAATTGTCATCCTTGACTGGAGTAATGGTGTGATATCTTGGGAGTCTCTCGCTCTTCATTCTTACCTGACAGCGTCGAGTTTAAAGCAGTCCGAAACGTTCAATCACTTAAGTTGACTTCAGAACTTGATCTATGTTCCCTTCTGCCTCAGTGGCGATTTTCCTTTTCTCTCGCTCATTTGTAGTTATCTCTAAATTATGCTCCTGAGAACTGACTGCTTGTGCACCTCCGCCAGTAGTTAGACCACATAATACCCCACAAGCCATTGTCACTTGACTTGTGTGGCATTGGCAACTAAAGGGTAAACCGTTGTAACGTCTGTTTCTTTCCCTACACTGCTAAACTTTGGAATTCTTTACTTTGTCATTACTAACAACTGTGATCTGACCCCTTTTTTAAAGGCAAACTCTGTACGTCCTGGAAAGCTCCTAGATTTGAGCTCTTCTCTCCATACTTCTCTTTCTCATTAAGTTTTTTAATGTTTCATCTAAAGTCTGGAATTAATGAGGACTATTACTGCGATTGAAACATTTTCCATGAAGAAGGAGAATATGTTACTTGTGGAATAAAGTGAATGTATGATTTTTGATATTTCACAGCGATTAATATCCTTGACGATCAAATGTACTGTGGTGTTTGCTGTGTGGGAGAGACGTTGCTGGTGTTTCCAACATCTTATTTTAGAGAACATCAGATGGTTTTAATTATGAATGTTTACAGTATTTATGTACAGTATTTCAGAGCAATATCTATGGGACCTACAGATTAGAAAAACACTTCATATGTTGAACTCAAACCGCTATCACAAGATTATATTAATTACAGGACCAACCCTTTCCATTTATTGCACATTATTGACTGACGATTATGTAATGTGAAATATTTCTTAGATATAAACTTCCAGTAAATATCAGTTGGATTATTTTATGAGAAAAGTTTCTAATGTTTCTCTGACCAGCAGCACAGCGGGATGAGGAAGAAGCAAGTGGAAGTTCAGTAAGCTCGGAGTCAGATGAACTACTCCTGTCCACCGGCACCAACCTAGGCTACGGTGCCATCACCAAGGCTTGAGCTGCATGTGTGCACACTTCACCAGTAGCTCACCAAAGCTTCACCACGATAAGCATCATGAGTCTTGCGGATGCAAACAGTTCCTTAACGACAGTAACACAAGTTCTTTATTCTTTTGAAGCAGTAATGTAGGAAGCCAAGAAGTATCATAGATATAAGGCTCGAGTCAAAATCCTTTATATTCTGTAATGAATTCATCTTTATAATGTGAGAGTAACGTTAGAGCATGATTTCTCACAAATAATTATACAAGTGACTGCGAAGGTTCGGGAGAAGCATTAAGTAGTATGCATATATTTTTTGCCTATATTTTTAAGATACATAATTGTCTTACATCTTTCCGTTTGGTGCTAATCTTTAGAGTCTGTCCATAAGCTTAGCAAAAGAAAAAGAGATTTGTCGTCACTCCTTGGTGAGGTCACTCCTTGGTGAGGTCATTGTCGTCACTCCTTGGTGAGGTCATTGTCGTCATTCCTTAGTAAGGTCATTGGATGTCTGATGTGGGATCGGCTGACCAGAACATCATTTGTAAAGGTCAACCTTCAGAAAAGTCTTAACTTCTAAACTTCACTGTTCACAGGTGTTACAAGTGGAAGGCAAATGAAATAAGACAGAAAGCCGCTGAAAATGTAAAAAAAAAAAAAAAAAAAAAAAAAATTCTTGACAAGGAACTAAATCTTAGTTGGCGGAACAGATTGTGGTTGCCAGACTCTTGCAAGATGTTCCATTATCATATTACATAGGAACACATGATCATTAATGGGTATAGAATTAATCTGATTCATGCTCATGATTAATTGCAAGACATTATAAGTAGAGTAACCTAACATATCTTCCTTTGCAAAGCAGTAGTTCTTTTGTCATATGTGTTCAGCTAAACTTGAATTAAGTTATACAACGGTGGTGAATGTACGGACCTCACTGCCTTGAAAGTCATACTTGAGATCATCTATAAGATATATCTTTTACCTTTGTCTCCCTACATTTAGAAGAGTAAGGGTATTACCACTTGTCTGTCTGGCTGTCAGTGTATGTGTCTGTGAAGGCATACGTCTGTCAGCGTGTCTGTGGGGTCATATATATGTCAATGTGTTTGTGGAGATCATAAGTATGAAAAGCATTAGTTGGGAGGGGGGGAAGGGATCTGCAAACATAGGCTGATATGTTTGTGTGTGTGTGTGTGTGTGTGTTTTTATCTAAATATGTCGCCCCCATTCCATGTATACAGTTCGTCAAGTAGTTAAAGCTGAAACTCGGTGGTGTCCTTGGTTCCTCAGCAGTTAGATGATTAGTGTTGCATTGTTCAAGAAATCCAAAGGTAAACTTGTTTACCTTTGTGTAAATCTAAGTAGGGTAAACCTTTAAGTTTCATATCGGGTCGAGCATCGGTTCTCTTTAGTTATACTGTAGTTAGAGCCTAATTTTCCGAGATGTAAATCACAGGTAGTTTACGGTTGGTTATTATGAAAGTGGATATTTAATATAAATCTATAAAAGAAAATAGGTAGTTAAATTCTTGGGACACAAAGGGGATGATTATCATGAATGATCACCTATGAAAATTGGTTTGTGAATTCTAGAGGAATAGAAGCCAACGATCACGAACAGCTGTTGTCATCATCCTATTTATGGTAACATGGCGACTAATTTTCATGGCTTGTTTTGCTTACGCCATCCCCAGAAAAACATAAGCTCGGTAAAGTTTCTGCTGCATTTCTTCCCGACGAGAAAGTTGCAAATTTCATCAGCTGTTTGTAAAATCTTACATCGATCATTGTTCCCGTTGGTGGTGTCCTGACCCATCCAATACTCGATATCCCTCGAAGAATATCCGGTCACGTATAGCCTGTCTAACACATCCACTCTGGTGCACGCCCGCATGTATGCCGAGTGAGTTACATCCACGGGGGGAAATGCCTTCCGACACATTCTGTACACTTTACACAGCATCAGATAATCGATTACTGGCTTTACCTTGAGAGTAAGTGGTCGTTAAATGCAGGTATATATGGCGAGATGTGGTGTGGTGTGTGTGTGTGTGTGTGTGTATGAGAGGCGGTGATGGTTTGTGGTAACATGCTGCAGGACGCTCTCCTCCCTACCCTTGGATACTCTTTTGTCTCTTCGCTCTTGTTCATTTTCTTCCGGTAAAGTTGTTGTATACTTTTATGTTTTTTTTAACCACTTGGATTCAACATAGATGATAAAAAAGTAGATTATCAAAATACTAGTCTATCGTTTTCATAATTAGAGTTCCAAATTACGTTCGACTCCAGAAAATGCAGGTTGGCCTCAAAGTATGCTCTCTGCCATATATTTAGATTTTTTAATTACTTTTACAACCATTTTCCCTAATAAACCGCGTGATAAGACCTAACCATCTGATGACTTATGTGCAAAGTTTTAGTATCCTAAACATACTATGATTACATCTCAAACTCACAACAAGAGGCCGTTCATGCCCGCGTCACTGGCCCGGGTTCTTCCACCACACATCAACAAAACTCGGGCTGGTCAAGGACACACATATCCTTGAGTGGATATGAGATCTATTCATCAAATTTACACTGTCAGCTGCGTCTAGGGTAAACCATGGAAAGGTCTGTGGAGCCTGGATGTAGATAGGGAACTGTGGTTTCAGTGCATTATACATGACAGCTGGAGACTGAGTGTGAACTAATGTCGCCTTTTTTGTCTATTTTCTTCGCGCTACCGCGCTGAAGCAGGGGGTAGCGATGCTGTTTTCTGTGGGGCGGAGTAGCGACGGACATGGATGAAGGCAAATAAGTATGAATATGTACATGTGTGTGTATATGTCTTTGTATGTGTATGTATATGTATGTATAAGCTGATATGTATGTATATGTGCGTATGTGGGCGTTTATGTATACATTTGTGTATGTGCGTGGGTTGGGCCATTCTTTCGTCTGTTTCCTTGCGCTACCTCGCTGACGCGGGAGACAGCGACAACGTATACTAGATATAAAATGAATATATATATATATATATATATATATATATATATATATAGAGAGAGAGAGAGAGAGAGAGAGAGAGTATTCGCACGATCTATATGCTGCCTCAGTAATGAATATACTAATTAGCATTGAAAATTATGGTTTGTAAATAAATGGTTTTAAACCAATTACGTTTAAATCATCCTTCATGAATACACTAACAGTAAGACCACCTTGTGCAGGAATAACTACCCTGTGTTAGTGAAAGTCTGGTGATTTTGTTTTTGACCTATAATTATACCCATCGTACAGTGTTTCCTGGGTCCCATACCGAGCCCCTTCCCGGCCGACCGTCTACTTAAAAAAAATAGAAATTCCATACGCTTGTCTTCTTTAGCTACATTATTCTCTGACAACCTGGAAGGGATCTAATGGTATGTTTTTGCTTGTATTCCACTACATTACGATACAATCCTTTCGAATGATTATTGTTTATTGTCTGAAACAATACCGGACACAGCACCTAAGACTTTCGTCTGATATAATCAACAATAAAGTCTTCTATTAATCCTTGCAAGGTTAGTGTGCACCTAAATCTGAAAGGTAAATCTTCTCAACGTAACACTCAGCATTTGGTATCGAGTAGTGATCTGAACTGCTAATTAGTAGTTTATAGCTGCGGCCTACATTGATATAGCAGTGGCTTATCTTACTTTTTCCCCTTAAACATATCTTACTTCATATATTTTACTGCGTTGGACAGAGGCAACGCTAATATCTGTTGCCTTCTGTGTGTTTTAAGTTCACCTGCTAGTTTTCTTTATCAATAACCTTCAGTATTGCAATCTTCAGGTATATCAAAGGTATCTTAAAAACACATCTAAATTGATATAACTCATTTTACTGTATCTTTGTAGACCTATGCGAGAATCTATGACAATTTTATTGGAATCACTTTCTTACGTGAGTATGTGCCACAGACCATTTACAGACAGGAAAGCTCGCCGTTTCCTATGATTCCCAGAGCGTCAATATCCCGGCGGCTCAATAGATGACGATAGCGTCGCTGTATGAAATGACATCATTTTTCACATCAGTTTTGATAAGAGCTTTCTTGTCTTTCTGTATAGACTTTACTCAGTGCCTGCCCTCAGAAACGCACAGGTCGCACTTGATCTTTTGGCAGAGCAAACAATGAAGTATTTGTAGATGCAGTTTCTAGACATTTGATAGCATTAAGTATGGTAAACACTTCACTCTGTAAGGTAGGTGCCCAAGTATCAATTTTGCGCAATTCTGTTTTGAAAGGTTGTATTACGATGACAGACATCAGCAGTCTCGGAGTTCTCAAGTTTCAGAAGCTAGGCTGTCAAACACCCGATACATTTGCTTCAGTTTATCGTTTAATTGCCTTGGCCATAAACACACATTTATCGTTTAATTATCTTGGCCATAAACACACTATGTTATTATTGTTGTCATCAACAGTATTATTATTATTATTATTATTATTATTATTATTATTATTATTATTATTATTATTATTATTATTATCATCATTATCATTATTTACTTTCGTTTTCCAGTTACGTTTTCGTGTGGTTGTATGGGATGTGGTAAAAGATATCTATTCACTGTTAGCTATGTAAACATTACTGAGAGGCCGAAAATGTTGTAACCATTTACCTCCTGCATTTTGGAATGATGAGCAGTTGTGTGGAAAAATAAGTGACAGAAGTTTCATTATAGCGAGGGCAGGGATTTCGTGGTAAATGAATGACACAGAGAAACTCCGAATTCAGCACACACACACACCAACTGATAGGTATATCCTGAATGGAAAAAAAAATGCTTAACTAAACGAAAAGCTAAAGGAAATGGGTATAACATTCATAGATAACTTGGTAAACATACTATACTAGGGAACGTGCGCGGTAGACTCTAAACCATCAACTTTTCGGAATTTCACCGAGTTTGCTAGCCTTATTTTCTGTCTATTTTGTCAGTTTTATATGAATCACATCACTCATGTTATATACTCTATAACGAACAGATTTGCCCATTGTGAATCTGCTATATTATGTAGTTTTCATTTGGCTTAACGTTCTAGCTCCCCCTCGTGGAGTTCATTATGTTTTACCTACTAGCTGCCCTAGTCAAGGGTTCATTTAACTTAAGCTGCCCTAATGAGCCGTTCGATTAGTGTACAAGAGTAATGCAGCGTACAGTTCGTTCCTTTTTCAGGTACAGTTAGGTATCAGGATTCTTAAGTCAGTCAAGCTTGAGAGTTGAACAAATATATCGAGAATTACCCACATAAATTCATAATGAACACATAAAGAACAGTAGTTTTTTCGGTGTTCATATATAATGAACAAAAAGATATGCTAAACAGAAGGCCAAGTATATGAACTTTTTTCATAACCGGGATGTCACTGTCATCCCGCATGAAGACAGGGCATGAAAGAGTGAAGATACTGATTAAATGTCCACAGCTTCGCTGTTCGAGGAAAGGAAGAGGAAGCGTCACGGTCAATCCTCGAGTCGCTGGTCTCCACACACAGTTTATGGAAGCAAGTAGCTAGGGTTGTACCAGCCACACACAGTTTATGGAAGCAAGTAGCTAGGGTTGTACCAGCCACACACAGTTTATGGAAGCAAGTAGCTAGGGTTGTACCAGCCACACACAGTTTATGGAAGCAAGTAGCTAGGGTTGTACCAGCCACACAGTTTATGGAAGCAAGTAGCTAGGGTTGTCACGAACCCAAACCAGTCTTAGTGGTAGAGACACAAAGGAAGTTTACAAGAGCAGTGTACGAAATAGTACCTGTAGCACAGGGAGATAGGGCAGCAACATCACGGCAATACTTGGAGAATTGGTAAGACGGACGGCTTTTTATTTTACTAAGGGGTAGTTGGAGGTAGAGCCAATTAGATGTGTGAACAGTACTCCTTAGTGACGCGAAAATTTCCCATGTAGGTATAGAATACCTGCTCATAATACCTGAGCTTTTGGGAGGTAGATCTTGTGATGTTGATTTTCTGTGGCTTCCAGAACAAAGTTGAGGACATGGTTATGTCTAACATGTTTTTATCATTGCATGTTTGAACAGAATTACTTTGAACTCTGATAGTGGGAAAACGATTGAGCTATAGAAATATGAATAAATTTTGTAATCTCTTTGAATATAACATGATTTTCAGATTGATCCAAAAAGATATTAAATAAATATTTCGTTGTACAATACATATATAATAGAAAGAGAAAGTCCATTTACTTCACAAATTATTTATATGGTCTTTAGGGGTAAAAACTAGTGGAAATAACATATAGGGGAAGGGTCGTCTGACCGCAGATTGCGGCCTCCTCAGCCTTGTGATGCATTCAACACAGCAGTAACCTGCCAGTCACGTTGCCTCACTCCTGGTACTACTTGACATCGTCCTCAAGGGCGCCGTGTTTTGTGCTTACAGAATGAAGCATCATCTCAGTGGGGTGAAGTTGATGTATTCGGTAGGTAAAGTCAAGGTATTGGTAAAGTCAACCTACCCGCACTGAGAGGTTAAAATTTGAGTGATATCTCGACTCTCGAGAACTTTTTGTCGTATCTCGAATCATCGTAGGTTCAAGATGCTAAATTTGTTGTTGTCTTATCATTCTTTGGGTGAAGTCACACCATTAAAGACTATTTTTCCGTGAAGTATGAAATCATCTAAAGTGGTCTTCCTTGGACTAGGGCCTCATGAAATCAAGAGCCTGGAGGACATTAATCTCTCGTGAGTAGTTGAGGTATCTCCATGGGCCAATGGGGGGAATCTGGCCAGCGGAGGTGCAGGAACGGCAACAGTGGTAGGAGACAAACTGGAGGTGGCACGTCTTGAAGCGGACGGCAGTGCCGCAAATGTTCGTGATACTGGGGTGAAAAATGCCAAGGTTGCCACTACCCTTGAAGGTGCTGTCCTCACAGGGCTGCAGAGTCTCTGCAACAGATCAAACATTACTCATTACTAGCGAAGGTAGGAGGTATACTTCCTTTCACAATAATAATAACCAGCAACCATACAGATGTTCCAGTAGCCTAATAGTCTAATAATAGTAACCAGCAACTTACAGATGTTCTAGTAGCCTAGTCAACAAGAAAGTATTCATTCAAGTACCTGTAGTGTATATCACGTTATTTAATACATTTCCCAGAACGATGAAGCAAAACAAAACCAGAATATAAAACCCTTTAAGAGATAATAAGGACGTAAAACTGATACCATTCACTATGATGATGAACATAAAGTTCACTGAAAATATAAAGAGGGATGTCATCATATTTCACAAAGGATAATCTGGTTGAATCATAGATCATTTCTGGTTAGTCTCAAACTGAAAAACAGGATTTTGTACAAGAATTTTTTTTTTTATATACGTTACTGGGCACCTCGAGGGGCTTTATGTTACAACTCTCGCAAGGCCTTGTAGCTACCACATGTATGTACCTTGGTGAGGACCGGACACTCATGTCCGGGCCCACACTCTTGTGAGAGCTGGACACTCATGCCAGGGCCCACATTGTGTTGAGGGCTGGACATTCATGTCTCTGGACATTCATGTCAGGGCCCAAACTGCAGTGAGGGCTGGACACATGTTAGGGCCCCACACTGCATAAAGGCTGGACACTCATCTCAGGGCTCATACTGTGGTGAGGGCTGGTCACTCGTTAGGGTCCGGACTAAAGTAAAGGCAGGTCACTCATGTCAGGGCCCGAAATAAAGTAAGGGCTAGTCACGAATGCTTTGCCCTAACTGGTCTAAATGGTAGAGTGAATGACTTACCCGGTGTTGTTGTTGTTGTTGTTGGTCGGGCTGTAGTGGTGGTTGTGGTGGGTGGCGGAGCCTGGATGTTGTCGTTGATCTCATCTACACCATTCTGGAGCGCAGTCAGACGAGGCGCCACATCAGATTTCATCTCTTTGATCGTCGCGTCTACCAGGCTGAAGACCTGCTGATTCTCTTCCACTTCATTGGCTAGGTTTTGGAAGACTGTCATCAAGTTCCTGGCATTCTCTGCCTGACTGTCTGACACATCCGAGATGGCTGCCCCTAAAGCCGCTATCAGCTCCTCCTTGTCATTCTTGGTTGACTCCAGAGACGCCAATATTCTGTTCAAGATCTCTTCATTCTCACAGGTTGTTATGTTTGTGGCCAGGTTTCTGATCATCTGCTTAATACCAGCGAGCTCATTGTCCTTCAGCTCCTGCATCTTAGTGGACACCAGAGTTTCAGATGCCAAGGTAGACAGGACATTTTTCACGTCCGTTACTGAGGTGACGGTCATTGTTGATATCTTACTCTTCAGTTGGATCAGATCTTCCTTACTGGCCAAGGTCGGTATTTTTTCCTTTATCTGAGCTAAGTCGCTGGCAAGGGAAGATATTCTGTTGTCTACGCTGCTTACGACCTCGTTGGTTATGATGCCAATTTTCTCATCTATCTTTCCAACTGTCATTTCTGTCATTTCCGCCATCTTTGCCACGATCTTATTCATTATTCCTGCCATTTCAACACTGAAATTTTCGAGATCAACGTATTCTATCTGTTGTCCCTGTATTTGATTGCTTAAACACGTTTCTTCTATCTTTGACTCTAGTGTATGTAAGCGGTCTTCTAGGTATTCCTGTTGGTCTGCCAGAAGCGTATTCAAGACCTTCTCAATCTGAAAATTCAGGGTCACGAAGTATGGCGTTTCAACATTCGGCGTTTCGTCGTCGCGATCATACTCCAGCGGGCTGGACTGGGCCTGGGTCAACCCCAGCAGTAGCAGTGTCCCTAGGAGAGTGATCCACATGACTGTAGCTTGACTGGGCGCCGTCCGACTCTTTTCGCGAACAAAGATTATCTATAGACGATGTCGTCGGTAGGACTGACGCCGCTGAAGCGTTCTCACTCAATTTATTAGGTTCCCCGCTCAGCCGCTGAATACGATATCTTCTGGTTAAATTTACTCATTCTGGACTTCCTTCTTGAATCCAGCCCTTGTTTTCAAGCTCAACTGTTTCAGATTATTAAGGGGTTGTTTATCTTCACGGTAAGGCAAGGGATATTGTGTCTGCTCTTCCTTAATGTTCGACGATGCAATGCGAATACGCACGTCTCCGTGACCACTAGATGGTAACATTGAAACTGATACGCGGTTTGTTCATTTTGCTTTTCTACAATATAGGAAAAGAAGGGGGGAAAAAAGAGGGTTTGAGACTGAGGGGTGGTAAGGTACAGGGAGATTTCATCATTATCCCTCAGTTTACTTATCAGAAGTTAAAGATATCTTATATTGTTCATCTCATTCCTATAAGATTTAATTTTACGTTGATGTGAACAGAAACGTAGAATTATACATTCATAGCATTCCTGGCGGGATAGGATTACTTCACACGCACGCAATGTTATCTATGAAAATGATAGACGTCAGTGAACTCAAACTTATCAAGTATGGCGGCTAATGTCACACATACATCAAGACATGTGACCTCAGTATTCAGAAATTGACATGGGTTCTAAATATTAAACAAGTGACAGGCAAGTGGCGTAATGTCACGCTTTAGATTAGGTTATTTCAGACCTTTCGGTCATGCCATGCAAGTTCAAGCGTTGGAATGTTCTACTTCAAGACTGTGAACTTAACTTGGTTGTAACTTGTGTTATTATATTGCCCCATACGTTGCCTGCACTCCAGGCTTCGCCTGCCTGACCCACATGTCCTGCTGCTCCTCTTTACGACGTAGATTAATGCTTTGAATATCACAAACTCGCATCTACTGGATATAGTTTTGAACTAACCTGGTCATTTAATAGTTAACTATATCAAGTCTTTATAACTCTTTATTCATTACTTTTATCATATGCAGGGCTTGTTTTCACTGCGTTGCCAAATTAATCATATTCATGTTCACTTCTGTTTATGTATTACGTAAGATTTGATATTCCGACAGAAACCACGTTATCTGTTGTTCTGGCATCCTTACATTTGCCGACTGAGGCAACAGAACACATGTTTCTATTTTGGTCTTCACTTATGACAGCGGTGTTTCTATGGCCGCGCACTGACTGACAATCCAAGAGACTTGCACGATTTAAGTCTATCGTACTTCCAGTCATACCTTGAAGGCAATGAATAGGATTTCGTCTTGCTGACCAAAACCGCTTCATCCTCTCTCTCTCTCTCTCTCTCTCTCTCTCTCTCTCTCTCTCTCTCTCTCTCTTGCTTTGTTATTTTCGCCTACAGTGTGGGACTTTACACTAGTGTGAGCCCACCTCATCATATTTTACCTATTTGTTTGTGAAGAGAGTTTTACACTCGTGTAGCCTCGTCTCTTAACCTTGTATACATGTACTTTGTCTATTTTCATGCATGTATACACAGACACACACTACCCTTCGAAGTGTGTGTGTGTGTGTGTGTGTGTGTGTGTGTGTGTGTGTGTGTGTGTGTGTCATAAATAAAAATTTTGAATCACCTCTTCATGGAGCCAAATCTGACCTTTGTGGAGAGGCTAGAGATATACTGGTGATGTTTAATGTTAGGTTAAGCCTGGCTGAGTCGGGGGAGGGGAGGGGGGGGGGTCAGTCGTGGCAGGGTTTTCCTTGTGTTCCCCCCTCCCCCCCCCCCCCCACACACACACACACACACACACACACACACACACAGAGGCACCTTGTTCCGAGCTTCTAGGAAGCTTAGGTCGAGCGGGATTACCCATGGCGCCTTACACTAACTCACACTCCCTCCAGCTCATTACTCAGGTTGGCATAAAACTTGGCAGAGTTGATTTTCTTTGGTTCATATCCCAACGACGAGTAGGACATTTGTCCTTTGCAGAAGCCGTCCACAGAAAAGAAGGTATATATATATATATATATATATACGTGTCGTAGAAAGCGACTAGAGGGGACGGGAGCGGGGGGCCGGAAATCCTCCCCTCCTTGTATTAACTTTCTAAAATGGGAAACAGAAGAAGGAGTCACGCGAGGAGTGATCATCCTCCTCGAAGGCTCAGAGTGGGGTGCCTAAATGTGTGTGGATGTAACCAAGATGTGAAAAAAGGAGAGATAGGTAGTATGTTTGAGGAAAGGAACCTGGATGTTTTGGCTCTGAGTGAAACGAAGCTCAAGGGTAAAGGGGAAGAGTGGTTTGGAAATGTCTGGGGAGTGAAGTCAGGGGTTAGTGAGAGGACAAGAGCAAGGGAAGGAGTAGCAATACTCCTGAAACAGGAGTTGTGGGAGTATGTGATAGAATGTAAGAAAGTAAATTCTCGATTAATATGGGTAAAATTGAAAGTTGATGGAGAGAGGTGGGTGATTATTGGTGCATATGCACCTGGGCATGAGAAGAAAGATCATGAGAGGCAAGTGTTTTGGGAGCAGCTGAATGAGTGTGTTAGCGGTTTTGATGCACGAGACCGGGTTATAGTGATGGGTGATTTGAATGCAAAGGTGAGTAATGTGGCAGTTGAGGGAATAATTGGTATGCATGGGGTGTTCAGTGTTGTAAATGGAAATGGTGAAGAGCTTGTAGATTTATGTGCTGAAAAAGGACTGATGATTGGGAATACCTGGTTTAAAAAGCGAGATATACATAAGTATACTTATGTAAGTAGGAGAGATGGCCAGAGAGCGTTATTGGATTACGTGTTAATTGACAGGCGTGCGAAAGAGAGACTTTTGGATGTTAATGTGCTGAGAGGTGCAACTGGAGGGATGTCTGATCATTATCTTGTGGAGGCTAAGGTGAAGATTGGTATGGGTTTTCAGAAAAGAGGAGTGAATGTTGGGGTGAAGAAGGTGGTGAGAGTAAGTGAGCTTGGGAAGGAGACCTCTGTGGGGAAGTACCAGGAGAGACTGTGTACAGAATGGAAAAAGGTGAGAACAATGGAAGTAAGGGGAGTCGGGGAGGAATGGGATGTATTTAGGGAATCAGTGATGGATTGCGCAAAAGATGCTTGTGGCATGAGAAGAGTGGGAGGTGGGCTGTTTAGAAAGGGTAGTGAGTGGTGGGATGAAGAAGTAAGAGTATTAGTGAAAGAGAAGAGAGAGGCATTTGGACGATTTTTGCAGGGAAAAAATGCAATTGAGTGGGAGAAGTATAAAAGAAAGAGACAGGAGGTCAAGAGAAAGGTGCAAGAGGTGAAAAAAAGGGCAAATGAGAGTTGGGGTGAGAGACTATCAGTAAATTTTAGGGAGAATAAAAAGATGTTCTGGAAGGAGGTAAATAGGGTGCGTAAGACAAGGGAGCAAATGGGAACTTCAGTGAAGGGCGTAAATGGGGAGGTGATAACAAGTAGCGGTGATGTGAGAAGGAGATGGAATGAGTATTTTGAAGGTTTGTTGAATGTGTCTGATGACAGAGTGGCAGATATAGGGTGTTTTGGTCGAGGTGGTGTGCAAAGTGAGAGGGTTGGGGAAAATGATTTGATAAACAGAGAAGAGGTAGTAAAAGCTTTGCGGAAGATGAAAGCCGGCAAGGCAGCAGGTTTGGATGGTATTGCAGTGGAATTTATTAAGAAAGGGGGTGGCTGTATTGTTGACTGGTTGGTAAGGTTATTTAATGTATGTATGACTCATGGTGAGGTGCCTGAGGATTGGCGGAATGCGTGCATAGTGCCATTGTACAAAGGCAAAGGGGATAAGAGTGAGTGCTCAAATTACAGAGGTATAAGTTTGTTGAGTATTCCTGGTAAATTATATGGGAGGGTATTGATTGAGAGGGTGAAGGCATGTACAGAGCATCAGATTGGGGAAGAGCAGTGCGGTTTCAGAAGTGGTAGAGGATGTGTGGATCAGGTGTTTGCTTTGAAGAATGTATGTGAGAAATACTTAGAAAAGCAAATGGATTTGTATGTAGCATTTATGGATCTGGAGAAGGCATATGATAGAGTTGATAGAGATGCTCTGTGGAAGGTATTAAGAATATATGGTGTGGGAGGCAAGTTGTTAGAAGCAGTGAAAAGTTTTTATCGAGGATGTAAGGCATGTGTACGTGTAGGAAGAGAGGAAAGTGATTGGTTCTCAGTGAATGTAGGTTTGCGGCAGGGGTGTGTGATGTCTCCATGGTTGTTTAATTTGTTTATGGATGGGGTTGTAAAGGAGGTAAATGCAAGAGTCCTGGAAAGAGGGGCAAGTATGAAGTCTGTTGGGGATGAGAGAGCTTGGGAAGTGAGTCAATTGTTGTTCGCTGATGATACAGCGCTGGTGGCTGATTCATGTGAGAAACTGCAGAAGCTGGTGACTGAGTTTGGTAAAGTGTGTGGAAGAAGAAAGTTGAGAGTAAATGTGAATAAGAGCAAGGTTATTAGGTACAGTAGGGGTGAGGGTCAAGTCAATTGGGAGGTGAGTTTGAATGGAGAAAAACTGGAGGAAGTGAAGTGTTTTAGATATCTGGGAGTGGATCTGTCAGCGGATGGAACCATGGAAGCGGAAGTGGATCATAGGGTGGGGGAGGGGGCGAAAATTTTGGGAGCCTTGAAAAATGTGTGGAAATCGAGAACATTATCTCGGAAAGCAAAAATGGGTATGTTTGAGGGAATAGTGGTTCCAACAATGCTGTATGGTTGCGAGGCGTGGGCTATGGATAGAGTTGTGCGCAGGAGGATGGATGTGCTGGAAATGAGATGTTTGAGGACAATGTGTGGTGTGAGGTGGTTTGATCGAGTAAGTAACGTAAGGGTGAGAGAGATGTGTGGAAATAAAAAGAGCGTGGTCGAGAGAGCAGAAGAGGGTGTTTTGAAATGGTTTGGGCACATGGAGAGAATGAGTGAGGAGAGATTGACCAAGAGGATATATGTGTCGGAGGTGGAGGGAACGAGGAGAAGAGGGAGACCAAATTGGAGGTGGAAAGATGGAGTGAAAAAGATTTTGTGTGATCGGGGCCTGAACATGCAGGAGGGTGAAAGGAGGGCAAGAAATAGAGTGAATTGGAGTCATGTGGTATACAGGGGTTGACGTGCTGTCAGTGGATTGAAGCAAGGCATGTGAAGCGTCTGGGGTAAACCATGGAAAGCTGTGTAGGTATGTATATTTGCGTGTCTGGACGTGTGTATGTACATGTGTATGGGGGGGGGGGTTGGGGGACATTTCTTTCGTCTGTTTCCTTGCGCTACCTCGCAAACGCGGGAGACAGCGACAAAGTATAAAAAAAAAAAAAAAAAAAAATATATATATATATATATATATATATATATATATATATATATATATATATATATATATATATATATTCTTATGAGTCCACGGGAAAATGAAACAGGTTCCCAAGTGCACTTTCGTGTAATAATTTCATCAGGGAAGAAACAAGAAAGAAATATAACGATCAGTTAATATACAACGAAGAGACGTACCTGGAACGCCATTTGGTAATTTGATAATTTGTTCGCCGTTTCCTGCGTCATTGAATCTGTCTTAATTGCTAATACTAAGAACTTTAATTTGTCCTCAGGCAGTTTTAAAGCCCATCCTAACCTTAACCAAATCATTATGAGAGAATTGACAAAACACGAAAACACAAAAAAAGTTATTCATGACACACTCAGCAACCCAGGTCAACCCCCACCCCATGACCCCCTTAATCACTCTCCCTTACAAGGATTACGACCAGACAAAGCAGACAGTACTTGGTCTAGAACGATTGGTGTTGGACGGCGGGAACCAAGTGTGTGATGTTGGGATTTGAATAACTTTGTTAAGTACCGGCACCTGATGAGGTGGATTGTCTCCACGAAACATGTCGACCTAGCATAGGACTAGGAGCCTGTTGAGGACAAGGAAGCGTTGAGAGAGAGAGAGAGAGAGAGAGAGAGAGAGAGAGAGAGAGAGAGAGAGAACCATACCCTCGTCGCGAAGGAGGGAAGTGCTCGCTAAGCTCGACCTTGCAGATCCCTAGCCGCTACGCCGCCTTAAACCTAGAAAATAAACATTACTTACAACATAAACATTACCTACGACCACCTATACATGCAACAACGCAGATTCATAACAGCACACACACACACATACACACACACACACACACAACACACACACTCAGGCCGAGGCTGGGTTGCCTGCAATGCCTCATCTGTAGCTGATTGTCCCGTCCGGCTCGGCCCTGAGGGGTGCCTCTGTGCCCGCTCGGCCCTGAGGGCTGCCTCTGTATTGGTCATTTAACTCGCAACTTTCCTTATGGCAGGAGACGCCGCCACCCGTCCTGGTCCTGGGACGGGTGGGTAAGGGGGGCGGGGGGGTTCAGGCCTCAGCTGGTCGACGGGACGGGAAGCAAATTTGGCCCGTTCGGAGCTGACAGTCCTTGTCCCTGGGCCAGCCTGCTGCTGGGTCAGAGCTGGATAACCTACTGAAGGCTGAGGACACCAGTCGGGGCTATTGGTTGGGAGCATCATCTAGGGCTGGAGAATTCACCTAGAGCTGGGTAGGGGGAGAGGGGGGTTACACCACTTAGAGCTAGGGGTAAGGACAGATCCTTGGACTCGGGACATGATAGAGCATTTCTATTTGTTGCAACAGAGTTGTGGCCACGTAAACTTGCTACTGCAGGAAGAGAAGATTCATAAAGATACCGGTGATGCAAAGCAAAAGCCAACTTGTAAAAAGAAAATATAAGGATGAGAGCTAGGTGCCCAGAAAGGGAAGGTTGCACTCTGTATGGACACAATGATAAGAAAACAGTTCTGATTGCAGCGGGATTAGTCCTGTGGTACAGTTGTTAACAGCTGTGCAGATGCAGTAGCTCCGTGAGGCAGCTGCAAGAAATCAGTCGACTAACGTTAACCTGCATATATTTCCAAAAAACAGAACACCTCAACTTGACTGTCAGTGTTCGGCGAATGATGATACGATATTGTTCTTCGTTGGTTTGAGTCGTAAAGTCGTGCTGAGGGTCGTTCCATCGTGCTCAGTGATCGTACCATTGTGGTCAAGGGTGGTACCATCGTGCTCAAAGGTCGTACCAATGTGCCTAAGGGGAATACCATAGATTTTTTATTCCAGACCAGTTGATTAAAACCTTGGGGAAATATTGCAAGCCAAATTATTTACACATTCTTTATGACATTTTTATTTGCTACATCGTACATTACTCACAAATTGTTGTGCAGTGATTGCTACATCGTGCATTACTCACAGACTGTTGTGCAGTGTTTGCTACATCGTACATTACTCACAGATTGTTATGCAATGTTTGCTACATCGTACATTACTCACAGATTGTTATGCAATGTTTGCTACATCGTACATTACTCAGAGATTGTTGTGCAGTGTTTGCTACATCGTACATTATTCACAGATTGTTGTGCAGTGTTTTCGACATCTTACATTACTCGCAGATTGTTATGCAGTGTTTGCTACATCTACATTACTCACAGATTGTTGTGCTGTGTTTGCTACATCGTACATGATTCACAGGTTGTTGTGCAGTGCTTTCGACATCGTACATTACTCATAGATTGTTGTGCAACGTTTGCTACATCTTACATTACTCTCAGATTGTTATACAGTGTTTGCTAAATCGTACATCATTCAAGAGTTGATATACTATATTTGCTACATTGTACATAACACACAGATTGATGTACAGTATTTGCTGCATCGTACATTACTTACAGATGTTTGTATAATATTTGCTACATCGTACTTTATCCAGATCACCAGGATATACCATCGATCATCACCAGGATATACCATTCTTCAAGATATACCATTGACCATCATCATGGTATACCACAAGTCTTTACTAGCATATACCATTAATCATCACCAGGATATATACGACCCATCATCACCAGTATATGCTACTATGAGTGATCAGTCTCTACACTATCCATCGCCCACTTGTTCGTTTCTTCATGCAGGAACCAATCATTTGTGGTTCCTGAGTTAATATGGCATGATAATGGCCCCTGAGGGCTGGCTAGTGGCGTGTTAAACGGCCCCTGAGGGCTGGTTAGTGGCGTGATATATGGCCCCTGAGAGCTGGTTAGTGACACCGCTAGCCATTGACGTGGGGGGAAGTGGGGAGAAATAACCCCCTCCTTATGGTTAATAGAATCTGTCCGTAATATGGTTAATTACTTCCCTTTTGAAGTCTGGTATTGTCTGAGGAGACCGGTCACGTCCGTGGCTGTCTGTTGTGTACGGTGCTACGAGGACGATACGACCTTGAACACGATGTAAAGTCATCTTTGACCCCAACCCATAAGGGTCAGGTTTAAGATCAGCTCATCATACCCTAAGGTCGTACCGTCACGTTCAAAGGGTCGTGGCAACGTTCTTAGAGGGTCGTATTGTCATGTTTAAGGGTTATTCTGTCGTCCTCAAAAACGGTACCGACGCGTCAAGTATGGTTGCCGTAGTGCTCAAGTGTTGTTCTGCTGTGTTACAGTCGTACTTCGTATGGACTAAGAGTATGGGTCGTACTTACTCTGCTTTCTGGTCCCCAGGAAAAGCCAGGTATATTCGCCTGTACCTCGTCTACCGTCCTAGGCAGAGTATAACACGTCAGTCTGTGCGTCGTCGTTTACGGTCTAGGGAAAAGAATAGCTTGTCCGTCTGTTAGTCGTCTATGCTCATAGGAAAAGAATTGGTTGGCCGTCCATACGTAGTCTACCGTCCTAGAAAGAGATCAGCACGTTTATGTGAACGTTGTCTACCGTCCTAGGAACAGACTGACCCGGCGTGGGTAATGCAGGAAGCGGTGGGGTCCCATCTCAGGGATCTGGCGGGCTTCGGTACAGGTCTGGCAGCAGTGGTACGCCACGATCTGTAGGGAACATTTCTTGTACCGTACAGCCGTGCTGCACAGGTCGCCGTACGCCTGGACCCCGATGAACTGACTGTTCAGACAAGCGCTCACAGCACCTGTAGGGAGGAACACAGGTTTAACTGTCAGAGAACAAGAAAAAAAAAATGAAGTATCGTATGCAAATGGTTGTCATCATATACCCGTTCAGTTGGGTTTACCAATTCATTTTGTGATATTGCAACGCTATACTAAGAGGGGGGAAAGCATTGTATTCTCGGCGCTGAGGTTCTCATTGTACTCACACAGCTACTGCAACCTCCAAATGTTATAATGAATCGTTTAGGGAGTGAATTATCTTATCTTGGCGTTGATATCGTACTCAAATAGTTTTCATCGCACAAGCGTTTCGCTACTTTCTGGTTGAAGGATTATCTATGCTGTAAACATAATCGACTGCCAAGGTCAGTCATTCAAATCGTCAACGTCAAGTTATAAACAACCAGCTGAAAAATCTTGAACACCTTTTTCAATGTGCATCGTAATACGAGAAAGTTATCGTACTCTGATCTCTAGTCATCCTAGGAACTCAGGAGCTGGTACCTAGTCTACGTTCCGGGACATAGGGAACGTGAAGCTAGGCTTTATTCTCAAGGTTAGAGAAATCGCACTCGGGGATTGTTGCATAGCAACGAGATAGAATTATCATGTTTAGGAGTTATCGAGGCTGATAACTGAATTGTCACGGTGATGATTTATCATTCTCGAAGCTGTGCATTACCGCCCACAAGCGTTAAGTGACGGTGAGGTATGCTGCCAAACTGTGTTGTTCAGAGGTAGAATGCAGTTAAACACAACCTCTGGTGGAACATTTGTCGAACCTCAGCAACGTCGATGGAAACAATGTGTTGCTCATGCAAATGATGTTTTATAAAGAGTGTAATTTTTGCTCATGAGGTCGCGAGCATTCTTATGTATCGGCAAGGGTATAGTATTGAGAGTAGCAGATACAGACAACGAAAGAGAAGATAGAATCTTGAGCGATAAGACGAGGCATCATATTCGACTCAAGCTGAAGTAGGGTCATCAGCTTGATCTCCAAGCGTGATAAAACGCGTGGAACTGCTGAAGAAGGTCAGTTGGAATACAAGTGCGCTCTTCAAGGTCAGTGAAATTAATAAATATGAAGAGAGGATTAAGGTCTTAATTTTGGTCACACTGACTGATATCTGGAGATTTGATAACCACCTCTAGATACCCAGGGGTCATGAACACGATGATACAGGGCAGTTGTGGGGACTCCAGAAACAGGGGACAGTAGGACAATATGCAGAGACATGCCAAAACATTGAGCAGGGACATACCAGGACACTTAGCAGGGACATACCAAGAAATAAGCTAGAACATACTAGGAACCAAGCTGAGGCATACCAGGAAACTATGTAGGAACATACCAGGAAACTAAGCAGGTGTTTTCCCAAGAGGGAAACATATTTTGTTTTGCTTCTTTATTCTTATTGTCTTTCGAACAGTCAGCATTTTAATCCTGGTTATCTAGTGAAGATGCACCTGACTGGACCTTTACAGATCATGTCAAACTCATCTTTACTGAAGGTCAGGGGTGTCTGTTGTAGTGAAGATGATGATATAACGAAGCCTATCATTGACCTGACCGGTAAATGATCATGTGAAAGGCTTGTCGAGTCAAAGGTGTGGTGGCGAAAAGGGTGTAGTGTTAGTTCAAAGGTCAGTGGTGTTGTGAGTGTGATGAAGATGGCTTTTGACTTAACCTGTAAGCGTGTAGTGGAGATAAAAGTGTAGTGAAGGTGTGGGCGTAGAGAAGACAAAGGTAGAGTGAAAATGACCTCTGAAATGAACTTAGGTTATCGAGGCCTGAGGGGGGGGGGATGTATTATAGTTGCTCGCCATATTGGTTTCTAGTCGTTTACTGAGTGTTCGTCAGTATGTGTGTTGGTGTAGGCTTGTGTGTAGCTATACTGCTTCCTTACCTCCTCTGACCTGTGTGTAGCTATATGCTTCCTGACCTCCTCTGACCTGTGTGTAGCTATACAGCTTCCTGACCTCCTCTGACCTGTGTGTATAGCTATACTGCTTCCTGGCCTCCTCTGACCTTGCATCAGCACGTACCTGGGGTCGTGGTGCTGCTGTCCGACTCTGAGGTCATGTCTGGCGACGATATTGCCATGCTGTCGGTGAGTTGCTGGGTCAGGTCCTCGAGCGTCTGTAGCCTGTCCACTAGCATGTGCTCGGCGTCCTCGAGGGCGAGTGTCATGCCGGAGAGGGCGTTGCCGTTCTCGTCCACCTCCTCCGTCAGCTGCTGCAGCAGTGCCCCGAGATGGCTCAGGTTCCGTAGCTCCTCCTCTCTTGGGATGCAGGTCTTAGTTACCTTCACCAGGTCCTGGTAAAGAGGCTCTAGTGATTCCAGTGACCTGGAGATCTTCCTGGTGTAGTGAAAAACATCTGCTGACGAGACATTACCCATAAGGGTCAATATGCTCGCCAGTAGATGGTTCGCGACCCCCAGCTCGTCAACGACGCCGTCGGACGCCGGAGTGAATGCCTTACCGTTGTCTTCATACAGAGTGTTCCTGGCGTCGGCACATGACCGAACCTGCATCTCCTGGAGGTCGGACTTTGTTGCTAGCGAGTCTCTTTGCTCTTCCAGCCTCTTCACCAACTGGTGGACTTCGGCATGGAACGCCCGGCGTAGGTCGTTAGCGAAACGCACCGCCATGGAAGACATCTTCTCCATAAACCTGTCCAGCGTATCAGACGTGGTGTCCCTCACAGTGTTCGCAACGAAGTCCGTGTCTAACGCCTGAGAATTCCCACACGTCCGGTCGACATACAGTTCTAACTGTTTAAGACGATCGTTGATGGACCTCTCCTGCCTGACCAGCATGTCGTGCATGGCTGTGACGATCGCCTCGCCCAGCTCCGATAAACTCGAGTCTGGATGTTTTGGTGTCATTGTCTCCTGAGGACCTTCCTTCAGGCTTTCAATGGGCCCCATTGCGGAGGCGTCACAGAGCCCTAGCAGGAGGAAGTAGGGCAGCAATACGCCCTTCATGACGAAAATGTAGGACTCCTGACGCGACGCTGGTGGGAGAGGGAATGATGGTGGCCGCTAGGAGGAGGGCACAGAGCAAGCGCGGTCTGGTGAGGAAGGAACCTGTTCACCGAACAACTGGTCTAACCAGGAACATCCTTTTGGTTACGTTGCCTATTGTTGGCGCTGCTGCAACCACTTACTTACGACCATAGGTTTACATGTTTCATCATACGTGGAACCAGACCTGATGCAGAGACGTCACGTGATCTATACCTGACCGAAACTCGTCTTAAGCCATTGCTAACAATTGCCATGAAGATGACACTAAGCCAGACTTAGACTGACCTGAAATCATACCGTGATTGGCTCTGATGTCTACTTTAACCATTCATCCTGATATAATTTAGGGACATACAAAGAGTAAAACCTATAAGTATGATGGACCATGCTTGCTGTCATACTGAACATGTTAATGTGTCTTTCATTTGTCAAATTAGTCACTTTTGTCGGTAAGAAAGATGTACATTTCCTTGGTTTTTGATTAAGCGTTTTACAGACTCTTTCAGAATTGGCGTATGGAAACGGATTCAAATTATCACAGCTATGACCTGTATTTTCCTTAATGTAACGTCTTTTACGATAAAAGAGATTTCCATGTACATATATTGGAAACTCACCAGTGAAAAGTCATCAGCGTACAATCTCGTCAAAGAACTTTCCAAAGGAGTCATCCATTTCCTGCTACTGATTGTGATACAACACTGAAATTGCAGAAACCAGGAGGGTTTCATGTCAATCGTTTGTATTCTTATTTTCTCTAGAATGGTCCAGAACTCATTTTTATACGTCAGGGCAGATAGCAGAAAAGTTTGATACATGGTTGTCGTAGCATCGAAAAGAATATTACGGTCTCCAGGAAAAGTTTGATACATAGTTGTTTTAGCATCGAAAAGAATATTACGGTCTCCAGGAAAAGAGTACAGGAAACTTACTTGTTTATAGCTGATTTTTTCCCAGTTTATTTTAAACTCCTGCCATGAAGTTACCTTCGATGCGTTTTATTTGTGTTAGGATATCTAAGATTTATTCTTACGCTTAAGGATAAGTATTCATTTCTGTTCTTGTTTGAATAAGTATCCTGACAAGCATTTCAGTTTGTGTAAATCTACAACCATTAATGTTTGTATGTTATATGCAAATAGAAAGACTGCCTTTTTTACTTGTTCAGTGAATATTTTTTTTCTCTTGGAGAAGTGCAATAAATGCAGAAGGCGTTTATCATTTTAAATACCTGGAGGTGTTCCAAGACTATGTTTTTACTGTTGGCCCTGGCAGTAATCATCCAATCGCAGGTGGGGGAATTTTCTTTGTAGTTATTTAAAATATGATCGATTATACTAAGGAGTAGGATATCATATTTACGGGAAGAATAGGCGTAAGGATGATGTCTTGGTTAAATAATTGTTTAAATTGACATAGTAAATGATTGATCTCAAACTTTGGTAGTACTGTAAACACAAAATTTTTATGTTATTCCTCCATGTGCAAAAACCAGTTGAAATTGATGAATTACAATGCAAGCACACCAAGATGGATACGGTCCCAATTCTCTTGAGAACAAGACGTCCAAAATCAGTGTAATTGAACTGTGTGGCAAGCTGCCTTCATAGTGGGAGTTCGTTTGACTGTCACCAGGCTTTCAAAATGGTTTGGCTATAATCATATTCTCTAATTTTCTTACAATAACTCTCTTGATAGATGAGAATTTTATTGAATATTATAAATTCTATTCTATATAGCGGATATTGTCTAACAGCAGCAAGATATTTCCCATCTTGTAAACGATGAAGCCATAGTAAGTAACGGGACATATTGTTTTGCTGCCTATCGCTGTATCTGTAGTTATTGTATAGTTATTATCCTGTATTGTTCCATGTGTTCATGAATTAATTCTTCTACATATACATATTTAATAGTGATAATGTAATGTGGCCATTAGGATTGGTTAGTGAATTAATTGTAAGTGAAGTTGCTGGTAGCTTTCGTATTTTTCGTACGTTAGACACTGCAGCACAACGAAGAAACATGTTACAACACACAAGGCTTCATGTTAACAATATTGCTGTTAAATATTTAAGTACTGAAGTAGATTGTAACAAACACTATTGAATCATCCAGCAGAACAGTGCTCATTGCTTTGTTTGACCAAGCACAGTAATGTAAGTATCCATTGATATACAATTTTACCATGGCAAAATTAATACACGGAAGGAATTTTGTATTTATGTGGGTTATTTACGACTATAGCCACACATTAACACCAGCTTTAGATAATGAATTATTTTGTTTTGTATTTGTAGTACAGTGTTTGGAGGATGAATTAAAAGTTTAGGTAGGGTACTGAAGCAGAGCCGCCGCCCCATAGGTCAGTCCATGTTCTAAAAGAGCAACCTTAGGTAGTGTTCTAACCCACCCTCAACATTAGGTTTGGTTAGGTTCGGGTGAACAATTGACTTGGTTGTTTTCTTCACATATGTCGTGTGGGACAACATTCCTGTGTGGGGACTGTCCTCTGGGATACTTTTAAAACTATTCTGCCTTCTTGTTTAGGAGAGATGACATATTTTTCTCAGTTTCTGTTTTTCTTGTTATTTTCTTTTAGAAAGCAGCACCTCTCTGTGCCGTTGCCCATCTGTGAGGGAACTGAGAATGTTGGGTGAGGTAAATTTCGGGATGATGAAATGAAGATGTGTGTTGAGAATGTAGTGAGAATGAGATTTTTGAAGGTGCCGTGAAGATGCAGTTAAGGGTGTACCACTCATCTTCAGTAAATTCTTGTTGATCATGATGAGAGTCTTGTCACAAAGATATCAAAGGTGAAAATGAAGGTATTGTATTGGATGGAGAGTAATTTTAGACCTGTGGATAGTGATTAGTAGCTACCTTTTATCTTGCCATGATATGTTGAGTTGGGAGGGATATGGAGGTTA
Organism: Panulirus ornatus; assembly: GCF_036320965.1. Classification (NCBI taxonomy): domain Eukaryota; kingdom Metazoa; phylum Arthropoda; class Malacostraca; order Decapoda; family Palinuridae; genus Panulirus; species Panulirus ornatus. The sequence continues at coordinate 1,186,737 of NC_092287.1, forward strand.
AAAGAAATATGGGGTTATTTAATGATAGGTGAAATGTGTCTCAAAATAAGCAAATCCTTTTTACACCTAAACTAGCTTCCCATTGCAGCTAAGAGCAATCATAGATACCGTAATGCACTATTTGCAGTATTTGGAGATATCATTGTTGTCCTTGTGGCTTAGAAACAAACATATTTACATTGAATGGAGACAACATATTTTAAACATTATTAGTATGTTATTAGTATGTCCAACAGTGGCTCATGCATAGGAGCTACTGAGATGCAACCCCTTGGCCTTTGTGCTGGCAGAAGTACAGTAATATGCACCACCTAAAGCAAAAAAAATGTGGCAACCCATGCCTTTAGATGATAATGGGAGAATGTTCAAGGATGGACACAAACTCTATTGTGTTTGTCCTCTTTTGAATTGATGCTGTGTTTATCAGTACACTCAGCTGCAAGTAGGAAGTTGAAATTGTAAAGGAGTAGGTAGTGACTATAGGGTGGGGAAGGAGTTGAAGGTTCTGGGAGTGATGAAGAATGTGTGGAAAGAGAGAATGTTATCTTGGAGAGCAAAAGTGGGTATGTATGAAAGAATAGTAGTTCCAACTATGATATATTGTTGAGAGGCATAGGGTATAGATAGGATTGTGTGGAAGAGGGTGGATATGTTGGAAGTGAAATGTTTCAGGACAATATGTGGTGGTGTTAGGTGGTGTGATTAAGTAATGAAAGGTTGAGGGAGATGTGTGGTAATAAAAGGAGTGTGGTTGAGAAAGCAGAAGATGGTATTTTGAAATGGTTGGACATAGGGAGATATCAAGTGAGGAAAGGTTGACAAAGAGGATATATATGTCAGAGGTGGAGGAAACAAGAAGTGGGAGACCAAATTGGCGGTGGAAGGATGGAGTGAAAAAGATTTTGAGTGATCAGAGCGTGAACATGGAGTGGAAGGAAAGGCATACATGGAATAGAGTGTAGCACTGTAGTCATGCATTTCACTTTTGGCTGACATTTATGATGCCATCATATCTCAAACTCACTGAGCTGATATTACTGAAACAAATAAAAGGACAAGTTGGATGCTGAATTTTTCAAGTTAATTCACAGAAGAATCAGACATAATGTTTGCATGTTAACCGGAAGTCATTTGTTGTTTCTTACCACCTTGGATGCCTCATCAGAAATCTAGAAATTCAGAATGGTTTTTAATAACTGTCTCCACTACAGAACTCATGACACAACTGTTTGATAAAATCTTATGATATCCAGGAAGCCCATACTGAAGCTCATGTCAACAGAGAAAGTTAGTGCACAGACTCTTGAATAAGGAAGGGTGTACATCATAAGAGTCATTTAAAAGTTGTTGCAGGTACATTCTATATAACTAATTTTTGAAGTTTAAAACTTGTACATTATATTTTGTTCTCATACAGCTTATTGATTCATTTGCACCTGACAATAGTTTATCTCCATTTATTAACAAAAAAGAAATGTAAATTTCTTCTTCATGTACCCTTCCATCCTTAAAGAGTCAGGTCTGCAAACACCTGCAGGGAATTTGATTTATATGTATTTGCTGCATACTGTTTTGCTGACATGTTCAGTGGCAGAGATTCTCTGCCTGGAATAGTTTCATTGTATCCATGTATAAGTTGGTTGATTTATTTACTTATTTATTTATGAATGCCCCAGGCCCACTTTTTAAGAAAGAGCCCTGGTGTTACCTAGGATCTCTTTCTAAAGGTACTTGCAGCCCAAGGCTGTGCTACCTTCATTAGCAGAGAAATGTAGATTCCTTTGGAATGAGAAGTTCTATGACAAGTCTGTATTCCTAGTGATACAGCCTTGCAAAAGATGACTTTTCACTCTTGGTGTAACTTGAGTAAGTTTAGTTAAGTAACACCCTTGTTGGAAGATTAGTTATTTGAACTTTTCAATAGATTTTAATATTTCTTCTGTTTACAGATTCAGAACATATGATAAGAGGACCACTGACATCATCTTACCAGTTTGATAAAGCTTTGGCAAAGTTTATACTAACACGCACCAGGAGGGCTGTAGAACCTGCCTATGGTATTGCTCTGCCCACCTTCACCAGGGGTAAATTTCTCATCAGAAACAAGCTTCAAAGCTCATCTGATGTAAATTCAAGGTCTCTTTACTCTTCGTTAAAGATTTTGAGACCACTTGCACATAGTCACCTGTTCAACTTAGATCTTCTTGGCTGTTCAGAAATGTCATCCTTCCCATTCTGTGCAGATTATGACAAAAGGGGTGCTGCAAAATGTAAGAAATGCAAGGAGAAATGCGAAAAAGGTAAATTTATAAAGTTTCCTTTTTATCTTGATTAATCTGTTATGTAGAAGTATAATATTTCATATACTGAGTTTATATCTGATACATAATTTCACCCTCCTGCATGTTCAGGCCTCTAGAAAGGTGGGAGGTGGGCAGATTAGAAAGAATAATGAATGGTTGGATGAAGAAGTAAAGTTGTTAGTGAAAGAGAAAAGAGAGGCATTTGGACGATCCTTACAAGGAAGGAGTGCAAATAATTGGGAGATATACAAAAGAAAGCAGCATGAGGTCAAGACGGAGGTGCAGAGGGTGAAAAAGAGGGCAAAGGAGAGTTGGAGTGAGAGAGTATCATTAAACTTAGGAGAAATAAAAAGATGTTTTGGAAGGAGGTAAGTAATGTGTAAAAGACGAGAACAAATGGGAACATCAGTGAAGGGACTAGGAGGGGAAGTGATAACAGGAAGTGATGGAGTAAGTATTTTGAAGGATTGCTGAATGTGTTTGATGATAGAATGGCAGATGTAGGGTGTTATGGTTGGGTTGGTGTGCAAAGTGTTAGGGAGAGGGAGAGTGGTTTGGTGAAGAGAGAAGAGGTGGTGAAAGCCTTGAGGAAGATGAAATTCGGCAAGGTGGTGGGAATGGATGGTATTGCAGTTGAATGCATGAAGAAAGGAGGGGTGACTGTGTTGTTGATTGGTTGGTAAGGTTATTCAGTGTATGTATAGATCATGGTGAAGTGCCTGAGAATTGGCAGAATGCATGTATAGTGCCATTGTACAAAGGCAAAGGGGACAAAGATGAGTGTTCAAAAATTGTATGGAAGGGTATTGATAGAGAGAGTGATGTCATGTACAGACATCAGACTGGGGAGGAGCAGTGTGGTTTCAGAAGTGGTAGAGGATGTGGATCAGGTGTTTACTTTGAAGAATGTATGTGAGAAATACTTAGAAAAACAGATAGATTTTTTCGTAGCATTTTTTGTATCTGGAGAAGGCATATGTTATGGTTGATAGAGATACTTTATGGAAGGTCTTAAGAATATATGGCATGGGAGGTAAGCTGCTAGAAGCAGTGAAAAGTTTTTTATCAAGGATGTAAGGCATTTGTATGAGTAGGAAGAGAGGAGAATGATTGGTTCCCAGTGAAGGTCGGTTGCAGCAGGGGTGTATGTTAATGAGATGGCCTTTATTAGGGCATTCATTTGCTATGAAAAAGAGCTAAATATGATTGACAGAGCTGAGAAGGGTGTTTTGAAATGGTTTGGACATATTTAGGTGATAAGTGAAGAAAGGTTGACTTAGATAGTATATGCATGAGGGAGAAGCAAAGAAAGTGAAAGGATAGAGGGAAGGAGGCTTTGAGATATTGAGGCCTGAACATGTAAGATACAGAGAATTACAGTGATTTGGTACATGTGGCATGAAGATGTGAATAGACCTTAGTGTGCTCAGACAGTGCCAGATTTTTTGTAGGTTTTGATATAACAGTTATTCAGACACATAGGTAAAGCTGACTGCGTAGTTTGTTCTTTATATGCCATTTTTACATATTTATTGGGCTCATAGAGAACAAAAACACTACAGACATTCATTTAACTTACAATATTTGAAATTCGGAGTACAGGATTATTATTATTATACCATGCAACTGAAAATATTTACTGGTAAGTTTGAGGTATTCATTGTTTTGTCTTTGTCAAACATTTTGATCTCAATATGCATATTTTAGCAAATATCATGATCACTTTGCAATCCAAAAACAGTTTTCTTTTAATGTATCTCTTTTTATAGGGGCTTTACGAATAGGTAAAATTGTTCCCAATCCCTTTTCGGAGTCTGGTGGAGACATGAAGCAGTGGCATCATGTAGATTGCATATTTGATATGTTCAAACGTGCCCGAGCTACCACTAAGAAGATAGAAGACCCTGTAGAAGACATTGAAGGTTGGGAAATAGTAGAAGAAGATGATAGAAAAAAGATTCGTCTCTTGATTGATGGTTTGTAGAATGTACATCTGCTTTATGTAACTACTTTCTGAGTTTGTGATTTTGATGAATAATCCTGTTATTGTACATTGATTAATAGGGAAATGCTTATTGAAGAATTAAAAGAAAGGAGATGTATTGTTTGTAGAGGAAAAATTCATTGTGCTCTAAAGATATTCTAATATAATTTCCAAATTACTGTTGAAGACAAGAGGATCTTCAGACTAAAGTTATATTTTTCATGATTTAGATTATCAACTTCAATTATCTGGGGTGGCTTAGCTGCAAGCCTTCCTTTTAGAATTGGGCATCCTTGCTTCTGTTGCAAGGCTTTAGGGGTTAGGGCTTAGGGTTAGGGTTAGGGATGAGTATGAATATTAGAGTGTAAAGTTTAGTAAGGATGGTTGTGGGAAAGCTGAATTAGTAGTAGACTTATATGCATGGGAGAAAAACTTGGAGTGCAGTGAATGCTCTTGAGAATGGGAAAAATTAAGTAAAGAATGTGCAAGAAGTGTGCATGAAAGAGTTTGTCCCAATTTTTATCTATAAATATGAAACCCGAGTGTTTATAGGTTAGGGTAAGTGAGAGTTAAGAGCAGTGGAGATGGATAGTTTGTGTAGTATAGTTGGAATTTAGGGGATACACAGAATGAAGAATGAAAGTGTTAGAAGGATACATAGTATGAGGGCTTTTTTAGAAAACTGCATGGATTATATTCTTTTAGGATGTAGAACATATGGCAGGCGACTGGTTGGTCAGTTGGTCAAGAAGGTATATAACAGCACAGTATAAGATACAAGGAGGAGAAGTAGACCATGGAAGAGATGAATAGATATAGAGAGAATTTTTCATGACTAGGAATACTTCAGATAAGATTTCCTGAGGAACAATTTGGGATTAGAGGCAGTGAAAGCATTTTGTACATGGAAATTATATGAATGCAGATGTTTGTCTCACTTGATGAGTCACCTTGCTGTTTAAGATGGTAAAGTACAACACCTTTCTTAAGTGTACATAGACATGGATTGAGAATGTGTGTGAGTGATGTTTTGAGTTTGTGTATACATGAACCTTCCCATTAAATTAGTATTGGGATGATGATAACAGATATATAGATAGAGTCAATCTTTGCTTAGGCTAAGCAGCAAAATGTTCTTATTTGTGCTTATACTTCATAATGGAGTTTATTCTGTGATGCACTTATTAGGAAGAAAATATATGCTTATAGACTTGATTATCAGGTTCAGATAGTACTGCATTTTTCACAATATGCGAGTATGCAGTCTGTTGGGGGTGAGAGGGCCTGGGAATTGAGTCAGTTGTTGTTCGCTGATGATACAGCACTGGTGGCTGATTCAAATGAGAAACTGCAGAAGTTGGTGACTGAGTTTGGAAAACTGTGTGAAAGGAGAAAGTTGAGAGTAAATATGAATAAGAGCAAGGTTATGAGGTTCAGCAGGGTTAAGGGACAAGTTTATTAGGGATAGGGGAGAAAGAATACTTCCCACGCATTCCCTCTGTTTCGTAGAAGGCGACTAAAAGGGGAGAGGGGGGGGGGCTGGAAATCCTCCCCTCCCGTTTTAATTTTTCCAAGAGAAGGATCAGAGAAGGGGACCAAGTGTGGATATTCCCTCTAAGGCTCAGTCCTCTGTTCTTATATATTTTATATTTATTTATTTTGCTTTGTCGCTGTCTCCCGCGTTTGCGAGGTAGCGCAAGGAAACAGACGAAAGAAATGGCCCAACCCACCCCCATACACATGTGTATACATACACGTCCACACACGCAAATATACATACCTATACATCTCAGTGTACACATATATATACACACACAGACACATACATATATACCCATGCACACAATTCACAATGACAGCACGTCAACCCTGGTATACCACATCGATCCAGTTCACTCTATTCCTTGCCCACCTTTCACCCTCCTGCATGTTCAGGCCCCGATCACTCAAAATCTTTTTCACTCCATCTTTCCACCTCCAATTTGGTCTCCCACTTCTCCTCGTTCCCTCCACCTCCGACACATATATCCTCTTGGTCAATCTTTCCTCACTCATTCTCTCCATGTGCCCAAACCATTTCAAAACACCCTCTTCTGCTCTCTCAACCACACTCTTTTTATTTCCACACTTCTCTCTTACCCTTACATTACTTACTCGATCAAACCACCTCACACCACACATTGTCCTCAAACATCTCATTTCCAGCACATCCACCCCCCTGCGCACAACTCTATCCATAGCCCACACCTCACAACCATACAACATTGCTGGAACCACTATTCCTTCAAACATACCCATTTTTGCTTTCCGAGATAATGTTCTTGACTTCCACACATTCTTCAAGGCTCCCAGGATTTTCGCCCCCTCCCCCACCCTATGATTCATTTCCTCTTCCATGGTTCCATCCGCTGCCAGATCCACTCCCAGATATCTAAAACACTTTACTTCCTCCAGTTTTTCTCCATTCAAACTTACCTCCCAATTGACTTGACCCTCAACCCTACTGTACCTAATAACCTTGCTCTTATTCACATTTACTCTTAACTTTCTTCTTTCACACACTTTACCAAACTCAGCCACCAGCTTCTGCAGTTTCTCACATGAATCAGCCACCAGCGCTGTATCATCAGCAAACAACTGACTCACTTCCCAAGCTCTCTCATCCACAACAGACTTCATACTTGCCCCTCTTTCCAATACTCTTGCATTCACCTCCCTAACAACCCCATCCATAAACAAATTAAACAACCATGGAGACATCACACACCCCTGCCGCAAACCTACATTCACTGAGAACCAATCACTTTCCTCTCTTCCTACACGTACACATGCCTTACATCCTCGATAAAAGCTTTTCACTGCTTCTAAAAACTTGCCTCCCACACCATATATTCTTAATACCTTCCACAGAGCATCGCTATCAGCTCTATCATATGCCTTCTCCAGATCCATAAATGCTACATACAAATCCATTTGCTTTTCTAAGTATTTCTCGCATACATTCTTCAAAGCAAACACCTGATCCACACATCCTCTACCACTTCTGAAACCACACTGCTCTTCCCCAATCTGATGCTCTGTGCATGCCTTCACCCTCTCAATCAATACCCTCCCATATAATTTACCAGGAATACTCAACAAACTTATACCTCTGTAATTTGAGCACTCACTCTTATCCCCTTTGCCTTTGTACAATGGCACTATGCACGCATTCCGCCAATCCTCTGGCACCTCACCATGAGTCATACATACATTAAATAACCTTACCAACCAGTCAACAATACAGTCACCTCCTTTTTTGATAGATTCCACTGCAATACCATCCAAACCTGCTGCCTTGCCAGCTTTCATCTTCCGCAAAGCTTTTACTACCTCTTCTCTGTTTACCGAATCATTTTCCCTAACCCTCTCACTTTGCACACCACCTCGACCAAAACACCCTATATCTGCCACTCTATCATCAAACACATTCACCAACCTTCAAAATACTCACTCCATCTCCTTCTCACATCGCCACTACTTGTTATCACCTCCCCATTAGCGCCCTTCACTGAAGTTCCCATTTGCTCCCTTGTCTTACGCACGCTCTTTACCTCCTTCCAGAACATCTTTTTATTCTCCCTAAAATTTAATGATACTCTCTCACCCCAACTCTCATTTGCCCTCTTTTTCACCTCATGCACCTTTCTCTTGACCTCCTGTCTCTTTCTTTTATACATCTCCCACTCAATTGCATTTTTTCCCTGCAAAAATCGTCCAAATGCCTCTCTCTTCTCTTTCACTAATAATCTTACTTCTTCATCCCACCACTAACTACCCTTTCTAATCAACCCACCTCCCACTCTTCTCATGCCACAAGCATCTTTTGCGCACTCCATCATTGATTCCCTAAATACATCCCATTCCTCCCCCACTCCCCTTACTTCCATTGTTCTCACCTTTTTCCATTCTGTACTCAGTCTCTCCTGGTACTTCCTCACACAAGTCTCCTTCCTCCACAAGATAATGATCAGACATCCCTCCAGTTGCACCTCTCAGCACATTAACATCCAAAAGTCTCTCTTTCGTGCGCCTGTCAATTAACACGTAATCCAATAACGCTCTCTGGCCATCTCTCCTACTTACATACGTATACTTATGTATATCTCGCTTTTTAAACCAGGTATTTCCAATCACCAGTCCTTTTTCAGCACATAAATCTACAAGCTCTTCACCATTTCCATTTACAACACTGAACACCCCATGTATACCAATTATTCCCTCAGCTGCCACATTACTCACCTTTACATTCAAATCGCCCATCACTATAACCCGGTCTTGTGCATCAAAACCAGTAACACACTCATTCAGCTGCTCCCAAAACACTTGCCTCTCATGATCTTTCTTCTCATGCCCAGGTGCATATGCACCAATAATCACCCATCTCTCTCCATCAACTTTCAGTTTTACCCATATTAATCGAGAATTTACTTTCTTACATTCTATCACATACTCCCACAACTCCTGGGACATACATATACATTTTTAATTTTTTTCATTATACTTAGTCACTGTCTCCCGTGTTAGCAGGGTGGCACAAGGAAACAGATGAAAGAATGGCCCAACCCACCCACATACACATGTATATATATACACATACATATACATACATACACACATGTACATATTCATACTTGCTCACCTTCATCCATTCCCGGTGCCATCCCGCCCCACAGGAAACAGCATCGCCATGAAAAAAATTCAAATGTGATTAGGTTAAGTGTGTATAGAATGAGTTCATGCCCGGAAAAAACTTAATTATTGTTTTCTCGTATTCCTGTCTATTAAAGCATAGTATCAGTTTATTCTGTGAGGAGAAATTTTTAGTTATGGGTTTTTACATAATCAGTTGCCTTTTTCATGTGTATTCATTAATGGTCATAGGACAATGATTCTTACATGATCATGTCTCACATGTATAATTTCTTAACTTGTGGGTAGTCTTCTTTCATCGGGTGGGAAATAATTTCTCATTTTTTGGCTCTCCTCTTATTTTGTGGTAAGAAGGATCTTATTTTATCGGGCAGACAGTCACTTTTCATTTTAGGGGTAATTGCTTTTTATCTCATTTTGTGGTTTGATACTTTTCAATTTGTTGCTTATATCATTGGGTAGATGATCATTTACCATGATTTAAGAGAAATCTTTTCTTTTCTTTTTTTCATACTATTCGCCATTTCCCGCATTAGCAAGGTAGCGTTAGGAACAGAGGACTGGGCCTTTGAGGGAGTATCCTCACCTGGCCCCCTTCTCTGTTTCTTCTTTTGGAAAATTAGAAAAAAAAAAAAAAGGGAGGATTTCCAGCCACCCGCTCCCTCCCCTTTTAGTCGCCTTCTACGACACGCAGGGAATACGTGGGAAGTATTCTTTCTCCCCTATCCCCCATCATTTGGTTGATAACTTTTAGGATCAGGTGACTTGTCACCAAGTCAATATGATCTTCATTTTGCATAAGATTAACATTCGTAATTTGTCAGGTGGTTACTTCTTACCAAATGGATGATCTTTCCTTATCTGATGGGTAATCACTTCCTGTTTGATGACTCGTTTCGTCATATCTTTTGGGTGGTTACTTCTCACTGGTTATGTAGTAGAATATTATCTGATAATTGATCATCTCACATTAGGTGGTTGATTGTTACTCAACTTTGGTGATCTCTTTCTCATCTCATTTGGTGTTGTATCATTTCTCAAGAGTTTTGTGATCTCTTTCTAATCTGCTGCCTGGCTATTTTACATGGTACAAAACACCAACAAATGATGAATAACAAATTTCTCATTACTACAGACCTTCAGGAAACTGTATCTCAGAAAAAAAACACGCCCAAGAAGCAAACTCCCTCCAAAAAAGCAGGTCAACAGACATCAAAAAATGCAGTTGCAGAAAGTCAGAAGAAAGTCAAGCAAAACCTTTCAGCAATGCCAGGTAGGTACTGAAAGCCAGTCAGGACCACAGGTCGTAAAATTTGATAATATGTGTGTGCATCTATATGCAGAAGTACTTGATATTTTAGGAAAAAGTGCTGAGTGTATTCATTGTGGTAGTTGCATTATGGGCTTGAAGGGTCTTAGGATATGTTGAAAAGGTGTTTGTAGTGTTGCATGGTTGGGTGTCCAGAGCTTAGACAGGAAAATGTATTTGTGATGTGTATTTGTCTGAAAAGTGTGGCTTCTAATAAGTTTATGTCTGGTGGGTTGAAATTTTAGACTGAGTTTGGAGATGGTTATTTAGTGCTGTTGGGTTGTTTCAAGTGTATGTGTTTTGTCAGTGTTATATATATTTGGGGTTGGTTACAGGAGTGTGAGGCAGGGGTAAGTTTTTTTGTTTCTGTTTGAGTTTGGTGATTATTTGTGGAGTAGTTCAGATGGGAGGGGTCTTGTGCTAATGCACAGAATTGAGTTGGATTGTATTGTGTGATGTAGGCGTTGAGTGTTTGTGATATGTTAGCCAACCAGTGATTGTTATAGTGCACTGTTTTGCGTGGTTTCCAGCTTTTTTATATTTGCTTTTAAAAGGATGAAGGACCATTCAGGTGAGGGCATAGTTTGAAGTGGTGTGGATGAATTGCTTGTAGCATAAATGAGATAGCCTCGATTAAGGCATTCAGTTGCCCATGCTATCTCTGCTAGCCTAAAGATAATCCGTATTTGATGTGCCTTTCCCCACAGGGCAGTAGAGTGCATACTGCAATCTCCTCCACACACAGTCAGTGCTTTCTATGTAACTTCTCTCATACTTTCTTTCTCTGTACATCCTTCCTAATTAATTGTCTTTCCCTCTCTTCCCTTTCACTTTCATTCCCTACAAATTTTTCTTGATATTTCCTTGCTTTGCCTTCAGTTTTTCCTTGACTTTTTATCTCATTTCATTTGCTTTCTTTCAGTCACTCTTTAAACATTTTCCTTATGCTCATGATTTAGATATGCATTTCTTTTCTTACTTGATTGCCCTTTCCAGCATTTGCAAAGTAGCGCCTGGAAGAGGTGAAGAAATTTAGCATTCGCTCACATTCATGCTCTATCTGTCATGTGTAGTGCACTGAAACCACAACTCCTTATCCATAACCAGGCTCCACAGACCATTCCATGGTTTACTCTGGATGCTTCACATGTACTGGCTTAAACCATTGACAGCTCATTGACCCTAGTACACCACATTGCTCCAATTCACTCTATCCTGTGCACGCCTTTCACCTTGCTGCATGTTTAGGCCCCATTGCTCAAAATCTTTTTTTCACTCAATCCTTCCATCTCCAATTTGGTTTTCTTATTCTTCTAGTTCCTTGCACTTTTGACACATATTTCTCTTTGTCAGCCTTTCCATACTCATTCTTTCCTTATGCCTAGACCATTTCAGCACATCCTTTTCAGCCATCTCAACCTCACTTTTTTATTACCACACCTCTCTCTCACCCTTTCTTTACTTATTTGATTGAACCACCTCATGCCATTTTTTTCTCAAACACTCTATTTCCAACATACCCACCCTCTACCACACAGCATTATCTATACCCCATTCCTCACATCCAAATGATATTGTGGGGACTATACCTTCAAACATACCCATTTTTGCCTCCCAGATAAGATTCTCTTTTCACACATTCTTCAACACTCCCAGTACCTTCGCCTCCTCACCCACCCTATGACTCCCTTCTGCTTCTATGGTTCCATTTGCTGCCAGGTATCTGAAATACATAGCAGCTGAATCTCCTCCTAGGCCCTCTCATCTCCTACGGACTGCATACTCACCCTTCTCTCCAAGAATCACATCTACCTCTCACATCACCCTATTCGTTCACAAATTGAATAACTATGGTGACTTCTCACACCCTTGCCTATTCATGTTTCATTTAATCAACCCTTTTGCAATAACCCATTTATTACCTTATTATTCTTTGTGGCTTATATTTTGGATAATCTCACTTTTTAAGAAATATATCTCAGCTGATTGCATTTCTTTGTTGATGTGTGTGCAAAGTGAAGAATTAAGTAGCATTTATATTTCCTGTTGTTCACTTTGTACACTGGCCTTTGATGAACATATTTACTTTGGATGGGAAATATACACTCTGGTATTTTTTTTATGTTCATTGGAGCATGGGCATGTATGTTGATAATTCTTCATTTGCCTGCCACAGCCAAGTAGCAAAATGTACAACTCTCATTGATTAGAGTGGCATCCTATACATTAGTATCAGACTTTATAGCCAAAACCTTTCCTTACCAAGGTCAGTTTATTTAGAGATATCAAGGAAGCTTGCTTGAGATCTGTTCCCTCACACGATGTAATATTTTGTGACACATTTACAAGATGATAGATATAGATGATGAAAATCATTAGTACCATATTTGCTTGTGACAAAGATATTTCCAAAAATAATACATATGCCCAACATTACTCTTGGAATACCTCATATGCGGAGCAGTGGAGCAGCATAAGTTAAAGGGCACATAGCTCATATAGATGATGTTTCACCAGGTTAAGTTGTATATCACTTTAATTTGAAAGTTATGTTTTAGTTAATCATCATAAACTTAGAGACATTCTGTTTACTATACGTATGAGAATATTGTGGACGAAGCGGATATTAAGACTGCCATGTTGAGAGTTAAGGATGAGTGTAGGTGAATAAGGAAGCTGTGTGCTGTTGTTCTCCTTCATATGAATGGGAATATAATTAGAGATGATAGACTGATTTTTGTTAAAGTGATGAATGGAATGTGTTGATTTGGGAAATTTTGCTATGCTGGGGAAATGGATGCCGGAAGACAAGATTATGTATGATTAAAGAAAGGAAGGGGTGAAATAAGGACACCAGTAGGAAATTGTAAAGATGGATTGAGGGAGAGCGGTTGGGTTGATATAAGCATGGGGAGTGTTAGAACTTTGTACAGACAGGCACTCATAGAGGTGACTGCATCTATCATCCTGTAGGATATGGAACATGGTATACTGAATTTAAACATTGAATACTGGGAATACTAGCTGCAACATCTTTATTCACTTTAATCCTGAAATATATGTAATAACAGACCATAGTCTTGAGCAGTTATCATTCCTGAATGATGAGGGATTCAAAGAAGATATTTAACCCTCTACAAACCACTTAAAAAAAAGGGGGAAGACTGGGAGTGAAAACCATCAACTCTAAGCTACACCTTAAAAAGGAAGGGGTGGGGACTGGGAGTGAAAACCATTGCCTCCAAGTTCCATTATGGCACCAATTCCTTTTCATGTCTTGTTGCAGCTGGATGTCAAGTTTACTGAAAGGAATTGGGCATCTGTGTGCTTTGTCAGCCTGAAGGATTAGGGTTAGGGATTCCATTTCTGCAAAAGTGATTCCTGAAAAAGGTCCATGCTCTTTTTATGCTTGTTCCATCCCATGTAAATAGAATAGAATGATTAGTTTCATGTCAGTATGATTCCTTTTGTAGAATATTTTTCATCACTCTAAATGATATTTATACTGATGCAACTTGGGGAGTTTTATAGTTATCAATATTATGCTTCTCATTATGATTCATAACAACACTATTGATATAAGTAAAAACTTGTTACAGATCCTAGCCCCTCAAAAGTTTCACCGCCTTCAGGAATAAAGCCTAGCCCTTCCAAAACTCCACCTCCTCCAAGGATGGACCCTGGCATGGATAGAACTCACAAAGACAATGCCTTTAGGGAATTTCGTCGGATTTGTGCAAATATTGCAGAAGAGTCAAGTTATTTGGGCAAAACTGAAATACTTTCCAATTTCTTCAAGTATGGCACTAATAAAAGTAAGTCTTTTACATGTCTCTGTGACAATTACAGTTAGAATTAGCAGCATTTTTAATCCTTTGGCTGCTGAACTGGGAAAACTACGTGTCTTTTTGAATGTGACATCAGCAAAAGTTGAATTATGAAAATAAGTGTTATGAGCCAGTTAAACAACCATAGCCATTTAAACACTGTGCATCTTAGGCATCTAATCCTATGATTGCTCTTGGCATCATAAGATGCATTACATAGCAGCCTACGTTGCATATCTTATTGGCTTCCACTTTCACATGAAATCTTAACTAACATTTGCTACCTCTAGATACCCATAGATGTCACTAGTAGCTTACTGCTATAACTGTGGGCTGATTATGATGGAAACTTTGAAAATATATGAACCAGGGCATGTGAAGCCTCTGGGGTAAACCAGGGAAAGTTTTGTGGGGCCTGGATGTAGAAAGGGAGCTGTAGTTTCGGTGCATTTCATGACAGCTAGAGACTGAGGATTGGTGGAATGCATGCATCGTGCCATTGTATAAAGGCAAAGGGGATAAAGGTGAGCGTTCAAATTACAGAGGTATAAGTTTGTTGAGTATTCCTGGGAAATTACATGGGAGGGTATTGATTGAGAGGGTGAAGGTATGTACAGAGCATCAGATTGGGGAAGAGCAGTGTGGTTTCAGAAGTTGTAGAGGATGTGTGGATCAGGTGTTTGCTTTGAAGAATGTATGTGAGAAATACTTAGAAAAGCAAATGGATTTGTATGTAGCATTTATGGATGTGGAGAAGGCATGTGATAGAGTTTATAGAGATGCTCTGTGGAAGGTATTAAGAATATATGGTGTGGGAGGTAAGTTGTTAGAAGCACTGAAAAGTTTTTATCGAGGATGTAATGCATGTGTATGTGTAGGAAGAGAGGAAAGTGATTGGTTCTCAGTGAATGTTGGTTTGCGGAAGGGGTGCATGATGTCTCCATTGTTGTTTAATTTTTTTATGGATGGGGTTGTTAGGGAGGTGAATGCAAGAGTTTTGGAAAGAGGGGCAAGTATGCAGTCTGTTGTGGATGAGAGAGCTTGTATAGGTATGTATATGTGCATGTGTGGACGTGTATGTATTTACACGTGTATGTGGGTGGGTTGAGCCATTCATTCATCTGTTTCCTTGCGCTACCTTGCTAACGCGGGAGATAGCAACAAAGTATAATTATATTTTTTATTATTTTTTTTCATTATACTTTGTCGCTGTCTCCCGCGTTTGCGAGGTAGCGCAAGGAAACAGACGAAAGAAATGGCCCAACCCCCCCCCCCCCCCCCATACACATGTATATACATACGTCCACACACGCAAATATACATACCTACACAGCTTTCCATGGTTTACCCCAGACGCTTCTCATGCCTTGATTCAATCCACTGACAGCACGTCAACCCCGGTATACCACATCGCTCCAATTCACTCTATTCCTTGCCCTCCTTTCACCCTCCTGCATGTTCAGGCCCCGATCACACAAAATCTTTTTCACTCCATCTTTCCACCTCCAATTTGGTCTCCCTCTTCTCCTCGTTCCCTCCACCTCCGACACATATATCCTCTTGGTCAATCTTTCCTCACTCATCCTCTCCATGTGCCCAAACCACTTCAAAACACCCTCTTCTGCTCTCTCAACCACGCTCTTTTTATTTCCACACATCTCTCTTACCCTTACGTTACTCACTCGATCAAACCACCTCACACCACACATTGTCCTCAAACATCTCATTTCCAGCACATCCATCCTCCTGCGCACAACTCTATCCATAGCCCACGCCTCGCAACCATACAACATTGTTGGAACCACTATTCCTTCAAACATACCCATTTTTGCTTTCCGAGAGTATAATAAATAAATAAATAATGTATGTGTGTGTGTCTGTGTGTGTGTCTGTGTATATGAGTAGATGAGCCATTCTTCATCTGTTTCCTGGCGCTATCTTGCTGACACGGGAAACAGTGAATAAGTGTAATAAAAATAAATATATATATATATAGCTGAGTTTCAGGGTGACTTAAGACTGTGGGTGAAGCTTCTCCTCCCAGGAGTTGTAAAGCGGGTCTACAACCTCCAGTCCAAGCAGCTCATCAAACTTTTTTCCCAAGTAAGTGTATGCCAAGGGTACACATAATGGTTTACTTAAGCTTTGAAGTGATATTGTAATGTATACAGTTGAGTATTCGTGGGTTGGTGAAGATGGCATTGATTCTAGATTTACTGTAGATTTTTATCACTAACCATATAGGGGAATGTACAATTTTACAGCTTTTTCAGTCTGTTAACTTGAGTATTATCAGAGGCTGGCATATTTAAATCTTTTATGGGTATTGCATTTGTTTTGGATGTAATGGCTTTTGATAATGCATAGAGGGCATAGGAATAAATTTTTGATTAGCATATAACTTTGACATTAAGAATTTGTTTTGTTCTCTTGTTGGCAGTTTGTTGCTCATCATTTTTAGCGGAATTTTGGACAGAGACATTTTGATATTGCAAGGCCAATGGCATATTTTTCCCCATGTTTAGCATAGCTTGATATCTTTTGAGATGAATTTCTAAGCTATTTCAATTTAGAAAGTTGCATGTTTAGAATTATTCTCTTCAGATTTTTCATTCTTGCATCTTAAACTCTCAAGCTGGTTTAAGTATACCAATTGTGAAGATTATATTTATCTGATCAAGGAGTGGAGGTAGTAGGTCACATGGACTGTTGTAAAGTACCTGCATAATAACTATATAGTTGGATGATTCTGATTCAGCATTCATTACTAATTTCTTTGCTGCTCTAGTGTTTTGAGAAGCATTTTTCTGTATGAAGTATGTGTTGTAACCCCATTTTCAGTGCTGGTCTGTCATACCTTTTGCCAAAAATGTCTTAACTTTTTTTTTTTTTTTTTTTTTTTTTGCCGCTGTCTCCCGCGTTTGCGAGGTAGCGCAAGGAAACAGACGAAAGAAATGGCCCAACCCACCCCCATACACATGTATATACATACGTCCACACACACGCAAATATACATACCTACACAGCTTTCCATGGTTTACCCCAGACGCTTCACATGCCTTGATTCAATCCACTGACAGCACGTCAACCCCGGTATACCACATCGCTCCAATTCACTCTATTCCTTGCCCTCCTTTCACCCTCCTGCATGTTCAGGCCCCGATCACACAAAATCTTTTTCACTCCATCTTTCCACCTCCAATTTGGTCTCCCTCTTCTCCTCGTTCCCTCCACCTCCGACACATATATCCTCTTGGTCAGTCTTTCCTCACTCATTCTCTCCATGTGACCAAACCATTTCAAAACACCCTCTTCTGCTCTCTCAACCACGCTCTTTTTATTTCCACACATCTCTCTTACCCTTACGTTACTTACTCGATCAAACCACCTCACACCACACATTGTCCTCAAACATCTCATTTCCAGCACATCCATCCTCCTGCGCACAACTCTATCCATAGTCCACGCCTCGCAACCATACAACATTGTTGGAACCACTATTCCTTCAAACATACCCATTTTTGCTTTCCGAGATAATGTTCTCGACTTCCACACATTCTTCAAGGCCCCCAGAATTTTCGCCCCCTCCCCCACCCTATGATCCACTTCCGCTTCCATGGTTCCATCCGCTGCCAGATCCACTCCCAGATATCTAAAACACTTCACTTCCTCCAGTTTTTCTCCATTCAAACTCACCTCCCAATTGACTTGACCCTCAACCCTACTGTACCTAATAACCTTGCTCTTATTCACATTTACTCTTAACTTTCTTCTTTCAAACACTTTACCAAACTCAGTCACCAGCTTCTGCAGTTTCTCACATGAATCAGCCACCAGCGCTGTATCATCAGCGAACAACAACTGACTCACTTCCCAAGCTCTCTCATCCCCAGCAGACTTCATACTTGCCCCTCTTTCCAAAACTCTTGCATTCACCTCCCTAACAACCCCATCCATAAACAAATTAAACAACCATGGAGACATCACACACCCCTGCCGCAAACCTACATTCACTGAGAACCAATCACTTTCCTCTCTTCCTACACGTACACATGCCTTACATCCTCGATAAAAACTTTTCACTGCTTCTAACAACTTGCCTCCCACACCATATATTCTTAATACCTTCCACAGAGCATCCCTATCAACTCTATCATATGCCTTCTCCAGATCCATAAATGCTACATACAAATCCATTTGCTTTTCTAAGTATTTCTCACATACATTCTTCAAAGCAAACACCTGATCCACACATCCTCTACCACTTCTGAAACCACACTGCTCTTCCCCAATCTGATGCTCTGTACATGCCTTCACCCTCTCAATCAATACCCTCCCATATAATTTGCCAGGAATACTCAACAAACTTTTTTTTTTTTTTTTTGCCGCTGTCTCCCGCGTTTGCGAGGTAGCGCAAGGAAACAGACGAAAGAAATGGCCCAACCCACCCCCATACACATGTATATACATACGTCCACACACGCAAATATACATACCTACACAGCTTTCCATGGTTTACCCCAGACGCTTCACATGCCTTGATTCAATCCACTGACAGCACGTCAACCCCGGTATACCACATCGCTCCAATTCACTCTATTCCTTGCCCTCCTTTCACCCTCCTGCATGTTCAGGCCCCGATCACACAAAATCTTTTTCACTCCATCTTTCCACCTCCAATTTGGTCTCCCTCTTCTCCTCGTTCCCTCCACCTCCGACACATATATCCTCTTGGTCAATTTTTCCTCACTCATTCTCTCCATGTGACCAAACCATTTCAAAACACCCTCTTCTGCTCTCTCAACCACGCTCTTTTTATTTCCACACATCTCTCTTACCCTTACGTTACTTACTCGATCAAACCACCTCACACCACACATTGTCCTCAAACATCTCATTTCCAGCACATCCATCCTCCTGCGCACAACTCTATCCATAGTCCACGCCTCGCAACCATACAACATTGTTGGAACCACTATTCCTTCAAACATACCCATTTTTGCTTTCCGAGATAATGTTCTCGACTTCCACACATTCTTCAAGGCTCCCAGAATTTTCGCCCCCTCCCCCACCCTATGATCCACTTCCGCTTCCATGTTTCCATCCACTGCCAGATCCACTCCCAGATATCTAAAACACTTCACTTCCTCCAGTTTTTCTCCATTCAAACTCACCTCCCAATTGACTTGACCCTCAACCCTACTGTACCTAATAACCTTGCTCTTATTCACATTTACTCTTAACTTTCTTCTTTCACACACTTTACCAAACTCAGTCACCAGCTTCTGCAGTTTCTCACATGAATCAGCCACCAGCGCTGTATCATCAGCAAACAACAACTGACTCACTTCCCAAGCTCTCTCATCCCCAACAGACTTCATCCTTGCCCCTCTTTCCAAAACTCTTGTATTCACCTCCCTAACAACCCCATCCATAAACAAATTAAACAACCATGGAGACATCACACACCCCTGTCGCAAACCTACATTCACTGAGAACCAATCACTTTCCTCTCTTCCTACACGTACACATGCCTTACATCCTCGATAAAAACTTTTCACTGCTTCTAACAACTTGCCTCCCACACCATATATTCTTAATACCTTCCACAGAGCATCTCTGTCAACTCTATCATATGCCTTCTCCAGATCCATAAATGCTACATACAAATCCATTTGCTTTTCTAAGTATTTCTCACATACATTCTTCAAAGCAAACACCTGATCCACACATCCTCTACCACTTCTGAAACCACACTGCTCTTCCCCAATCTGATGCTCTGTACATGCCTTCACCCTCTCAATCAATACCCTCCCATACAATTTGCCAGGAATACTCAACAAACTTATACCTCTGTAATTTGAGCACTCACTCTTATCCCTTTTGCCTTTGTACAATGGCACTATGCACGCATTCCGCCAATCCTCAGGCACCTCACCATGAGTCATACATACATTAAATAACCTTACCAACCAGTCAACAATACAGTCACCCCCTTTTTTAATAAATTCCACTGCAATACCATCCAAACCTGCTGCCCTGTTAACTTATTTTATCTATATTTTATTTATTTGTGTTGTAACACCATTTTCACTGCTGGTCTCTCATACCTTTTGCTAAAAGTGTCTGTTAATGACTTATATTATTCATATTTATTATGCTTAACCGCCGTCTCTTGCATTAGCGAGGTAGCACAAGGAAATAGACGAGGAATGGCCCAATCCACCCACATACACATGTATATACATAAATGCCCACACACACAAATGTACATACATATGCATACACAGACATATACATATATACACAAGTACATATCCATACTTGCTGCTTTCATCCATTCCCATCACCACCCCTCCACACACAAAACAGCATCCCCTCCCCCATCCAGCAAGGCAGCAACAGGAACAGACAAAAAAGGCCATATTCGTTCACACTCAGTCTCTAGCATGTATAATGCACTGAAACCACAGCTCCCTTTCCACATCCAGGCCCCATAGACCTTTCCAGCAACTTATGTTGCCTTATATTTCTTTCACTTTATCATATTGATCGTTTTACAGTATGCTGTTTCTTCAGCTGAATCCACTCATTTTTTTTTGTTTATCTTCTAATGCCACTTTAGATGATTATTTGTTTCCATTACCTTCTGATGCACATGTTATTAATACCATACACCTTATTGAACATGTTTTTGTACAGCCCAAAAAGCAATTCTCTCCTTGGATGCTTGGAAGGCATATAGACTAGATGGCACTCATTCATATGTTTTAAGGGTGTGCTTCCAAACTTTTCTTATGCTCATACTTGTTTTTCATTATGGAAACATACTTTGATACATCCCATTTCAAAGGAGGTGGCCAATTTACCCCTTCTGACTACTACCCTATTTTTTGAGACTTCTTTCTCCACAGTCCCTGAGCCTTTCCTTATATTCTATATCACGGAGCATCTTGAACATGTCTTTTATCTGATTATCAGCATGACGTTCTCAGGTTAAGATCTACTGATGATATCATTTCTTCTGTCTGTACTACCTGATAATCCTCCCTTAAAGACTAAGGAATCCCATGTACAGTGTTTGTAAGCTTTGGAACAAAGTATTATTTCCAAGCTTTCTTATTTTGGATAACCATTAGTTACCCTCTAAAAAGAAATTTTTTCCAGATATTTGGCACTAATCTAGAGGAGATGATAGAAGACTTAGAGCAGGGTGATGTAGCAGAGACAGTAAGGAAATTTTTTGAACAGTCCACCATTTTGCCCCCCATTAAGAAGAGCTTTCTGTCCATCCAAGAAGTTGATGAATTGTTAGAGGAATTGGTGGGGAAGACAAGAGATGAGGAACAGTCTATGGTTCTTAAGAAGAGTGCAAAAAAGTTAGTTTGTATTTTTTAGTCTTGATGACAACTGATAAAACAACGTAGTTGGAGTTGAGAATATGATGTATTATCAATATTTGCAGGGTTATCACAGGGGAAATAGCGCCTATGGCAAGCACTGAAATTGCGCCCCAGGCTTGATTAAAAATGTACATACAGTGGATGTATAAAAAGATATATACAGTGTAATTATAAACTGTTGAGGAGTTAGGGCAAACTTAGATTTATATAAACTCTTAAAGACTTAAAGTTAAAGACTTATTTGATCAAAATTGTAACGTAGAAGCAGTAATGCAGCTGATAGTAGCAAAATATTACTATAGTTGAAAAGTAGGCGAATTATCTCACAAAACCAAACCGTTGAAAATGTCATTCGGGTAGCATATGTCAAAAGACAAACCTGTTGAGTGGTGTTCCCCTTCAAGTGGCACCTAGGGCACCTGCCATACCTTAGATATGCCACTGAGGGCTATGGAATTTTATGTATGATATTGTACCTTATATAAAGTGGCAATTAACTTCATTATTAAAATGAAAACACCTCAGCTCTTAATTTAATTTCTCTTATCAGCATTTCATCTTTCTCCTATAGTAAATATTTTCATGAATAACCTTGTGTTGAGTGTGTTAGCAACTCATACCTTCTGTCACACAAATTTCATGTATCCTTTCAACTTTGTTGATTTTGTTTGGGACCCTCTAGCTTCATGGTTTTTCTTTTCTTAGTAAATCTGCCAACCAACTTATGTCACCCATCAGAATGAGCTTTTGTTGGATCTCTATCTTTCACCTTTTTCTTTTTTCAATTTCCTCAACATTCTCTTCTAATTAGATTTTGTAAGTGATATGTAGAGTTTAGATATTTCTGGTCAACCATTTAGTAAAATCTCTCATGTCTTATCAGAATTTCCACATGTTCCTTGCATAGTCATCTATATTTGTTGTGAATCCCTTAGCTCTCAGTTAGTTTACCACATCTGTTTGGTCCTTAAGATTGTAGAAGAGATATTGAATCTTTTACTGTGCTGGGCTGGTAATGGGCAGATGAGGATTAAGTTTTGGTGATGGTGAAACAATGGATTTTTTTGTTGGGCCTGTTTTGTTTGTATGCTTCCCTTTATGGATGGTAGCATGATAGCCTGACATCTGTTTCCTTAGATATCTTTAGATATAAAAGATTCTCCTTGGAAGGGGGTGTGTTGAGAATAATGTTAGGGAGGTAACAGCTTCGTGTTTGGTGGATATGTGTATATGAATGTAATTGGTTATACCAGCATTTGTTATGGAAAGGAGATTTGGTTGTTTAGGTGATTGAACTGTATAGCTAGGGTATGTTTCTTGCTTTCGGGTGGGTGTGAGTATGGTTGTGTGCAGCTTTAAGAACTTGTGTACCCATGTTTGAATGCATCTGCATTGGTAGAATCTAAGTTTCTTCATGTAGGTGATCTGTGTTGGTGGTTTGGATCCATCCTTTTATTGTTCTGAGAGTTTCATTCTTGATTGTTTGAAGTTTCTGTCAGTTGTGGTTTTTTCCATGAACTAATTGTAGAGAATGGAAAGTTTTTTATTTGACAAATTATGTTTGTATGGATTAGTTTTATTTTGCCATTGTTTTGATGTTAATGTGAGGAAATAATGTCATGTGTATTTATCTGTGTGTTATTACTTATTTGTAAAGTTCAGGGAGAGAGTTCTGCTCTTGTGGGGTTGTCTCCTCTAAACATTATATGGCATCAAATATCATCTTAAACCTTTGTAAATTGTTGGTATTCTCAGTCTCCTTAGTCACTTTATGGCAACATCTTTCCATTAGACCAATACATCTGAACCTTCTTTCTTTCTTTTTACCCAGCTTTTTGTCATGCCCTCTGGTCACTGTGGTGCTGTATCTCTTAAATGACAGTGCACTGTCAGTATTATCCATCTTGATTTAGAAATTCATTCGCTCTTTTCCCTCCATAGTAGGCAGCCTTGTAACCCTCAGCCTCTCATTGTAGCTTAGCAATCTTAGTTTAGGCACCATCTTAGTGTGCATCATATGTGGTGCATAGTTCTATTGGTGCTTTATTGAGAACATGTTGCTGGTTGAACAATGTGATATGTGAATCGTGTTTTCCAGATTTAGTAATTGAGGTTATACAAGGAGATATTGTCATCTAGCTTTGGAGGAGTGGGAGGTATTGTGTCACTGTATAGCATTTTCTCATGTACATCTCTAAATCATACTCACTCCTTTTCAGCAAGTAATGCTATAGTGACATAACATTCTCGTTCCACCATTCACTACCCTTTCTCGCATGAGCTGCCACACCCAGGAGCAGCAACACTGCTATACCATAGAAGTTGCATTAACTGGTGTATCCCAACTTGAATATTATATATTGTGTTCAGTATTAGTCATCCTCCTTAAAGAAGACAGTAACAGAATGGAGAAAATAGAGTGATAGGCATTCAAGATGGTCCTGGGACTGAGAAGTCTTGTAAGACCCAGCCAAATGGTTTAACTTATTTAGCTAAGAGAAGAATAGGTTAAGAGGTAATTTGATAAAGATTATCAAAATTATCAAAGGTTTTGAAAATATCAATCTAAGAAGCAACTTAAGGGTAAATTTGTGTGATTCCCTCATAGTGATGGATACACACTCATGGGCACATGTTTCACTTCAAATGAGGAAAAGTACTTTTTCTTCAACAGCATTCTTAGGAAATGGAATGATCTACTGAATAGATATTTGTTTTGCTGTTTTGAACATCTAGATGCTCACATCTAACCATTTCATTGTATACTTGATTATGAACATACTTGTATAATTTTGAACATTCATTGTATACTTGTATACTTTTGAACATACATTGTATACTTGATTTTGAACCTAAAAAATATCCTGTATATTTTATTTTGAAAAACAAAAATGGCAGTGTACAAATGTATGTCCATGGCCCTGTAAATTCATTGTTGTCAAGTGTGACAGAATTGTATAAAACTAATTTTATAGGTTAACTAGACAAACGGGATATTTTAATTTGCATCCT
Source organism: Panulirus ornatus (assembly GCF_036320965.1). Taxonomy (NCBI): domain Eukaryota; kingdom Metazoa; phylum Arthropoda; class Malacostraca; order Decapoda; family Palinuridae; genus Panulirus; species Panulirus ornatus. Next base: position 1,211,267 of record NC_092287.1, read on the forward strand.
TTTTGCTATACAACCAAGCCATTGTATAAATTTTCTTGCTTCTCTGGTTTGTAGTATGTGTTGAACTTAATGAAAAACAAAGTTTAGTATTTGCTAGACTTACAGTCGTTCTGGATGCTTGAAAATATTATTGAGTAGTGGTTTATTTTGTTCATTTAACTTTTTTGGACATTTTTCTCTTGCTTTACTGTACAAATTGAAATTTTTCTCAAGAATAGAACATGAAAACAAAAAGACCTCACTTTTTAATATTTGATGAGATTCTTTCGTGAATTACAGGTGTACAGCTAATGATTTAAAGATGGTGGTCCGTCTGATCAAAGCAGATTTGCGTATCAATGCGGGAGCCAAACACATGTAAGTTTTGCTGTATTGATGAGAAATTGATTGGTTCATCATATTCTGAATTTTTTAGCCTTAGTTGCATGTGGAAGACCTGCAATTGAGAAATATAAGAAACACCTTTTGTCTGAATTATTTTTTAAAAAGGAACCACAAACATTCAACTTTTCCACAGTTAAACATCAATACTATACTTCCAATACAATGTCATCTCATTATGACCAGCACTCAGTTCTTTGCAACAGCAATACATAACCTGCCACCATCCCCAGGTAGAGATACAAGGCTTACCTTACATCACACTTCAGCAACCTAATGTCCCTGGGGAAAAACTCAGGATATAATGGAGTTTGGCATTCCTCTCAGTTTGTCTGTTAGAACAGTTTCATTGTTTTGTATGTTGACCTGTGTCATTTTTGTAAAACATGACTTCCATTTCTGCAGCTTGGATGCTGTTCATAGTGATGCCTATGAAGCATTCCAGACAACACGTAACATAGATGCAGTACTGGACCAGATTCTGTCAGCAAGTAGTTCTGATGTCAACTTGAAAATGACAGCACAAGTCATGACTCCTGTTCTCCCTATGCTGGTATGTGAAATGATAGTAAAGATGTAAATTTTTTGCTCATTTATTCAATACTCATTTATTAATTTATGCTGCCCCAGAACCCCCCTTTTGTGGGGCCTCTGCATTACCCAGAAAACCATCGATGTTCTCTGGCCCGGACCATTGATCAAGAAGTGTTGTGACATTTGTTTTTCTTGGTGGGATGAGTGGAGAGCAGTTGAGTAGGTGTTTGATGTCTTCAGTATGGATTTTGCATTTTGGGTAGAAGGAGTCATATACTATGGTGAATTGATGTTTGTAATGTTGAAGAGATGGTTTGACGCCTAGAACATAGATGAGAAAGTGTGATTCATTCATGTTTTGGGAGTGTAGTTTCACATAGATGTATTTCTTAGGAATGGAATTCATGACTGAGATTGGGGAGGTTTTCAGCTTTTGACAAAACTCTACATTTTGAAAATTTTTGTGTGTTATTTTCTTAAGGACTAGAAGATTTATGAATAAAGAATGCTGAAGAGTGAGATGGCAGTGAGAAGTTGTTTTTTTTGTGTCTGATGAATGGTTATGAATCGTCTTGGTGGGAGAGTGCTAGAGCTCTTGTGCAAAATTGGGTGGCAAGTATATTGAAGTGGGGTTATATTGGGAGTATTATTTGTTTTGTTTTCCAGGTATTAAATTTGTAGAATTGTGAAACAACTAATAATTGTTCTGGTTGCTTTAATTTGTAGTTTGAATTTTTTTAATGTTTACTTTCTCCACTTTTGATGCAAAAGTCTTCTTTGTTAGTCATTCTTCACTCATCCTTCTTTATGTTTAAGTTATCTTAGCAAACCACGGTCAGCTTTCTCAATCTGACTGCACTCTGACATGATTAACCTGCCTCACACAATGTATTGTCCCCTTGAAATTGATTTCTAACTCATCATCCTTCTTCTGTTACTTTGCATTCAGGGCCCAGGACTCTCATTCATATAATACCATTGGAGCTGCTATACCCTCAAACATGCCAATCTGTGATCAAACAGACACTGATCTTTCCCACACACTCTTTAGTGTACCTAAGAGCTTAAAGCTTTCTCCTATCCTTTGACTCACTTTAGCTCCCATTGACATTTCCATTGTCATTTTCATTCTTAGTTATCTAAGGCACTCCTGTTCTTCAAGGTTCAAATGTGCTTTCAAACCATCCTGTCTTGCTTCCCCAACAACATCTCATTACCACACTGTAGTTCACAAGATTTTCAACTTCCTCTGTTCAAACACACTCCCAAATTGAGACACCAACTTCTGGAGTTTTTCTCCTGAGTCTGTGAGTCTGTGTCATTGTCAATGGACAGAGGGGATTAAAGTCTCTTTGAGGAACTTCTTACATCAGAGGTGTCCACATTTTCATTGCTCATGTGTGGAGTGCAGCCTTGAAGCTGCAAAAAACCCAGAAAAAGGGTTCTGGGGTTGTATTATTTTGATAATGTTATTTTTCATGATACAATGAGTTATAGGTTTACAGGTTTGCCAGTGGATGTATGTTGAAATAAGTGATATTTTGAATATGATAATTATCCTTTATTTTCTTTGCAGGCTGAGGCATGTAAATCAGTAGATTATGCATTTAAGAAGTGTCCAAGTGGAGCTATGTTTGCTGAGATAAAGTATGATGGAGAAAGAGTTCAGGTCCATCAGAATGGCAACAAATTTGCATACTTTTCACGTTCTCTCAAACCTGTGATGCCTCACAAGGTATTGTCCATTGTGGTAGTGTACTTGATATATTGAAGTACCCTGTAATAATCTGTAAATTACTTGGAGTAATTTTATTCATGCTGGAGATATTTACAAAAATTTTGATTGATTGCTGAATATAAGCTGATTATGACATGTTTTACAGGTTTCCCATTTCAAGGAATACATACCAAAGGCTTTCCCTCATGGCAAAGATCTCATTCTTGATTCTGAGGTATTGTTAATTGATACTAGAACCGGAAACCCTTTGCCCTTTGGAACATTAGGAGTCCATAAGGTAAAAGTAACATATATTGACGTATGATTCCTTGTTCATTGATTTTTTTCCTTCTCATATTTATGTTTATTCATAAGCATTAGATATTACTAGAAATTAGAGTTTAGGAAATTTTCATATTATGTACATGGGAGCAGAAGTGCGACATAGGGTGGATGAAGGGGTGAAGGTTCTGGCAGTGCTGAAGAATGTGTGGAAAGAGATATCTTTATCTGGGAGGGCAAAGATGGATATGTTTGAAGATATAATAGTCTCAAAAGTATTATATGGAGGTGAGGCATGTGCTATAGATAAGGTTTTGCAGAGGAAGGTGGATGTGTAGGAAATGAAATATTTGAGGACAGTATGTGTTTTGAGGTGGTTTGCTTAAGGAATTAATGAAAAGGTTAGAGAAAAGTGTGGTAATAAAAAGAGTGTGGTTGAGAGAGCTGTGGAGGATGTGCTGAAATGGTGTGGACATATGGAAAGAATGAGTGAGTGAAGAGGATATATGTGTCAGAAGTGGACGGAACAAGGAGAATGGGGAAACCAAATTGGAGATGGAAGGCTGGAGTGAGAGATTTTGAGTGATTAGGGCATGTACATGCAGAGGGTGAAAGGTGTGCATGAGATAGAATGAATCGGAATGATGTGGTATACAGGTGCAAAATGCTGTCCATAAAATGAAGCAGATATCTGGGGTGAACCATGGAAAGGTCTGTGGGGCATGGTTTTGTATAGGGAGATGTGGTTTTTGTGCATAACACATTACAGCCAGAGAATGGATGTGAGCAGATGTGACCTTTCTTTGTCTGTTTCTTACTAATGTAGGAAATGGCAGTTGAGTATGAAAAAAATATGTGTGTGTGTGTTTGTGTGTTATCCCAGGGGATAGGGGAGAAAGAATACTTCCCAAGTATTCTGTGTGTGTGTCATAGAAGGCAAATAAAAGAGATGGGAGTAGGGGGCTGGAAATCCTTCCCTCCATAGAAGGGGGCCAAGTGAGGAGTCTTCATTCTAAGGATCTGTCATCTGTTCTTGATCACCACCTCGCTAGTACGGGAAATGGCAAATATGTATGAAAAAAAATGTGTGTGTGTGTGTGTGTGTGTGTATCATAATACAGAATATGTTACTGTAATAAGAACTGTAATCCTCATGTATCATGGAGATGTTTCTTTTTTGTTTTCAGAAAGCAGAGTTCCAGGATGCCAACGTGTGCCTTTTTGTCTTTGACTGTATTCATTATAATGGAGAAGATTTGATGAACAAGTAGGTTGATTGTTTTCACTTCATAATTCATCACTCTCATGCTATGGTATTTAATCAAATTAACAGTTATACCATTATCCTTGCTAGAACTTCAGCCCTCCCAGGTAACAAGATGTTTGTGATTACCATATAATTTTTCCAAGCCTCTTATAGAAGTGGAGGTATTTTGGCAGAGTATTAACCCCCTTTTTTATCTTTATTCCATGTGTCTTAAGATTATTTCTTTGATATGTATCTCTGAATTTTGAGTATGTTTACTTTTTATTTTTGTAAAGAGACTACAGCCTTTTTATTGTAATTATATTTCATTAAGTATTCTTCAAATAGTTCTTGGCTGATTGCTTTGATCAGGGAGGAGCATTAAGATTGAGTTCACAAAGATAGGCTTTAAATAACATGATATTTTAAGAGGATTTAAGAATTGTTCAGCCAGTTTTTGAGATGTACTGTATCTTTCTTTTATATTTTTTATGATTTATGTTAGACCACATACTCTCACCATTTTTTAGACGACTCATTCATCCCACATTTTCTTTCTTACAAGTTCTACTTCCACTATGAAAGCCCATAAAGTAATTAGAGGCCTTCCTTCCCTAGTGTAGAATCAAAACTTCCTATTTGCTTTCACATTAAGTGTTTTTTCAAAATCTATAAATGCTGTATATTTCTTTTTTTCTTTAAAACTTTTTCTCCATACCTGTAGGCAGAAATCTGGACTATATACCCACTTCCTTATGTAGATTAAAGTTGTTCACATTAAAGAGGTTCACTATCCCCTTTTAGCAAGATTACCCACAGTCTTACCAAATACTTGCCAATTGTGTTGATGATGCTTATTTCTCTGTAATACATGTATGCAGTTTTACTCCCCCTACCATCAGGCACACAATAATTTTCTGTATTTCCATGTGCTCTTTCAGATTCCATTCTGCAGTAGTCTTGCCTTCACTCTTCACCATATCTTTTGCCAATCCATAAGTACCTTCTGCTTTTCCATACTTTTTCATATTATCCTAACCTTGGATTTTATTGAACCATTACCTGTATCTCTTTTACTGTCATGTTCAGTCAGTTCTCAAAAGTGCTCGTTCAATCTTATGATGTACAAATTTTGTACGATTTTCCATACTTTGATAGCAGAACCTTCACTTTTCTTACCACTTCTGCATTGGTTAACCTTCCTCCAAAATAGGCTAAAAATCCAGGAAGGAATATGATCCTTCCTGGATTTTTAGCCTATTTTTCTATAGATTCTAATTTGAATTCCTTTTATTCATGTGCATCAAATTTTTACTTTCCTGTTCAAGATTTTTTGGTTTACATTCCATGCCCTTTATTCTCAGTGTTTTCTTCAAGTTTTTGCTTCTTTCAAATTCTTACTACCCCAACCAGTTTTCTTAGATTTTCCCTTTTTTGCCGTTCTTCTCTTTCTTCTCTGTTGCAGCCTTTTACAGTAACCCTTAGCTTTTCATTTAGACTCTTTTGGATGTTTAAGTTTTACTTCACATTTTAGATTTCTGTACCCCTAACCTCTAGTTATTTCTATTCCTAGACTCTAAAATACAAGGCTAACTTATGTATTTCTGTCATATGATCTCCAGCTACTCCTCTGGTAGACCTCTTTTCAAACATGCCATCTTTTTCTCTTGAAGAAGTAGAATTATATGGCATGCTCTTTTCTACCCTGTCTTGTCTTTAAGTACATTACTTGGGTTTGTGGGTATCCTTTTCTTGAATAAATGTATTTCCAAAGTCATAATTGCTCCAGCAAACTTTTCATGTTTACAGTACTTTTGAATTGATAAGAGTAACCAGTTTACACATTCATATTTAATTTGAGGCTAAATTTCCCACATCTCCTGATGGCATAACCCAAGACAGCATCCACTGCCTTCTTAGTTCCTCCGAATGGAAATCTGCTTTGTCTGAGGTAGTCTATTGCCTTCTGTTGGTAAGTTTTGACAACAGTGTAGGGTTTGTTTACACTGTTCAGTGTGCAAACTATCAGGCTTGTCATTAGTAATGGAGAAGCTATAATACTTGATCAGTCATATGTTCCCTGTCATAACTTAGGAAAGTGTTCCTCCATATCAAGAGCATTTTTCAACTGTATTGTGAACATTACCTATGTTCATCTCTTATAAATGAATTTCATGGGAAAAATACTGTTGCTGTGTTGCATAACCATAAAACTTTTTAGTGATTAGCTGATTTATACCAAAGACAGCATCTCATTTCATCATCTTTTCTTCAGGCCTCTAAAAGAACGCCGTAAGATCCTTGAGGAGAACATGAATGAGATAAAAAATCATATCATGTTCTCAGAGATGAAACTAATCAACAAAAAAGTGGACTTACGGGATATGATCAACAGAGTACTGAAGCAGGGACTTGAAGGACTAGTTCTTAAAGATATTAATGTAAGTTGGCTGGAAAAAAAAAAGGAAAAATATCCTCCAGATAATTTGTGTGTATTTAGTTGTTATCAGTATCAGCCTTGAATTTTTTCATCACATTTTTAAATTAAAGCAAATGTCATTAGTTAAGTTTGTAATGACTGACATATGTATTGTTTTATCATGCTAGTTTTTGTATATGCACTACATCTTCTTGTTCAGTCTTTTTGAGTGTTGATGTATATAGGTATGTTATCCTTATTTCATTCTAATGTATAATGCAGAGTAACCATTTTTTGCAGAGTATTTATGAACCTGGAAAGCGTCATTGGCTAAAGATCAAGAAAGACTACTTGAATGATGGAGCAATGGCTGATACTGCTGACTTGGTGATATTGGGGGCCTGGTATGGAACTGGCAAAAAAGGTTTGTTTGATGTTATAAGAGGCATTCCAACATAAATACCAAAAGGCTTCGGGCCTGAGACAGCACCTAAAAGGGTATCTTCTGTATCCATTTTTATCATTGATGGCAGGTGGAAGAATGTGTTTGGAAATAGGGACACCTGAAAGATCATTCTTCTTTAGAGAGGTATGTATAAACCTTGCCATAAGCTCCTGACTTCACTGGATACTTTGCATAACTACTGATAGCAAGAAAGACTGTGTATGTGTATTTGTTCTGTATGGGGAGGAAGTTTTACACTCATGGGGCTTCATCTCTTGAACATTTTTTGTAAGACAACTTAAACTTCTGTGGTTTTTGAGTGTGTGTGTGTGTGTGTGTGTGTTAGTATGTGTTTGTGTATATAACTACCTATTTGTATTGTATGGGAAGGGAGTTCACTTATTGATACCCATACTTGCATGTACACCATGCCTAGATGTATGCATATGCATGTGCTTGTAAAGTGTATATAGATCTTTATTCTTTTTTTTTATTATACTTTGTTGCTGTCTCCTGCGTTTGCAAGGTAGCGCAAGGAAACAGACGAAAGAATGGCACAACCCACCCACATACACATGTATATACATACACGTCCACACACGCACATATACATACCTATACATCTCAACGTATACATACATGCCTTACATCCTTGATAAAAACTTTTCACTGCTTCTAACAACTTGCCTCCCACACCATATAATCTTAATATTTTCCACAGAGCATCTCTATCAACTCTATCATATGCCTTCTTCAGATCCATAAATGCTACATACAAATCCATATAGATCTGTTAACATATAGTTTAGACACTTTATTTTCTTCCTGAGTAATATCCCTCCAAATAAGAGGCTGGATTAGAACATGAGAAATATATGTGTGTGCAATATCATCATTTACATTTTATGATCAGTATAGTATGCATATATTTGTCATCAGCACTCAGAAGTCCTATATGCAGAAAAATATTTGGTATCATATTTTCTGTTTTTGTTGTGACAGCATCATGGAGAGTAGATGGTCACCACATTGGTATCTTTGTATGATAGTACATATGTAGCTGTCACTCTTATAATCTCATGGTTAAATTTTCTTGAATATGCTGAATGTTTTAACTTCAAATAGAATTTTAAAAAGCACTGACTTTATCACATTAGTAGAATTTTATTCATTTTTATATAGTTTGCTTGCTAACTGGGATCTGGTTATGAAAACAGTTAAAGATGTTTAGGAAATAGCTATGTGCAGAATATCAATTAGGACCCATTTTTGATGGTTGAATTTCTAATCAGCTATTTTTTTTCCAGTTTTTAGTTTTTACTATTGATCTAGGCTAAGCTTTTCTCTTTCTTTATAGGAGGAATGATGTCTGTTTTTCTCATGGGATGCTATGATACTAGAATTAACAAGTGGTGCACAGTCACTAAGGTAATGTAGGAGGATTATTATGTTTTATCATTTTGCATTATAGTATAGACGTTTTTTGCATGATTCATTGTACATAAGAAGTTGATAAGATGGTCCAAGTGACCTCAGGAAATGCTAATACAGATTGGAGGAATAGAGAATTGGCAGAATATTACACTTCCTCCTTGAGGCATTTTTCCCATTACTGCTTTTACTTCTTTTAAAACATTACGCAACAGTCTTGTTCAGTGCTCTATTCATTTATTGTGAAACTCAGTGCTGTTTATGACTGTCTTATTTTGTAAGCTTGTTGTATCCTTTTATAACATTCTTATCTCCATATCTTTCAAGATTACCTCATTTACTTTTTTATTGATAACAATAACTTCTTACAGTTTAGAAGGCAGCTCCTTAGTTAAGTTATACCAGATACTTTGAATTTTACTTTTAGGTCCTCTTATAGTAGTTGTAGTTATAGAGTGAGGACATGTTTGGAGAAGATTCTGCATGTCCTCTCAGAAATGGCTGGTTTGATATAGGTAAACTGTTAGTTACCATTATGTATTTTGAAGTATGCATTTACTTGTTAGTTTCATGTTCTGAGTTCGCCTTTCTGACTTTAGTAGCCTTTCTTTGGAGTGTGTACTTATAACTTTGAAGAAGTTTTAGATGTTCATATACAAATTTTCTTGAGCTGTTATGATTCTAGATGAACAAAAACATGTGTTTGAACCATTTTGGCATACTGTACGACAGGTGCATACAGGCATTGATGATGCACGCTTGGAGCAGCTTCAAACAGAATTAGATATGGTGAAGATCAGTCAAGATGCAGACCGTGTCCCCTCATGGTTAAAATGTAATAAACCCATGGTTCCTGACTTTGTGGCTACAGATCCAAAAGTAAGAATCTGTAGATATAACATTGCATGATGTTGTGTAGTTGGTGGGAGTATGCAAGTGTAAACAGGAAAAGAGAATCAGATACAGGTTTTTTTTTTATACATTCACCATTTCCTGCGTTAGCGAGTAGCGTTAAGAACAGGGGACTGAGCCTCAGAGGGAAAGTCCTCTCTTGGCCCCCTTCTCTGTTCCTTCTTTTGGAAAAGTGTAAACTGTAGGGGAGGATTTCCAGCCCCCGTTTTCTCTTGTTTTAGTCGCCTTTTACGACATGCGGGGAATACATGGGAAGTATTCTTTCTCCCCTATCCCTGTATTCCTTAGGGCTGATTTTGGAATTTTATAGACTTTAGAAATGTGGACAACAGATTTTGGCCTGAACATATTGTAATTTTATAATGCTGGTTCTAAATATTATTTCTTTTTAGTATGTATAAATGTATCCTTTACTGGATGTTTGATATTATTTACTTTAATCATTTGGTGGAAACACATGCTGTGAGTTCATGGTAAATTTCAGTGTGCTTGACCACAAGCTCTAGAAGTTTACGGATTTTAGAATCATGGATTTTTTTCTATTGTACATCATAAATATATGCCATTTCCCATTTTGTGAGGTAGCACCAGGATAAGATGTAGAAATAGCCTCATTTGTTCATGTCCATTCTCTCTACCTATCTATATCTGTGATACCTGTTCCCTTGGGGAACTCCCATGAAGGGGGTGACCACAATAAAAGTCTCCACTTACCGCTTTCCATTCTTGTCTCCCTTACATACATCATTCTATGCATTCTTCCACCATTTTTCTCCCTCCTGTACTCTTTCACTCTTATTTCCCCATGTCACAAGTGGTCTTCCTCTCACACCAACCCCTTTTATCGTACAATCATACACTCTTTATGTAAACTCTGTGTTGCATTCTTTCCAAATGCCCAAACCCCCTCAAAATATTACATTTCACCCACTCTACCACTCCATATGTTTAATGTGCCTGAACCCAGATCCTATATCATCAACCAAACCCTACAGACCTTTCCACTTCATATGACCTGGTTCATCCCATTAACAGCACATATTACTGTAATAGTAACAGTTACACTGGAATTACACTGAAGTGTCCAAATGATGACATCTGAACTCAATTGCCTTTTTGCCCTATGAGGAAGACAGTTATGTTAGGATATTATATATATTAATGGGTATTGATTGTGTAACCCTTGGTGACAATACAGAAGCACTACCAAGTGAAAAATTCAGGTGTAACAGAGAAGAGTTCATCCTGTAAGCCTATTTTATGCCTTTAGTGGTGTATTCCTTTCTGTCACATATGTATACTTGCTCAGCCTTCCATGCTGATATCAAATACTGATAATTCATGCTCCCATGTAAAATTTGTCATATTCCCAATTGCATGTTTCAAGTGTAGGCAGTAAGGAGGTTGAGGTATGTACCTGAATATTTTTGTAGGATTAATTCAATAATAGCAAGTCTGAAAAGATGTGACTTCACGTGATATATGCAAACCTTGAAATTTTAGAAGCTGACGATAACATAACCTAATGTTGGGTTGTCTTTATTTATAGATAAAGGCAATTATGATTTAGATTGTTAATTTCTTTAAAGATTCAATAACAGACACAGTTTTAGAAACAGTCATAATTGAAAATTCTCTGATAAAGTCAAATTAATCCCTAACAGTAGTAATATACCAAAGAGTGAATAAATGTTAGGTATTTATAGTAGATAGGAGCATTGGTTGGGAGCATTAGGCAGAAGTAGTAGGCTGGAACATTAGGCAGTAATATTAGATTGACACATTAGGTAGCAGTAGATGGTAGGAACATAGATAAGAGCCTCTGAAAACACAGCATTACAGTTGCCCTCTGTTAGTGGCTTGTAAAGGCTAAGAAGCAGCACTGGAGTTCAACAGTTGTGGAGAATCTTTTGCCATGGCCACTTCCTTGACAGAGTTCCCAGATGGAATGGGCATCAGAGATATCGATAGATACAGAAGGTTTAGAACAAACTGCTAGCTTTCATTAAAGAGGAAAACTGTGATCACAGCTTTGAATTTTTCTATAGTTATTTTAGATATCTAAATAATGCATCATTAACAGTTGGCATATTTTTTAATGCAGAAATAACTTCAGTATTGTATCCCCTGGGGAGAGGGGAGAAAGAATACTTCCCATGCATTCCCCGTGTGTTGTAGAAGACGACTAAAGGGGACAGGAGCGGGAGGCTAGAAACCCTCCCCTCCTTGTATTTTAACTTTCTTAAAGGGGAAAAAAAGGAGTCACGTGGGGAGTGCTCATCCTCCTCGAAGGCTCAAATTGGGGTGTCTAAATGTGTGTGGATGTAACCAAGATGAGAAAAAAGGAGAGATAAGTAGTCTCTTTGTGGAAAGGAACTTGGATGTTTTGGCTCTGAGTGAAAAGAACTTCAAGGGCAAAGGGGAAGAGTGGTTTGGGAATGTTTTGGGAGTGAAGTCAGGGGTTGGTGAGAGGACAAGAGCAAAGGAAGGAGTAGCACTACTCCTGAAACAGGAGTTGTGGGAGTATGTGATAGAGTAAAAGAAAGTAAACTCTTGATTGATATGGGTAAAACTGAAAGTTGATGGAGAGAGATGGGTGACTATTGGTATCTATGCACCTGGGCATGAGAAGAAAGATCATGAGAGGCAAGTGTTTTGGGAGCAACTGAGTGAGTGTGTTAGCAGTTTTGATGCATGAGACCAGGTTATATTGATGGGTGATTTGAATGCAAAGGTGAGTAATGGGGCAGTTAAGGGAATAATTGGTGTACATGGGGTGTTCAGTGTGGTAAATGGAAATGGTGAAGAGCTTGTATATATGTGTGCTGAAAAAGGACTGATGATGGTTTAAAAAGGGAGATATACATAAGTATATGTATGTAAGTAAGAGAGATGGCCAGAGAGCATTATTGGATTATGTGTTAATTGATAGGCGTGTGAAAGAGAGACTTAGATGTTAATGTGCTGAGAGGTGCAAGTGGAGGGATGTCTGTTCATTGTCTTGTGGAGGTGAAGGTGAAGATTTGTAGAGGTTTTCAGAAAAGAGGAGAGAATGTTGGGGTGAAGAGATTGGTGAGAGTAAGTGAGCTTGGGAAGGAGACTTGTGTGAGGAAGTACCAGGAAAGACTGAGTCCAGAATGGAAAAAGGTGAGAGCAAAGGACGTAAAGGGAGTGGGGGAGGATTGGGATGTATTAGGGAAGCAGTGATGGCTTGCACAAAAGATTCTTGTGGCATGAGAAGTGTGGGAGGTGGGCAGATTAGAAAGGGTAGTGAGTGGTGGGATGAAGAAGTAAAATTATTAGTGAAGGAGAAGAGAGAGGCACTTGGACGATTTTTGCTGGGAAATAGTGCAAATGACTGGGAGATGTATAATAGAAAGAGGCAGGAGGTCAAGAGAAAGGTGCAAGAGGTGAAAAAGGGGGCAAATGAGAGTTGGGGTGAGAGAGTATTGTTAAATTTTAGGGAGAATAAAAAGATGTTTTTGAAGGAGGTAAATAAAGTGCGTAAGACAAGAGAACAAATGGGAACATCGGTGGAGTGGGCTAATGGGAAGGTAATAACAAGTAGTGGTGATGTGAGAAGATGGAGTGAGTATTTTGAAGGTTTGTTGAATGTGTTAGATAATAGAGTGATAGATATAGGGTGTTTTGGTCAAGGTGGTGTGTGAAGTGAGAGAGTCGGAGAGAATGATTTGGTAAACAGAGAAGAGGTAGTGAAAGCTTTGCAGAAGATGAAAGCCAGCAAGATGGCGGGTTTGGATGGTGTTGCAGTGGAATTCATTAAAAAAGGGGATGACTGTTTTGTTGACTGGTTGGTGAGGATATTCAATATATGTATGGCTCATGGTGAAGTGCCTGAGGATTGGAGGAATGTATGCATAGTGCCATTGTACAAAGGCAGAGGGGATAAAGGTGAGTGTTCATATTACAGAGGTATAAGTTTGTTGAGTATTCCTGGGAAATTATATGGGAGGGTATTGATTGAGAGGATGAAGGCATGTACAGAGCATCAGATTGGGGAAGAGCAGTGTGGTTTCAGAAGTGGCAGAGGATGTGTGGATCAAGTGTTTGCTTTGAAGAATGTATGTGAGAAATACTTAGAAAAGCATATGGATTTGTATGTAGTATTTATGGATCTATAGAAGGCATATGATAGAGTTAACAGAGATGCTCTGTGGAAGATATTAAGAGTATATGGTTTGGTAGGCAAGTTGCTAAAAGCAGTGAAAAGTTTTTGTCAAGGATGTAAGGCATATGTACTAGTAGGAAGAGAGGGAAGCGATTGGTTCTCAGTGAATGTCAGTTTGCGGCAGGGGTGCATGATATCTCCATGGTTGTTTAATTTGTTTATGGAAGGGCTGTTAGGGAGGTGAATGCAAGAGTTTTGGAGAGAGGGGCAAGTTGCAGATGAGAGGGCTTGGGAAGTGAGTCGGTTGTTGTTCGCTGATGATACAGCATTGGTTGCTGATTTGGGTGAGAAACTGCAGAAGCTGGTGACTGAGTTTGGTAATGTATGTGAAAGAAGGAAGGTGAGAGTAAATGTGAATAAGAGCAAGGTTATTAGGTATAGTAGGTTTGAGGGTCAAGTCAATTGGGAGGTAAGTTTGAATGGAGAAAAACTGGAGAAAGTGAAGTGTTTTAGATATCTGGGAGTGGATTTGGCAGCGGATGGAACCATTGAAGCAGAAGTGAGTCACAGGGTGTGGGAGGGGGCAAAAGTTCTGGGAGCTTTGAAGAATGTGTGGAAAGTGGGAACATTATCTCGGAAAGCAAAAATGGGTATGTTTGAAGGAATAGTGGTTCCAGCAATGTTATACGGTTGCAAGGCATGGGCTATAGATAGGGTTGTGTGGACGAGGGTGGATGTGTTAGAAATGAGATGTTTGAGGACAATATGTGGTGTGAGGTGGTTTGATCAAGTAAGTAATGAAAGGGATATGTGGTAATAAAATGAGTGTGGTTGAGAGAGCAGAATAGGGTGTATTGAAATGGTTTGGTCACATGGTGAGAATGAGTGAGTAAAGATTGACAAAGAGGATATATGTGTCAGAGGTGGAGGGAACGAAGAGAAGTGGGAGACCAAATTGGATTTGGGAGGGTAGAGTGAAAAAGATTTTGAGCGATCGGGGCTTGAACATGCAGGAGGATGAAAGGCATGCAAGGAATAGAGTGAATTGGAACGATGTAGTATACCGGGGTTGACGTGCTGTCAGTGGATTGAACCAGGGCATGTGAAGCATCTGGAGTATACCATGGAAAGTTTTGTGGGGCCTGGATGTGGAAAGGGAGCTGTGGTTTCGATGCATTATACATGACAGCTAGAGACTGAGTGTGAACGAATGTGGCTATTGTTGTCTTTTCCTAGTGCTACCTTGCGCGCGTGTGGGGGGATGGCAATGGGAATGAATAAAGGCAGCAAATATGAATTATGTGCATGTGTATATATGTATATGTCTGTGTATGTATATATATGTATACGTTGAAATGTATAGGTATGTATATGTGCGTGTGTGGACATGTATGTATATACTTGTGTATGTGGGTGGGTTGGGCCAATCTTTCGTCTGTTTCCTTGCGCTACCTTGCTAATGCGGGAGACAGCGACAAAGTATAATAAATATGATAAAATAGATAACTTCAGTAGGTTTATATATTTGTGATTTTCTGTTTGAACTTAAAGTAGATTATTTTGTTAAGCTTTGCCATTATCAAAAGTTGCATCTTTTATATTCACCTGAGATTGCATATATTTTGGTGCCTTTTAAAGTGAGCTCCACAATTAAACACTGGGCTATTAGCTCAGAACTAAAGTACATATTGTGTATTTATAAATTTTTGACAAATTGAATTATACAATTTTAACGCCTACTTTACTCAGTCAGATGTTATTCTGCTAAGTCAATGATTTAGGTGGTAGTAGGGTTATTTAGTAGACAGTTGTAAGTCCATTATTTTTGTATTTATATATTGTTTGGTTCATATTCAGGCATCACCAGTTTGGGAAATTACTGGAGCAGAATTTACTCGTCACCAGATCCACACAGCAGATGGAATCTCAATTAGATTTCCACGTGTCACCAGAGAACGTAGTGACAAGACATGGGAAGAGGCCACAAATTTAGCAGAACTCCAAGTGAGATATTAATGATGTATAAACAATCAGTCAGTTGTACAAGTGTTACACATCTTCCTCTGCTATACAAAAGAATGATTTTTGCAGAATCTCCTTACATAACTATACACTTCTGCAAAATCCTACATAGATGTACCCATGCTGTTTTCTTCTATCTTGCGTATGCTTTTTACATCTGTTCTCATGTAACTAATTCTGGTAAACTTTTTTGATTAACCTCACCAAATCTGTTCTCTCTACTGGGCCATATGTCCTTAGTGCTCAATCTGCTTTAGCATCAACTTGCTTCACACTGCTGTATCTTTTGATTTCATCACTTTGTCTACTGTCTAAACTACAGAACCTTTTCTTAAAAAATCATCTTTAGCTGCTTGCAGTCTACTAGCCGTTCAGATGTCACAGATCCATATTTCACTAGCTTCTAATGTTATGAGTTGCACTACTCTTTTCCAGTAAACTTTTCTGCAACTAATGGATCACATTTTTTCTCTTTAATACACTTTTGTAGCTCCAGCATATTTTATGCCTGATTCCATTGGTTGTATATGTTTCCATTGTATCATCCTTGCTAAAGGCACTGCCTTAATGGCAGAACTCTTGTAACCCTTATATCTTTTGTTTATTCAAGGTGTGTCACACATTCTTTACTCCTGTTTTTTAATATAATCATTGTACTTTTCATATGTTGTCATAGACACTCTTTATGTCCCCAACCATTTATTCATAGGAATATAGTGTTACTCTGTCCATGTATTCCTAAAGTTATTTATTTTATTTATTATACTTCATCGCTGTCTCCCGTGTTAGCGAGGTAGTGCAAGGAAACAGATGAAAGAATGGCCCAACCCACCCACATACACATGTATATACTTAAACACCCACACACACACACACACATATACATACATACATTTCAGTGTATGCATACATATACATACACAGACATATACATATATACATGTGTACATATTCATACTTGCTGCCTTCATCCATTCCCGTTGCCACCCCACCACACATGAAATAGCGAGGGGAGAAAGAATACTTCCCATATATCCCCAGCATGTTGTAGAAGGCGGCTAAAAGGGAAGGAAGCGGGGGGCTGGAAATCTTCCCCTCCCATTTTAATTTTTCCAAAAGAATGAACAGAGAAGGGGCCAAGTGATGAGGATATTCCCTCTAAGGCTCAGTCCTCTGTTCTTAACACTACCTCGCTGATGTAGGAAATGGCTAATATGTATGAAAAAGAAAGACTCATAGGAATATATATATTTTTTTTTTCAAACTATTTGTCATTTCCCATGTTAGCAAGGTAGCGTTAAGAACAGAGGACTGGACCTTTGAGGGAATATCCTCACCTGGCCCCCTTCTCTGCTCCTTCTTTTGGAAAATTAAAAAAAAACGGGAGGGGAGGATTTCCAGCCCCCCGCTCCCTCCTCTTTAAGTCGCCTTCTACGACACGCAGGGAATATGTGGGAAGTATTCTTTCTCCCCTATCCCCAGGGGATATATATGTATATATTTACATATTTTACTTTGTCACTGTCTCTCGCGTTTGCAAGTTAGCACAAGGAAACAGATGAAAGAATGGCCTAACCCACCCATATACACATGTATATACATAGCACGCACACATATACATACCTATGCATTTCAACGTATTCCTATATATACATACACAGACATATACATATATACACATGATTATAATTCATACTTGCTGCCTTTATTCATTCCCGTCGCCACCCTGCCACACATGAAATGACAACCCCTCCCCCACACGTGGGCGAGGTAGCGCTAGGAAAAGACCACAAAGGCCACATTCGTTCACACTCAGTCTCTAGCTGTCATGTATAATGCACTGAAACCACAGCTCCCTTGCCACATCCAGGCCCCACAGAACTTTCCATGGTTTACCCCAGACGCTTCACATACCCTGGTTCAATCCTTTGACAGCATGTCAACCCCGGTATACCACATCATTCCAATTCACTTTATTCTTGCACGCCTTTCCCCTTCCTGCATGTTCATACCCCGATTGCTCAAAATCTTTTTCACTCCATCCTTCCACCTCCAGTTTGGTCTCCCACCTCTCCTCATTCCCTCCACCTCTGACACATATACCTTCTTTGTCAATCTCTCCTCACTCATTCTCTCCATGTGACCAAACCATTTCAAAACACCCTCTTCTGCTTTCTCAACCACTCTCATTTTATTACCACACATCTCTCTTACCCTTTCATTACTTACTCAATCGAACCATCTCACACCACATATTGTCCTCAAACATCTCATTTCCAACACCTCCACCCTCCTCTGCACAACCCTATCTATAGCCCATGCTTTGCAACCATATAACATTGTTGGAACCACTATTCCTTCAAACATACTAATTTTTGCTTTCCAATGTTCTTGCCTTCCACTTATTTTTAACGCTCCCAGAACTTTCGCCCCCTCCCCCACCCTGTGACTCACTTCCGCTTCCATGGTTCCATCTGCTGCCAAATCCACTCCCAGATATCTAAAACACTTCACTTCCTCCAGTTTTTCTCCTTTTAAACTTACCACCCAATTGACTTGTCCCTCAACCCTACTGTACCTAATAATAACCTTGCCTTTATTCACATCTACTCTCAGCTTTCTTCTTTCACACACTTTACCAAACTCAGTCACCAGCTTCTGCAGTTTCTCACCTGAATCAGCCAACAGCGCTGTATCATCAGCGAACAACAACCGACTCACTTCCCAAGCCCTCTCATCTGCAAGAGACTGCATACTTGCCCCTCTCTCCAAAACTCTTGCATTCACCTCCCTAACAACCCCATTCAGAAACAAATTAAACAGCCATAGAGACATCACAGCACCCCTGCCGCAAACCTACATTCACTGAGAACCAGTCACTTTCCTCTCTTCCTGCTGGTACACATGCCTTACATCCTTTTTCATACATATTCACCATTTCCCACATTAGCGAGGTAGAATAAAGCACAGAGAACTGAGCCATAAAGGGAATATCCTCACTTAGCCCCCTTCTCTTATGGATGTATGCATTTTTTCTTTATATTCATCATTGTTTGATTATACCGCCCCATAGTTTCATTGTTTGTTTTAGTTATAAACTCAGATAAAGGTGTCTTCTGTTATACATGAATCATACTCTGTAGTGTCCTTCAATATTAATTGGCATGATATGAATTTCCTTAACTTTCTTGCCCTTTCTTAATAGATTCTTTATAAGAACTCCAGAGAAGCTATGGAATTTGAAGCATTAGCCTCTGACAGTGCTGGCAGGACAGATGATGATGATAGCAGCAAGAAGAGTGGAGGGTCTGGTTCATCTACACCTGTAAGAACTCCAGCAAATGCAGGATCAGCAAGTCATGGATCGCTTAGTTCATCATCACTAAATAAGCGAAGCACAGAGAAAAACAAGAATAAGGTACCTTAAACTATTCATGTTGTTTTCTCAATTTTTCTCATGAATATTGCTGATATACGATTGCATATCACATTCTTTTCATATTTCTTAACATTTTACTTATCCTTTAAAGTAGATTCATTTCTTCCTTTGGCTTTTGGCATTTTTAGTTCACTTCGCTGCCTATCTCTCTCTGGGCTCATTAGATAAACTCATTTGGTTCATGTTTCTTTAGTTAGTTCACTTTGCTGCCTGTCTCTCTCTGGTCTAATTAGATATACTCATTTGGTTCATGTTTCTTTGTAGATTCATGAAATATATTTTATTCTGTCAGATGTTCTCCCTCATTCATTCTGTTCACACTTTCAGCACAATTTTTCCCTAAGATCTGCTTTTGTATGAACTCTTTAAGGGAACCTGTGAAGATAAACAGAGAGACTTTTGGATGTTAATGTGCTGAGAGGTGCAACTGGAGGGATGTCTGATCATTATCTTGTGGAGGCTAAGGTGAAGATTTGTATGGGTTTTCAGAAAAGAAGAGTGAATGTTGGGGTGAAGAGGGTGGTGAGAGTAAGTGAGCTTGGGAAGGAGACTTGTGTGAGGAAGTACCAGGAGAGACTGAGTACAGAATGGAAAAAGGTGAGAACAATGGAAGTAAGGGGAGTGAGGGAGGAATGGGATGTATTTAGGGAATCAGTGATGGATTGCACAAAAGATGCTTGTGGCATGAGAAGAGTGGGAGGTGGGTTGATTAGAAAGGTAGTGAATGGTGGGATGAAGAAGTAAGAGTATTAGTGAAAGAGAAGAGGGAGGCATTTGGACGATTTTTGCAGGGAAAAAATGCAATTGAGTGGGAGATGTATAAAAGAAAGAGACAGGAGGTCAAGAGAAAGGTGCAAGAGGTGAAAAAAGGGCAAATGAGAGTTGGGGTGATAGAGTATCATTAAATTTTAGGGAGAATAAAAAGATGTTCTGGAAGGAGGTAAATAAAGTGTGTAAGACAAGGGAGCAAATGGGAACTTCAGTGAAGGGCGCAAATGGGGAGGTGATAACAAGTAGTGGTGATGTGAGAAGGAGATGGAGTGAGTATTTTGAAGGTTTGTTGAATGTGTTTGATGATAGAGTGGCAGATATAGGGTGTTTTGGTCGAGGTGGTGTGCAAAGTGAGAGGGTTAGGGAAAATGATTTGGTAAACAGAGAGGAGGTAGTAAAAGCTTTGCGGAAGATGAAAGCCGGCAAGGCAGCAGGTTTGGATGGTATTGCAGTGGAATTTATTAAAAAAGGGGGTGACTGTATTGTTGACTGGTTGGTAAGGTTATTTAATGTATGTATGACTCATGGTGAGGTGCCTGAGGATTGGCGGAATGCGTGCGTAGTGCCATTGTACAAAGGTAAAGGGGATAGATGCAACTTGCCCATCTCGATCCATAAAGTTTGCATTCACATCCCTAAAACCATTAGAAAAAATTAAAAGCATTAGAGACATCACGACCCTGGCGAAGACAGTAGTTTCAAGTGTAGAGAGTCACATTTCTCTTTCTGCTGGTAGCACATGCCTTACATCCTTTTTATACATTATTCACGCATTTAGCATTAAGGATGCGTGGAATATAAGCACTAGGCTGAGCATTAAAGGGAAAAATCCTTACGGTTAAGCCCATTGTCTTATGGATGTAATGATTTTTTCTATGTATTTCGCAGTGTTGTGATGTTCCAGGCCTGTTTTATTGTTTGTTTTGTTATAAATCAGATAAAGGGGCAGTATTCTGTTATAAGTGAACTACTCAGTGTTGTTCCTGCATATAATGTGGCATGATTATGAAATTCCAAACTTTTGACCTTTTGTAATAGATTTTAAAGAAGAACTCAGAGAAATGGAATTAAGCAAGCTATTAGGTCTGAAGTGTGGCAGACAATTGAGTAATGATAGCAGAAAAATGGAGGAGTCGTGTTTTAATCTGTAAGGAACTGCAGCGAATGCCAGGATGGAAATGTCATGGAAAAAGATTTTGTGTGATCGGGGCCTGAACATGCAGGAGGGTGAAAGGAGGGCAAGGAATAGAGTGAATTGGAGCGATGTGGTATACCGGGGTTGACGTGCTGTCAGTGGATTGAATCAGGGCATGTGAAGCGTCTGGGGTAAACCATGGAAAGCTGTGTAGGTGTGTATATTTGCGTGTGTGGACGTATGTATATACATGTGTATGGGGGTGGGTTGGGCCATTTCTTTTGTCTGTTTCCTTGCGCTACCTCGCAAACGCGGGAGACAGTGGCAAAAAAAAAAAAAAAAAAAAAAAATCTGAAGTCGGTTACATCCTTCTTTCTTACATCCCTTTATTATCTCCATAATATGAGTAACCTTAGTCCACAAGCTGTGTACATTCCCTTCATCCCTTTGTATACTGTATGGTTATCCATCTAGTAATCATCTCTGGATATGTTATTAAGATAGTTAATCCCTTAACTGGCAATTCCTGTTTTTTAATTATTTTGTCAAACACTAAGAAATGGAAGTTGCAGAGATGGATGAGCTATTGGTTATGGGATAGGCAAGTATTGGAAAGATACTTATGAAAAGTGTCAGATTAGTACAGTATTAGGAAAATATAAATGAAAGAGGATGAAAGTTGATGGAAAGCAAAAAATTAATTGAAGGAACTTGTGAGTGACATTAAAGAATGGGTAAAGGTATGATAGAAACAGTGGTTAGAGGAAGATGGAACTGAAGAACTTGAAAAAAAGAGTAGTTGAGGGGATCAGTAGTATGCCTGAAAGACAGCAAATCAGATGATGGATGTAGCAGTAGTATGATGGATATGATTATATATGGTTGAGTGAATGTATTATAGATGGTTAAAAGTAGTGTTTTTCTGTTTTATAAAGATTTGGAAATGAATGTAAATAGGAAATTTATCACAGTTTGTATTGTTTGATAGATTGTTAACTAAGAGCAAGGAGGTTATTGGGAAGTGCTAAGAGGATGTTTAGACTTGTTTTTGAACATTTCAATTGGTTGTAGGTAAAGCAGTAGATAATAAGACTAAAGTATTTGATATATTTGTCGAATTAGATAAAACACGTGATGCATTACATAAATGTGGACATTTACAAGTCTAAGAATCACATAGTATACAGACATGTAGGATTTTTGAGGTGTACATGTGAGGCTGCTAAATGCTGTAAAGTTTCTCTTGAAGTAGTCAGGCTGTGAAGGAAGTAGTTATTTGGGAAAGTGGTTTAAAACATGTTTTTATACAAATTTGCTATTATACAAGGGCTGTGAAGTGTTACTGTTTCTTATGTTTATGGTTTGGATAATGATATGACAGAGAGAATGATTGAATAAGATACAGTTAAATCACTGCAGATTTTTTTTTCTTTTTGAGTTTACTGGATTAGTAAACTGCTGAACTATGCAGAAACATTTTAGAATGATTGCAGTTTTAAACAAATTCTAGTGCTTAAAAGTGAGAGGCTTTTTAGTTGCATTTTCTTTGTAATTGATGAAAACTAGAAATGTGAAGGATATCAGATTTATGGAATGAAGTGTATTGAAGATAGTTTGAAAGACCAGATGATTGATGCCATAAAATGTACTAATGGAGAAAGGAAGCCAATGTGAAATAAAAAATATTTGACATTTTGTTTACTTCCACTGTGATAATTTTTACCTATGAAGTGGAGGCTAAGCTTTGTACTAGTAATAAGTAATGACTAAATATTTATTACTGTTTTACTGCTTGCAGGCTGAGAGAACTCTTAGTGGACTTCATAAAGGTGGAAATATGAAGCAAGAGGATAAAAATGAAGACCAGAAAAGGAAAGATAAAGAAAAGTATGACAAGAAGGAAGGGAAAAGAAAATCAGATGATTCTGTAGAAGATATTCCATTAAAGAAGGTATGAAAACGTTATTTTCATCTTCAAAATCATAGCTTAATCATCCATAAAAGGGTAGCAATATTAGGATTAAAAGGTCCTGTAGAGGTGTGACCTCATGACTCCAGAATGACAAGAAACTTGACTGACACTGATCATGCATGGGACAGTTTGAGATACCTGTGATACTGTAGGAGTAAATGAGGTGTGAATGTATAGGAAGCAAGATCATAAGCAGTAAGTTAGGATGTTTATAGATATAAAAAGTTAAAATTGGACGGAAGGAATGAGAAAACCTAAATTTATGGATATATTGTATATGCTGAATGGTAATTAACTGGGATATGGATATATGCTATCAAAGCAACATTCATTATCTTCATACATTAATATGAAAGAACCAAGGTCAGAAATGATGTGCAGTAAATAAAATTTCAAGTAGGATTCAGGTAGATGGTTGTGAAAGAGAGATATAGTAGAACTAAACCAGAACTTTGAATAGTTAAAAGAAAAAGAAAAATTAAGGTGACTTAGTAGGATTAAGGGACAGCATCTGAAACATGGATGTGGGATGAGTCACATAGGTCAAGAATGCAGGCTGTGCAAAGAGCTGTTTGAGAGAAGCATGTGGATGATTAAATGGAATGAGGAAAGAAATGAGGGGATGTTTGAGAGATTTGGTATGGTAGGGAATGAAATGGGAATGAATTGTTGAATGGTAGAGTGAGTGAAACACAATACTTTAAGGTAGTTTGGGCATGTGGAAAGAATGCAAGACAGGAAGTTTACATGGGGAATGTATGATAGGACAGTTAATGGGTTTGTTGTGAGAAGATCACGAGTGACATATGGAAATAAGAGTGGAAGAGTAATAGAGAGAGAGAAATGGTGGAAGAATGCCTAGAATGTTGTGTGCAAGGGAGGCATGTAAGGACAGGGGTAAGTGGAGACTCTTATGGTGTGGCCACCCCCTTGATGTGACTTCCTGGAAGGAACAGGTATCAGAGACATAGATAGATAGATAGATATGTCATTAGTTGTAATGTAATTCTTTATCCTCTCTCCTCATTCCACTATCCCACCTATCCTTCCTCTTCCTCCTCCTCCTCCTCCCCCTCCCCCTCCCCCTCCTCTTCCTCTGCCTCTTCCCCTCCTCTGTTCTCTTCCCCTCCCACTCCACATATTATTCATACAGGATATTTTTTGTTTCATCTGGTTTTTCATTGCTTTAATTTCACATTCCACAGGCATGCAAGTATGGTGTCAGTTGTCATAATGAAAATGTGGCTCACTTGCATCTGTATGAACATCCAGCACCAATTTGTCTTAAACCTCCAACAATAAATGTAAGTATGTATATATATATATATATATATATTTATTTATGTATTTATTTTGCGATTTCGCTGTCTCCCGCGTTTGCGAGGTAGCGCAAGGAAACAGACGAAAGAAATGGCCCAACCCACCCCCATACACATGTATATACATACACGTCCACACATGCAAATATACATACCTATACATCTCAATGTACACATATATATACACACACAGACACATACATATATACCCATGCACACAATTCACACTGTCTGCCTTTATTCATTCCCATCGCCACCTCGCCACACACGGAATACCATCCCCCTCCCCCCTCATGTGTGCGAGGTAGCGCTAGGAAAAGACAACAAAGGCCCCATTCGTTCACACTCAGTCTCTAGCTGTCATGCAATAATGCCCGAAACCACAGCTCCCTTTTCACATCCAGGCCCCACACAACTTTCCATGGTTTACCCCAGACGCTCCACATGCCCTGATTCAATCCACTGACAGCACGTCAACCCTGGTATACCACATCGATCCAATTCACTCTGTTCCTTGCCCGCCTTTCACCCTCCTGCATGTTCAGGCCCCGATCACTCAAAATCTTTTTCACTCCATCTTTCCACCTCCAATTTGGTCTCCCACTTCTCCTCGTTCCCTCCACCTCCGACACATATATCCTCTTGGCCAATCTTTCCTCACTCATTCTCTCCATGTGACCAAACCATTTCAATACACCCTCTTCTGCTCTCTCAACCACACTTTTTTTTTCTATTACTACACATCTCTCTTACCCCTTCATTACTTAATCAAACCACCCCACACCACATATTGTCCTCAAACATCTCATTTCCAACACATCCACCCTCCTTCACCCAACCCTCTCTGTAGCCCATGCCTCACAACCATATAACATTGTTGGAACCACTATTCCTTCAAACACACCCATTTTTGGTTCAGTCCCTTGACAGCACGTCGTCCCAGGTATACCACATCATTCCAATTCACTCTATTCCTTGCATGCATCTCACACTCCTGTGTGTTCAGGCCCCGATCGCTCAAAATCTTTTTCACTCCATCCTTCCACCTCCAATTTGGTCTCCTGCTTCTCCTTGTTCCCTCCAACTCTGACACATATATCCACTTTTTCAGTCTTTCCTCACTCATTCTCTCCATATGTTCAGACCATTTCAAGACACCCTCTTCTGCTTGTGAACTACACTCTTTATTTCCACACATCTCTCTTATCCTTTCATTACATATTTGATCAAACCACCTCACACAACATATTGTCCTCAGACATTTCATTTCCAACACATCCACCCTTCTCCATAGAACCCTATCTATAGCCCATGCCTTGCAGCCATTTGTGTGGCTACCCCGCCACACAAACAGCGTCGCTACCCCCTGCTTCAGCGAGGTAGCTCCAGGAAACAGACAAAAAGGCCACATTTGTTCACAGTCTCTAGCTGTCATGTGTAATACACCAAAACCACAGCTCCCTATCCACATTTTTTTTTTGTTTCATACATATTCGCCACATATACAATGTCTAAAGTTTGTTGACTTATTCCATAAAGAAGTTAAGTTACATGTGAAGGGATTTCCTTTATAAGATTTTTTTATTTATTCATTCTTTTTTTACAGAAAAGTATCCCATGCACATTGGAAGGGTTTGCCATATTTCTTATTTTCCTCAAATCTTTCCTGTGAATTCAAACACGGAGTCTCTATTTCAGTGTTTGTACTTGTATTTAGCTTCTTATTACTGTTTCTCATAAATACCACACTGTGTAATTTCCAAATATTAGAACTACTGTATCTGATTATCTTTTGTATAATATTATTTTTTTTCAATTGCAGCCACTGCCTGATATATTTCATGGTGTTCAAGTCAGCATTCCACACACCATAGACAAGATCGATGTGCTGAAAAGATACATAATTGCGTATCCTTTATATACTTTTGATATCTCTCACGTTGAAGATGCATCAGGTAAGTGATATGAAATTCTGTAACCCATTTATTTTAGATTTTATGACTGAACTCTTCATAAAGAGCATCATGACAAAGAGTGAGACATAAAAGGTGATCAAGTGTATTGGAGGAATGGTTGAGGTGATGACAAACTGGTACTGGGTCTTATTATGTGTTCAGAACAGTTATATTTATTTCATTTATTATACTTTGTCGCTGTCTCCCGCATTAGCGAGGTAGCACAAGGAAACAAGACGAAAGAATGGCCCAACCCACCCACATACACATGTATATACATAAATGCCCACACATGCACATATACATACCTATACATTTCAACGTATACATACATATACATACACAGACATATACTTATATACACATGTACATATTCATACTTGCTGCCTTAATCCATTCCCGTCACCACCCTGCCACACATGAAATGGCACCCCCCACCCTCTCCCTCGCACATGCAAGGTAGTGTTAGGAAAAGACAACAAAGGCCACATTCTTTCACACTCAGTCTCTAGCTGTCATGTGTAATGCGCTGAAGCCACAGCTCCCTTTCAATATCCAAGCCCCACAAAACCTTTCCATGGTTTACCCCAGATGCTTCACATGCCCTGGTTCAATCCACTGACAGCATGTTGACCCCGATATACCACATTGTTCCAATTCACTCTCTTCCTTGCACGCTTTTCACCCTCCTGTATGTTCAGGCCCCAATCGCTCAAAACCTTTTTCACTCCATCCTTCCACCTCCAGTTTGGTCTCCTACTTCTCCTTTTTCCCTCCACCTCTTGACACGTATATCCTATTTGTCAATCTTTCCTCGCTCATTCTCTCCATGTGACCAAACCATTTCAATACACCCTCCTCTGCTCTCTCATCCACACTCTTTTTATTACCACGCATCTCCCTTACCCTTCATTACTTACCCAATCAAACCACCTCACACCACATATTGTCCTCAAACATCTCATTTCCAACACATCTACCCTCCTTCTCACAACCCTATCTATAGCCCATGCCTCACAACCATATAACATTATTGGAACCATTATTCCATCAAACATACCCATTTTTGCTCTTCAAGATAACATTCTTGCCTTCCACACATTCTTCAATGCTCCTAGAACCTACACCCTCTCCCCCACCCTGTGACTCACTTCCGCTTCCATGCTTCCATCTGCTGCTAAATCCACTCCCATATATCTAAAACACTTCACTTCCTCCAGTTTTTCTCCATTAAACTTACCTCCCAATTAACCTGTCCCTCAACCCTACTAAATCTAATAACCTTGCTCTCATTCACATTTACTCTCAGCTTTCTTCTTTCACACACTTTACCAAACTCAGTCATCAGCTTCTGCAGTTTCTCATCCGAATCAGCCGCCAGCACTGTATCATCAGCGAACAACAAATGACCACTTCTCAAGCCCTCTCATCCACAACAGACTGCATACTTGACTCTCCAAACATCTTGCATTCACCTCCCTAACAACCCTATCCATAAACAAATTTAACAACCATGGACACATCACACACCCCTGCCACAAACTGACATTCACTGGGAACCAATTACTTTCCTCTCTTCTTACTCGTACACATGCCTTACATCCTCGATAAAAACCTTTCACTGCTTATAGCAACTTACCTCCCACACCATATATTCTTGATACCTTCCACAGAGCATCTCTATCAACTCTCTCATATACCTTCTCCAGAGCCATAAATGCTTCATGCAGATCCATCTGTTTTTCGAAGTATTTCTCACATGCATTCTTCAAAGCATACACCTGATCTACACATCCTCCACCACTTCTGAAACCACACTGCTCTTCCCCAATCTGATGCTCTGTACATGCCTTCACCCTATTAGTCAATACCCTCCCATATGATTTCCCAGGAATACTCAACAAGCTTATTCCACCATCCCCAGGCACTTCACCATAAACCATACATACATTGAATATTCTCACCAACCAGACAACAACACAGTCACCTCCTTTTTTAATAAATTCCACTGCAGTACCATCCAAACCTGTTGCCTTGCCGGCTTTCATCTTCCGCAAAGCTTTCACTACCTCTTCTCTGTTTACCAAACCATTCTCCCTGACTCTCTCACTTCGCACACCACCTCGACCAAAACACCCAATATTTGCCACTCTATCATCAAACACTTTCAACAGACCTTCAAAATACTCAATCCATCTCCTTCTCACTTCACCACTACTTGTTATTACCTCCCCATCAGCCCTCTTCACCGATGTTCTCATTTGTTCTCTTGTCTTATGCACTTTATTTACCTCCTTCCAAAACATATTTTTATTCTCCCTAAAAATTTAACAATACTCTCTCACCCCAACTTTCATTTACCCTCTTTTTCACCTCTTGCACCTTTCTCTTGATCTCCTGCCTCTTTCTTGTATACATCTCCCAGTCATTTGCATGATTTCCCTGCAAAAATCACCCAAATGCCTCTTTTTTCTCTTTCACTAACACTCTTACTTCTTCATCCCACCACTCACTACCCTTTCTAATCTGCCTACCTCCCATCTCATGTCACAGGCATCTTTTGCGCAAGCCATCACTGCTTCCCTAAATACATCCCATTCCTCCCCCACTCCCCTTACGTCCTTTGTTCTCACCTTTTTCCATTCTGTACTCAGTCTCTCCTGGTACTTCCTCACACGTCTCCTTCCCAAGCTCACTTACTCTTACCACTCTCTTTACCCCAACGTTCTCTCGTCTTTTCTGAAAACCTCTACAGATCTTTACCTTTGCCTCCACAAGATTATGATCAGACATCCCTCCAGTTGCACCTCTCAGCATATTAACATCCAGGTCTCTCTTTCTTGCACCTATCAATTAACATGTAATCCAATAACACTATCTGGCCATCTCTCCTACTTACATACGTATACTTATGTATATCTCTCTTTTTAAATCAGGTATTCCCAATCACCAGTCCTTTATCAGCACACAAATCTACAAGCTTTTCACCATTTCCATTTACAACACTGAACACCCCATACCCCATGTACACCAATGATTCCCTCAACTGCCACATTACTCACCTTTGCATATATATATATATATATATATATATATATATATATATATATATATCTTTCTTTCATGCTATTCGCCATTTTCCGCGTTAGTGAGGTAGCGTTAAGAACAGAGGACTGGGCCTTTGAGGGAATATCCTCATCTGGCCCCCTTCTCTGTTCCTTCTTTGAGAAAAAAAAAAAAAGCAAGAGGGGAGGATTTCCAGCCCCCCGCTCCCTTCCCTTTTAGTCGCCTTCTACGACACGCAGGGAATACGTGGGAAGTATTCTTTCTCCCCTATCCCCAGGGATAATATATATATATATATATATATATATATATATATATATATATATATATATATATATATATATATCCATTGACAGTACGTCGACCCCGGTATACCACATCGTTCCAGTTCACTCTATTCCTTGCACGCCTTTCACCCTCCTGCATGTTCAGGCACCGATCACTCAAAATCTTTTTCACTCCATCTTTCCACCTCCAATTTGGTCTCCCACTTCTCCTCGTTCCCTCCACCTCTGACACATATATCCTCTTGGTCAATCTTTCCTCACTCATTCTCTCCATGTGACCAAACCATTTCAAAACACCCTCTTCTGCTCTCTCAACCACACTCTTTTTATTTCCTTACATCTCTCTTACCCTTACATGGTTTCGGTGCATTATTACATGACAGCTAGAGACTGAGTGTGAACGAATGGGGCCTTTGGTGTCTTTTCCTAGCGCTACCTCGCACACATGAGGGGGGAGGGGGTTGTTATTCCATGTGTGGCGAGGTGGCGATGGGAACAAATAAAGGCAGACAGTATGAATTATGTACATGTGTATATATGTATATGTCTGTGTGTGTATATAT
Source organism: Panulirus ornatus (assembly GCF_036320965.1). Taxonomy (NCBI): domain Eukaryota; kingdom Metazoa; phylum Arthropoda; class Malacostraca; order Decapoda; family Palinuridae; genus Panulirus; species Panulirus ornatus. Next base: position 1,241,292 of record NC_092287.1, read on the forward strand.
ATGTGTACATTGAGATGTATAGGTATGTATATTTGCGTGTGTGGACGTGTATGTATATACATGTGTACGTGGGCGGGTTGGGCCATTCTTTCGTCTGTTTTCTTGCGCTACCTCGCTAACGCGGGAGACAGCGACAAAGCAAAATAAAATAAAAATATATCATGTCTTTACGCCTTGGTATGAATGCACACACAAACCTGCGTATGTATGTTTGTGCTTCAACTTGCACCTGAGGTGCACATTAAGAGGAATGTTGGTTGCCCGATGAATGGTAGCTTGTCTTGAGCTTGACATAAAAACCGCAAAATTTGATAACTGGATCAGTGTGGCACATTTTCCTGCTCGCGGTAGAGAGCTTGGAACGTCACCATATCTTCACTTATCTTTGCCCTTGGGAACTATGTTTACGGTCGTCCTGATTTCGTGCTGGAAGTTAGCCTGGATATTATTGTTTCCATGGCTTCATGATTTATTATTTTGCTGATAAAACATTTTTTTTTTTTTTGGGGGGGGGATAAATAGAGATCAGATTTACGATGAGTAGTCTTCGGGAACTTGTGATGTAGATATTTAAGTTATTGCTGTACATAATGCAAATTGATATATTGTGGAGAGATTATTTAACGGTTGTGTTAGTTATACTGTCCAGTAAGTAACGGAGACTGGAATGTATGAACCTGAAAGCCACCTTCTCTCTCACCACCAAGTTGGGAAACGTTCAGTATAAAGTAAAATAAGTATACTGTATTAAATCCCGATGAAAAACTAAAGTAAACTTAGAAAAGAAATCAAAGATGGTAGGTAACCATAAATCCCAAATAATCTTAGACGTACTTACTAAGTATACGTATTCTATTATTTACTTACTCTAAGTAGGGAGGTGAGTTGCAGGTTGATAATGTCCTGCAATTGGAGCTATGATATCAGATGGCTGGTAATGTTTGGCAACTTTATTGATAATTGACGGGAAACTATTGTAACCGGCAGTGGTATTGCCATGACGTGAATGAATAAATGTGGTTGATGAAAGTCCTTTGATGTTTTACGGATTGAAACCACATTTCCTTGGTTGTTTGTTGTGATATTGTACGCTGTTAGTGACGGGAAAACAGCCAGGAGCTTCGGATATGACTGCTTATGAAATGTATAGTTTTTATAAAGCGATGAACAGGGTCAGGCCTACCGAGGCGAGGGGCGGGAAAAACCGGGCACAATCCTCGTGGCACCGGGCCTTTCTGGGGCGCGGAGGAGGAGTGACGAAATTGAAAAATAGATATATTAACCAAACAAGAGAAAATGTACATAGTCGACAATTTTTTTCTTTTCCTTACCAGGGCCCTCCAACTCCAGGGCGACAGTATGCCAACTCTTCCCTAGGGTAGGGCACCTGTGAGGAATTTAATCAAGGGTACAAAGTTTCTTTCGGGCCCCCTTCCCTTCTCCACGTCTTTTTTTTTTTTTTTTTCATCCATTACGGTTTTATGCCATGAGCTGTAAGGACAAAAAGGGTAAGAAAGATGAGAAGGGTGGAATGGAGCGCTCTGTTTAATTTATGCATTTTCTGAGATCTCAGGAAATTCCCGAGCCCCCTTTTGGACCCCCGGGCCCCATGTATGATGTGTACTCCTTGCACCCCCTCTCATTGGCCGTGCCTAGGGCCCACAGCTCTCGGTGGCCCTGAACAGCTTGAACGGACGATGACCCGGCCTCAAGTCTGCATTTCATTCATGCTGTTTTAGCGCGTGAATCTGCGATATATGTCTATGCATCTTTCTGTCAGTCAGCAGTTTACGGTTGTGGATCAGGTACATACAGCCTTTTCACTTTACACACGAAGTTGATTCTTTGAGGGAGAGCAGCATCTTCACGTAACACGTGAAACGCTGACACATCTTACAGTATATACACTAGATCTCTGCTTAGATACTTTACGTGGCTTTATGTTGGTCGATGGTACAACTGGTTTATTCGCTTGGCACCAGCCATGGTACAAGTGTCCTAGATGTATTTGTTTTTGTTTCCGCTGTGACCCCAATCCATTTACAGCCCGCATCTATTTATTCCTGGTCTGCGTGAACGCCATGAGCAAGACGGGTGTAGATTATCTAATTTGTTCATGAAGGATTTGTCAAGTTTTAGACACATTTCTTATTTATATTGTATTATCATTTAAGTACCATTGAACTAAATGTTTTGTGGGGGTTGGGAGAATTCAGGTTAAAGCGCAGGCCGTCATACCGTCATGTTCAAGGATTGTGAGTGTGGAGAAAGCGTTTTATAAGTTCTTAGGTATCTATAGAACTGATTAGATTTATCTCGCCTTATCTTTAATGTGGTTGTCATTTAATGTTATTTCTTAAAGTACTTGGAAGTCCTGTGGAGGATTTGAAGACCTTATTTTGTGTCGCTGGAGCAATGGCCATCCGAGATAGTCGTCAAAGACCCTGGACAGACCAAGTCTTTCGACTACAATTTATCTGTATACTGACCCCTCGAGTACGAGAATGCTATCCTTATGCACGAAAGTACAACCTTTGGCATGATGACCTACTTCTTTACTTGATCCAATGGGTCACCCCACTTAAGGGTAATACCGTTGTTCTCATGGGTCGCACTGTCATGCTTCAGAGGTTCAAACAAACAAGTTTAGTAGCTTGTCTGAGGAAAACTTATCTGGAAAGTTACTTTTTTATGTCAATCCCTCATCGTCCCTCTCCCTTTAAAAACGACGTTGTTTTCGTTGAGGAGGTAGATGAGTGTTCGACCTTGAGGAGGAAAGTCCAACTCTGAACAACTTGTTGCCGAGCGCACGACTCCATGCACTGCCAGACGTAGCACATCAGGAACTTTGAAAGTATAAACGAATGTCTTCTGCTGGAGTTGTTGAATATTTTCATATATTTTACATTGACGCTGACACTTTACACAGACCTACTGCGCGACATCATGGTGATGATATTATAGTAATGGTGATGTTAACAATATTGCAGTACGAACTCTGTGGCAGAAACTCAGGGCAGTCAACGACAGTTGTTCGTGTGCGCTAGCATCACCAACGTTGTGGCCACCTGTTGTAGCTAAGTGTTTATTTGCGAGAAATAACGAAACAATGTTAGTTTGTAAGACTGGATTGAACAAAGCCATTATTGCTTGTCTGAATATCAGAACGACGTGTGTAAGAAGATATGTCAGTGCTTGTGTGAGGAACAGAACAGTTTTCTTGGGGCAGCAATGGGCTCCGCATGGGGTGTGTTCAGTAGTGAAGACTCGCATAACACCCAACCGCCCAGCACACTCAAGGGGGCCAAGTGGTAGCTACGACGAATTGCACTCACGGTCACTTAACAACAAAGAAGGGTTTTGGGACGAGGTGGGCCGGGGGGTAGAGTGGTTTAAACCGTACACCCAAGTGCTGGATAATTCTCAGGAGCCCTTCACCAAGTGGTATGTGGGCGGCGAGCTCAACACGTGCCACAACGCTGTTGACCGGCACGTTAACGCTGGCCGAGGAGAGCAGGTGGCTATAATCCATGACTCTCCCGTGACTGGCACTGCTAGCAAGATGACCTACTCTCAGCTGCAGGAGGAGGTGTCCTTGCTAGCTGGCGGACTGGCGCAGCTGGGTGTGGGTCCCGGAGACCGCGTCATGATCTATATGCCCATGGTGCCAGAGGCGGTAGTTGCCATGCTGGCCACCGTACGGCTGGGCGCCGTGCACTCCCTTGTCTTTGGGGGCTTCGCTGCTCGAGAACTGGCTACCCGCATTTCGCACCTACAGCCCACTGTGATGGTGAGCGCCTCGTGCGGCGTGGAACGCTCCCGCATAGTTCACTATAAGCCTATGTTAGACGAGGCCATCGAACTGGCCTCCCACAAGCCCCGCCACTGCGTACTACTGCAGCGGCCGGGTCTGCCGGAGGCGTCCCTGATCCCTGAGCGGGACTTGGATTGGCAGGATCTCATGAAAACGATGCCGTATGTGGACCCGTATCCTGTGGCCGCTGACCATCCCTGCTACGTGTTATACACCTCTGGCACCACTGGCCAACCCAAAGGTATCGTGCGGCCCACGGGAGGCCACGCCGCTGTTCTCCCCTGGACCATGAAGGCCATCTATGGCATGGAGCCAGGCGAGGTGTGGTGGGCAGCCTCGGACCTGGGCTGGATAGTGGGCCATTCGTATATTTGTTATGCTCCCCTGTTTAACGGCAACACCACCATTGTGTACGAGGGTAAGCCCGTGGACACACCGGATGCCGGTCAGTTCTTCCGTGTGATCGAAGAGCACGGGGTGAGGGGCATGTTTACGGCACCGACGGCGCTGCGGGCCATCGTACGTAAGGATCCGGAGGCAAAGCTACGCCGCAAGTATGATATCTCATCCCTCAAATACTTGTTTGTAGCTGGTGAACCCCTGGACCACGAGACGCGGCAGTGGGCAGAGAAGACCTTCCAGGTGCCGGTGCTTGACAACTGGTGGCAGACTGAGACGGGCTATGCCATCACAGCTCACGCAGTCGGCATGAACATGTCCCTTAACCCCCCTCGTAGCGCATCTGGCAAACCCTTCGTCGGATTCGACCTGAAAATTCTGACGCCCGAGGGTGGCGAGGCGTCCACAGGGGAGCTGGGTCGTATCGTATCCCGGCTCCCGATGCCCCCAGGGTGCATGTCGACCCTGTACGACGCCTCGGAACGTTACGTGGACAGTTACTTCACCGCTTACCCAGGCTATTACGACACCATGGACGCAGGTATGTACGACTCACAGGGTTACGTTAGCATCGTTTCACGTGACGACGACGTTATCAACGTGGCAGGCCACCGCCTGAGCACCCTGTGCTTGGAAGAGGCCATGCTGGACCACCCGGAGATTGTGGACGCAGCTGTTGTGGGCGTCCCGGACGACATGAAGGGTGAAGTTCCCCTTGGGTTGTACGTGGCGAGGGAGGGTAACCAAATGACGGAGGAAGAGTTGGCCAAGGAGCTGGTGTCGGTGGTGCGGCGGGTAGTGGGACCAGTGGCCGCCTTCAGGTTGAGTGCGAGGGTGAAGGGCCTCCCCAGAACCCGCTCGGGGAAAACCGCTAGGAAGAGCATCGCCGACTTGGCCCGGGATAAAACCATCAAGATCTCTCCTACCATCGAGGACCCGAGTGTTTACGATGACATCTTGGCTGCACTCAAGCGATGCGGCTACGCTCTCAATGCCCCGAAACCTGGGTCACCCTGACATAAACGCCAGCACCGATCTCCCTTGTAACCCTGACTCAACCGCCAGTACCGCTGGTCATATATATATATATATATATATATATATATATATATATATATGGGGTAATGTAACTTGTTTGAATTTTGCAAAAAAAAAAAAAAAGGAAAAAAAAGCGTCAAAGTGGAACCTATTGGTGATGGTGTTACGTGTTTATTTTCTTCTGTGAAGAAAATTGGCGACTCATCCCCTGCAGTGTCTCATGAGTGATACCCGTGTCATAGCGAATTAAAGTACCTTTGTTTTCGTAATGTTCAGCTAGATACTTTAATGTACACTAAGTTATAATAAACTAGACCAGCTTTACATATTTTTTTAATGTTTACCCTCGAGACGTTAGATTACCTTTGGTGGCGTTTCTACAACAATTAGAAATTTTTGCTGATTATGAAGTGATTAGCGTAAGTAAATGAAGGTCTTGAGATGCCTTGAGTGTCCCATGGTAAGTAATAGTTGATTTGTTTCAGCCTAATGGTCTCATATGTGTCCATATTATTCACCGTCAGTACCTTATATGGTATATAACATTCGATGTTACTCTTTTCTTACCCAACAGTCCCCTCATGTTCACCCTCGTGCATAGTATATCGTTGTGTCGTCTGGATGATGGGGTTCGTTCCTACCTGAAAGCGTTACCGACATCAGGTACTTCAAGAAATTTGATAATCGGATTTCACGTACGTGAAACTAGCAATCCTTCGAATTGTGACTTCCTGCTTGCTTGGCTCCTTTAAATACAATGGTTGCTTTTCCTGTATATATATATATACAAGGTAAAGTTGACTCAAAGGTTAGTGTCATCACCGTTCTAAAACTCATATTTCTAATATAATTTTCGTGAAATATTTTGTGTTGAATTATTCATATTTTTATCTTATTTTCTTGAAATATTTTATTGCGTTGAATCTGGTGAGAATGTGATAACTAGTAGGCATTTCCACAGCCGTCATGTAGGGCGAGGCTACAGATCAGCGAGTGGCGGCAGCCGCGACCTTGATCGGGGAGGATTTTTTTTTTTTTTTTTCAGTATCGTGAACGGAGGTTAATTAGGTGATTGATTGCATGTTATATATATAAAGCTAGGCTTACAGATATAAAAATGACATTGAAAAGCCTTGTCAGATACTCCATCTTTTACCATATCGGCTATAACCGTATTTAGGTGTGTTTTGGGTTGCCAGTGACTGCTGCAGTTACCTCTGCTTCCTGTTTGTTCCGCACACTCTCTTCTAATTTTTATTCCTTGACCGTCATATTAATGGGCTGGTTGTCTTACGCTCAATTTGTTCTTAAAATCGTAAGACCACTAGTGATATTGTCATAAGATAGCAGAAGACGGTTTAAGATGGGAATTTGAGAAAGTAAAAAAGATGGAGGATTGTGTGAAAGTGAGGTATATTATAGAGCAACTTTGAGAAATATAAATAAGAGAGGCGGTAGCATTAGTAGGATGTTGGTCATGTGCGACCTCGCTGTCTGGCTGGTGTACCACGGACCAGATCCTTCACCACTGCAACCTTGACAGCTCAGGCTGTTGCTTTCCATGTTTTGACGTGGATTATCATAATTCATTTACTTTTGATAATACTATAAAATAGTTAATTCCGAGACAGATTAGGGAGAGTTCGTGTATCAGACACCTTTTCTAATAACTTGTTGGTCTTTGGTAGTTTCTGATTGATAAGATACGTGTAGCTGCAGCCATTAGAGTTACGCTTGGTAACGTTAGTGTGTGTGTGTGTGTTTGCGCATAATCCACCCTTTATGAATACAAATTGATTTCATGATCGTATAGAGATATCTTGTTTTACTTTTTCAAAGTATATTAGTGTGTGTAGAATTACAGAGGTTCATTACGTTATGTACAAGTTAAAAAAAAAAAAAATGGCATAGTTATCGTGTTTGACTTAGATGTGTAATGTTCATGGGTTTGAGGTTCAAGGTTGGGTACATACATATACTGAACAATAGCTACCCTGAAGTTGCCAGCATGACCTTTGTTGATGTGCGGTTGGTGTGGAGACGATGAGGTGGAGTCGCATCCATCTGTCCTCCGCACTCCAGGTACACAGTCTCCACGTCATGTAACAGGTGAGAAACGCTTGTTTACTGAAAATATTGACGACGACATATGAGACTTTAAAACCAGTTGGTGCTAGTGTCTGAGAATCAACACACACACACACACAAACTAGAGGACGACAAAGAAATATAAACTAGACACAAGTTTTTGACAGTACAACATGGAACATAGTACTTATTGAACCTCACTGGCATGAGAGGAGCTCCAGTCTTATGTTCATATACTGCTAAACAGTTCTCAGGTAAGTGTAGCTACTTGACATGCTAGACCAACGCATCATCATTTGACACGCAAACAGCCTCTATAAACCAACAAAACTCATCACCACACAGGATAACGGGGATTCACAACCAACGTACCATATGGAAACAAAACATTACAACTATTTTCTATTTATCAGTTTACATAACTAATCCAACGCCTTTTCTTTTCCCCGGTGAAGCACAGTCGATAAAGAGAATGGTGCAACACCATTACCCGCAAGTATCTGAAAAGGATTGGTGACCCTTCTCCGTTGTGGTAAGTAATTATACTAGTGATGGCCATAAGGGCGAGGCATCTCTGGTCTCTGTAATGTGGTGTGTCAACCACCTGTGAGTGCAGAATTGTCTCCTTCCTGCTGAGGCGGGAGCGCGCCTTTGATCCGGTCGGAGCTAACCCTAAAGCCTATCTGGCTGGTATAAGGTTTTATCGTTGATTGAATGGACGTGTTTCTGAAGACAGAAGACTATGGAATGGGATCATAGTTTTAGAGGGGTCTTGGGAGTGTTGACTGAAGAATTTGGGAGGAATTTATGGGGGAGGTTTGTTCTTAGGAGTGCGTTAATGAAAAACGCTTGTGAAGGAAGCAGGAAGGTAATACATGCCAAGGCTCAACCGAAATACACTTGTTCATTTGTATCGAGTTTTGTATATCTACAGTGGTGATGTAGTTGCTGCATTAGGGCATTTGGCTTTTCTGTCGTTTGAATATAACAGTATGATCCAGAATTTTGAAAGCTTAACATCAGCCTTGAGTGAGGTGAGGTCCCGGTAGTAATCCTTGGACTATGAAAATAGTTGAGTAAAGTGTGTATTAGTGACCGTCCTGGATGTGTTTACCGTGTTTATTGCAGAAATATTCCTTAACTGATGACTATATAGATACGGAGGCGTCGTGCTGCCGGATCATCAGTCATGTGATGCTACGCACCTTATCGTCACTGGCAAGGTGAGTTACCTTATAGTGAGCGTCCATGGACTTTGCCTTTGGTTAACTGTGCTGCCCTAGCGGTAAGTTGTGTTGTACTACTGGTAAATTTAACTGTTATGGGGGTAAGTTGTGATGTACTACTAACAGCAAATTTTGTTTATCTACTGCTAAATTGTGCTTGCATTAGTTGCAAGTTTTGTTATACCACTTTACTAAGCTGTGCTCTTCTACTGGCAAGTTGTGCTACTTTTAAGATATGCTGTGCTTGCAGATTAGTTAAAGAGTTCACCGTTTGTCATTTATGTTTCTCTTTTGTACTGCTTGATATCCGTGTTGTATTACACAGCTAGTAAGTTCTGCTCTACTTGCACAGCATGGTGGGGTGTCCTTCAGTACCAGTGATGAGGTTTGCTGCACTATCATACTGTCGAAGAGTTGTGCTTTGCAAATGGTTAGGTTTGATGCAATACTTTTTTATTAGCTGTGTGCTGCACTTGTCTGATATTACAGCTAATGATACTTTTTTTTTTTTTTTTTACCCCATCAAGGTGATAGCACAAGATGATGTGGCTAAAGATACATTTGAACAGGCCTGCGAGCGCGTGGCCTCTTAAAATGACTTGGATTTCTACATTATCTTCTGCATGAAGTATAGGCTCCTGTCAAGATATATAGCATCACTGTCGTATTTTATTTTTGTTGGATAGTTATGCATATTTATGAGAAATTGTGTTATTTGGTTGATAAGTACTAATTATGATGAGGCTATCGGTTTTATAGAAATGGATTATAAAAGGCTTATAAGCCAAGAACTGGAGCACCTAAGGCTATTTAGCGTTCTGAAGAGTTTTAGAGTATTCTTGGAAATTCATTTTAACTCAAAACTAATGGCCAGTTTCAGTTTTTACAGGTTAAGAAGGGGAGAACGGAAAGAATAGGTGGTGATAGCCTACATGTGTTGGTGTGAGAGCTCTAAGCTTGACCTTTGGAGCATGGTTAAACCTACGTACCAGGGAAAGGAAGATGCCTCTGCCATAACTCAAGCCATCACTGCTCCACACAAACCCCACCACCGTGTTAAGGTTCATGTGGATCGGGGGGTTTATAGAAATTGGTATAAATTGTTAGATTGATCAGTTACTGATACTTTTGGTAGTACAGTAATGGTTTTATATATATAAAGGATTTTTGAAGATCGACTTATCCTTAAAGTGTAAGCAGAGAAGGGGAAATTTGATGTGTATGTGTTTGGTACACGTCATTCCTTCCGTTCTTACAAAATAGTGATCCACATGTACTGTTAGGGTCAGGTTGTTTGACAAACATTATTGTTTTAGAAAGAGCAGAATGAAATATTTGTAGTTTTAGATTTAGGTGGGAAAACCCATGCTTTAGAAACAGAGTGTGAGTGAGAATAGGGGCAGAAGTTTTGAAAGCATCAACACATTGTTGGAGTACCTGTAGTAGTTAGTTTTTTTTGTAAGCGATGAAAATGTTTCATGAACTGATGTACTGTACTATTTAATAACTTAGACCATATTTATCCAAGTACCATTGGCGAATAAAAGCTACGCTTGATATTGCAACATGAGGTAGGACTTCGTATCTTGTTGGCTTTCATTGTTGCACAGTGTTCATAATTTTAAGACCCCCATCATGAGTGTTTTTTGTTCCAGTTCTAGTCTATAAGTCACAGGGTGGATGCAGTGTAGTGTCTTCGTGATTCAAATCATTGAATTTTTTTCCAGCTTTAACGTAACCATCATCAGTCTGCATATTCTCCACGGGCATAATAGTAGAAAATGACATATTTTTCTTTCTTTCCTCAGGATGTGTCATCACCAGCATCATACAAAGGAAAAAGAGTGGTGGTCGGATGGCTGTGGGATAGCATCAAGTTGCAAAAGCTTCAGCCTACCAGACTATATAACAGTTAGACCTGCCTTCGATGCCACTGAAGCTCATACCTTCTTGCTTCATCCCACCATATGATGTTGCTCATTCTCGCCTTCGTCTCAGTGATGGAAGTTAAAGAGTACAATGTATAACACCTCAGAGCTGACTGTGATATTCGGCTGGTTAAGGAGAGAGATGATATTGACGTTTATCAAATGGTCTCAATTGACGTTTATCAAATGGTCTCCAACAGATTGTCAGATGATGAGTGATCATATTAGGAATTGCACGTACCACACTGATTATCTGATAGGGTAAGGATTGCGGTGTGCTTAACACTATAGTTATATGGTATTGTTTTTTTATACAGTAAAAAGAAAAAAAAAATTAATATGCAAAGATCTTAAGTCATATGATGTACGCTAGTGATGATTCAAAGTTTGCATATGGTTATTTTTTTATGAAATGCCATCATATTCACATGCAAGAATTGCTTAAAAGGGAAGATTAGGTTAGGTATTAATAATGATTTTCTTGTTTTAAAGCGGAAAAAAATAGTGTTGTAGCATAAGTTGAATTACCAGGCAACGTAGGCTTCAGCTATATCATTAAGAGCATCACAATTGAGAGGTTGGTGGAATGTACCAGTTGTTATATGTTGATCAATACAATGATTTGAAAGGGGTTTAGATTCGTTTCTCATATTCGGCTGGAATTCCCTCAAGTTTAAATGTGAGAATTAAAAGGATGTTTCTCCTCGTTAATCAACTATTGAACTTTGCATCGTCGCGTGGCTCTGTAAAACGCTGAAAAATTGTTTTTTTGACTGCCATATGCATGCAGGGACATCTATTGCACGTTACTGTTGATATATGTAAACGTACAGTATTTTGCCGACATTTTGCAAGACGAGTTGCAAAAAATGTATGATGCACAAATATATATTTTGTATCAAGTTATTTATATATTGATATGAACAGGCTACTCTCGCCCTGTAGTTGCTGTTCATCTTTGTGAATAAAGACAAAATCTTAAAGCTGTGTTCTGGCTACGTTAATAACCCTTAGAATATCTACAGGCCATTTAGTTTCATGATTTTTCATATTAGATATGGACTGAGGTTGGTACATAGCTCCTCCTGTATCAGTATTTCACAGCAAATTTTTTTTTTCCTATATAATACTTAACCTACTGTCATTAATTGCTATATTTTCTTACAAAATATACCCAAGTTGCATTTTCAGTTTTCCTTAGGATGAATGAACTGCTCTTATGGCACGTCTATAAACTCGTGTAACATTTTAAGTTTTGATTGCTAAATTTCACCTCTTTAATTAAAAAATGATATAGGTGTTGTCTCTGTGTGCATTTATCAATCTTTTCTTGTGTATTTGTTCTGAGAATTATTTCCAATACGTGAATTGGATATTAATGATTTTTGTGGTTGATTGATGAGGCTTGATGTTGCTGGTCTTAATAACCCTGGCAGTTGACAGGCCTGCAGCCCTCGAACCCAACCAACCTGAAATAAGAGATGTCTGTTACAACAGGAACAGGTTCTTCAAGCTATCACACGCTTCAACCACATACCCATCTGTTGGTACCTGATCAAACACTGTACTTCAATTTTTGAAGTCACAGAAAATTGATTTGGGAAAAAAGGCGTTCGTTCCATCATGACGCAACATCAGATACTTGGAATGCACAATTACTAGTCATTCCCCTCACCTAAACTAATAATTATAGTGCCATCATTCAGATTGTCTATATTTCTGATGCCTGTTCCCACCTGGAACTCCCTGAAGGTATTGCCATGGCAAAAGAGTCTCCATAACTAGTGAACTCCAGTGCCATTTCTTTTAACCTTTAGTGCCTCACCCTGTGCAGGCCACTGGCAGAGGGCTAGTCTAGCTCAGTGTTTGCTGTGACTCCTACCAAATATTCCTATCTACTACTACCTAGTGTTCCTGCCTTCACCTACCTATACCTCCTACAGTTTTGCCAAAAGGCAGGACTAACGCGTAGTGATCACAGCAGGAAAGTCTAGAGTTACGAAGAGTAAGCTGTGTTAAGTGTTGACAAATGTTTTGTGTGAAAATGAGAGGTTGTATGTTTGTGGTCAGAATACCAGTAGTCCACGTGTGGTGGAGGCAGAGACAGAAAATCAAGACAGCTACCTGATAGAAGTGCAACTATATTCACAGCCAACACACGTTTAAAATGTTATATAATTGAAATGTTCTTGAAGTGGGCCCCCCCGAACGTAGAACTCCCTCCCCGTACAAATACGCAGTGTCGTGGATTTGTTGGCAAATTTATGTGACTGAAACATACAATTCTCAAGAGTCGACTGTCCTGGAATGCAGGCGAGACCTCAACGGAGGAATTTTTTTTTTTTTTTTTTGCGAGATGCTTAAACCATCTGTTTAAAAAACCGTAGGTACGTATAAGGCGGGCCAGACGAAGCAAAACTTTGCATTTTTCTATAATTGTGATGTTTTTTCCTTTCTCCGTTTTTAAGTAAAGAAACCTCCTAACATGAAGACTCAAATTTTCCTCACAAGTATCAGTAGTCATCGGTCAAAACCTTCCATTTTCCTTGAGGTAATCATATAAGAAAACTGGCTTTTTACGGGGGTAACAAAACTAAAATTCAACGTTACTAAACCGGCCTCCCTTGCTCTGAATTTGTTTTATGGAGAAGCCATTTTCGTGGAAGATCTATAAGGCTTTCCATAAAACAAGAGATCACGAGACAGAACGGCGGAAATGACAGATATACAAATACAGCAACTACACCAACCACATAATGGTTCTGACAGCTCACATCACCGCCTGGCTCACACCATCACCACTTGCCCCACACCACCGCCCGGCCCACACCACCCGGCCCACACACCACCGCCCGACACACACCACCCGGCCTACACACCACCGCCCGGCACACACCACCGCCTGGCACACACCACCGCCCGGCACACACCAACCGGCCCACACACCACCGCCTGGCTCACATCATCCGGCCCACACCACCGCTTGGTTCACATCACCACCCCCCGGCCCACACCATCACCTGGCCCACAGTACCACCCAGCCCACACCATCACGCGGCCCACAATACCGCTGGCTCCCACCACCACCCGTACCACACCTCCGCCCGACCCACGCCATCATCTGGCTCACACCACCAACCGGCCCGCACCACCACACTTGGCCCGCACCACCAGCACCCAGACCACACCACCACCACCTAGGCCAGATCACCCCGTAGCACCAGCTGTTGTCATTTGGATATTCTCTTATTAGGTTACCATCTGGCGCGTTCCCTCCACTAACCCAAATTGACGCACGAACATTAATGCTAATTTTGGAGTTGACAGGTGTGGAAGCACCTGATGGTTGTGGGAAGTGACAGTAGTGGGTAGAGCTGATAGTCGTGGGGAAAGAGTTGAAAGGTAGGGGGGAGGAGACTGATAGGCGTAGAAAGTTGACAGGAGTGTTCCTAACACCCACGTTATCCGTTAACAGTCCATACACTCATGTTGGCTGCAGCCACCTGTCCACAGCGGGCATTATTCGCACTAGTACTGTTCACATATCTGGAGTGGTTTCTCTTCCTCCTCTCTATTAACCAGAGCGGAATGGGAAGCCTTCAACCATCCTTTTCTGCAAGCCGCGATGTTCTTGTTTTATCTGTTCTACAGGTATCATTTTGGTCACTGTTCTTGAGAGCCTTCCTCCTTGTGTCCCAGCCTCTAAAGCTCAAACCTGAGGCACGCGTCTAGCTACAGCCTCCCACAGTTTCTATGTGGAAATCGAACGCTCGAGGATTGACCGTTATGATGTCACCTTTCTTCACACAGGTAAGCTGTGGTATAATTCTCTTCCTCCGTTCGTCCTTCCTTCTTCCTAAAACCTCTCTACCTTAAACAGTCACATCTGCAAGTCCCTGCCGAGCCATGATTAAGTTCTAGTCTTTTTCTCTGTCATTTTATTCCTTTTCAATAGTCTTTGACCTGGAGCATGCTTCACTCTGCATGTGACACGTCGGTCACTGTAAAAACGCGATCGCTCGACCTCCTGACATCTTTTTCATCCACGTCTTCAGATGTTACGACCAAGATGTTATCTTCAACATTACCGTCTTCCTGGCGATTCACTGCGGAGCTAAGGAGAGGCAACTACGATGGCTATTATGTACACGTAGCGAGGATAAACATGTTTTCTGCCACGGTGAAGTTGAAATGGTCCTCTCCAGCACCATTACCTGTTCTCGCCGCTTGTCTCCAATGCCGATCTTAAACGTACATCTTCATCCTTTACAACCGATGGATCCTCATGACTGCATGACACTTCACTCCCTGCAAGGCTGCCATGAGTCACTGTTCTTCGACTGTTCTTTGCCACATGTCGCTGTTCTTCAAATAATTCCTTAGAGAACTCTTGTGACGTCATCGTCGACCAAAACTAAAGTCCTGTACTAACGCTACGCCGCGCGACTGCACGACCTTTGAGTACGACAACACGGTGGCTTGAAGACCATACTCGAGCGTGTCGCACCGTCGTGTTCAAAGGGTCGTACCATTGTGTTCAAAGGGTCGTACTGTCGTGTTCAAAGGGTCGTACCGTTGTGTTCAAAGGGTCGTACCGGTGTGTTCAAAGGGTCGTACCGTTTATTTTATCATTGTTAAGGTTACGGAAGCGTGGTGGGGTCCGCGACCCTCCCGTGGCCTGTCTGTCTGGTCGTTAAAATAAAGGAAAAACGATAAGTGAACTTAACAGGAAAGTCGCTTTAGACGAAGCAAAGTCGGCAGGAAAGTTACAAAGTTTACGGCAAAGTTATAAAAGTACGTCCCTGGGATGTGTGTTCCCCCGTCATCCCTAGGAGGTGTCCCAGACGTTAACTATTAAATATTAGTAAACAAATTAGTATGCACTTTGCCACCATAATTATACTCCTTTTTCGATGTATATTACCATACTGACGGAAATCGTTAACCTTCAACCGATCCATTTACAAACAAGTTCACTTTCTTGTACGAATTTAGGAGTGAAGATGTATAACGGTGGGACGGAGGCACGACTGCTCCAGGTCCTTCCATGTTACTGTTCCAGGTCCTTCCATGTTACTGTTCCAGGTCCTTCCATGTTACTGTTCCAGGTCCTTCCATGTTACTGTTCCAGGTCCTTCCATGTTACTATTCCAGGTCCTTCCATGTTACTGTTCCAGGTCCTTCCATGTTACTGTTCCAGGTCCTTCCATGTTACTATTCCAGGTCCTTCCATGTTACTATTCCAGGTCCTTCCATGTTACTATTCTAGGTTTTATCACATTACCATTGCAGGTCCTACAATGTTACCATTCCAATATGACGACACATTTCATGATGGGAATCTTGGTGATGCACTACGATGGTGTGTCTGCCAACATAACGCTGTGGGTCGTTACTGCTCTCCACTGGAAAACATATCAATGAATTACACATAAGAGAGTAAGCCTGGAACAACTGGTGTTCTGGAATAATGTGTATTGTATAGTTTTATCCGCCATTCAACAAGTGGAACCAACCATTAAATGGCTATAAAGTAAATAATTTGTGTACGTCCGTAATCGAATGAAAACACTGTTATCACTGACAGAGATGTGTGAACTGTGTGATGCCGACAGACGAACCTCCCCCCCCCCTCCCACCCCACTCGCCGCACCAGAGCTTTTGGTTCTGGATCGCCGTCCGTCCGTCCGTCCGTCCGTCCGTCCCTGACGCAGACTTCGTGTGCTTTGCTGTCGTAACCTTCTGCGTATTACCTAAGCCAATAATAATAATAAAAAAAAAAACATTAAAAACTTTCCTGATATTTTTCAGCCAATGAAAACAAAGCTCAAAGACATGTATTGTTGTGTCCCAAACGTTAAAAGGGGGGGGGGGGGGGGTTGAGGAGGCCAGGCTGAGGTCCTGGTGAGGTCAGGAGGTACCTGGTGGGAGGCAGGATATTGCTAGTCGCAGGACGGGACATATCCTGCGGCCGGAAGGGAGGAACTAAGGCGTCTCCTCCTCTTCATCCTATGTTACTGCCTCAAGGAAGCCTGCGTACGACGTGGACCGGGGAGGTTTTCCTCAGTTTACCCTGCCCTACTACCCGCGCTCTCTCTACTGCCTCTGTGATGGTACGACTATGGCAGTGATGGTAGTTCCAGGTCAGGAGGTCATCCAGGGTCATGCGCTTCATACACTCGGGTTCAGTCTACTGACGACAGTACGTTGCACCCCCCATATACCATGCTGATCAAATTCATTCCATCCCATGCACGCTTCTCTCTCTCCTGAAATATTCAGGCCCCGATACCCCAAAGCCTCCTTCACTCCTCCTTTCCTCTGCCTCTACGTCTCTCCCGCCTACTCCCTACCTCCACCTGTGACAGGAAGACCATCTTAGTCTCTCTTTCTCTTCCTTCATCCTCTTCATATGTCCCAAACTACTTCTGCAAACCCCTTATCATTACTATATCCTGCCTCGCTCTCTACCACACCTTTCTCATACACAGACGTTCCCTATATGTTATCAACTCAAACCACATACTGACCTCTCACACCACATACTGACCTCTCACACCACATACTGACATCTCCCACCACATACTGACCTCTGACACCACATACTGACCTGAGATACTTCATATCCAACATGTTCACCCTCTTCCTGGCGGCTCGACCTGCTCAAGTGATGGGAGATGATTGTGTACAGTTCTTGTCTGAGATGAATGACCACGACCCTTGAGCACGATGGTGCCACCACTGAGGACGGACGGTACGACCCTCGAGGAAGGCAGTGCTTGTGTCCACAACCCAGCCAGAGAGCAGTCAGACGCCTGGAAAGACAGAGAAGAAAATTAATCAAGTTATCTTTCCTCCGATAAAAATACATGAGTAAAAAGAGTAGCGAAAATTTGAAGTACTCGGAGAAAGGCAACTTCCTGCATAATTAACTTGATGATAGTAACCAAGTGCTGTTCACTCGTTGTTGACAACCCGTCTTAGTTCGTTACTTAAAGCCGTGTTACTTCGTTACCTACAATCCTTGCTACCGGTCCCCATGACATTAAAGAACACACAATAAGCACATACACATATACTTACATAATTCATTGTTTCCAGCCAGTCATTAATCTGTCTGCTGCAACTAATCATTAATCCCTCTCATGGCTGAAACTAATCATTAATCCCGATCACTGTTCACACTAATCATTAATCTCTCTCTCACTTCTGGAACCAATCATTTTCTTTACATTACAAAATAACTAACTAACAAGATGATAATTTTTTCTCGGGAACTTTTTTTTCCAAAAAGAAGCGATGTTATTAATCAGTTTAATTACGTGCCATGCAGTGTGTGTGTGTGTGTGTGTGTGTGTGTGTGTGTGTGTGTGTGTGTGTGTGTGTGTGTGTGTGTGTGTGTGTGTGTGTGTGTGTGTGTGTGTGTGTGTGTGTGTACTGTCTGGTCCACAGGTGTTGACCAACGTTCTGAGGGCCAGCTCAGCTCCTGGCCCGGGCCACTCAAAGCCTGGCTTAACCGTCGAAGATTTATACAACGATTTTTTGCACCAGAGTTACTGCACTCTGAGGGGGTCACACCTGGGGGTCACTCTACGTTGAGACCCACCACGCACACCACACTACATCCTTCTTATTAACACAGGATGGTAGAGATAACACAGTGGCTCCTCCTCCTCCTCGTCGTCGTCGTAGGATGGCCACACACTCGGCCCAGTGCGTCATGGTGGTAATTACACAGATCTGGTCACTGGCGACCTCTCGTCATTATGGCCGGAGTTCCCGACTTGCCCAACCAACATTCCGACCATCTGCACACGTGACCGCGGCCAGCCAATTACTGGAAGTGGTTAATGACTTCCTTAACTAAGTTGTGTGGTAGTTGGTCGAGGGTAGTTACGCCGCGGACAGGTAGTTAGGACCCTAACTCGTCGTTCCCCCCCGCCCACTTACCCAGAGTTATCTCGTACTGTGGTACCCGCCACCACGTGGGGGGGGGGGGGGGGGGGGGGGGGGGGGGAGAGAGAATCACCATGTGGGGGGGGCGAGAGGCTCCCCCCCCCCACATGGTGTGTCACTATATTGCCATCACTCACCTCGATTGGTCACATTAGTCGGTTTTATTAAATTATATTCCCGCGTTCACGACCTTCCCGTCAGGTGATCACAACGGCACCAGGCGGAGCCAGGCGACCAGTCTACCTGTGAGTAGACCTACCCCCACCCCAGCCTACCTGGCACCCCCACCTCAGGCTACCTGGCACCCCACCCCAGGCTACCTGGCACCCCCACCCCCAGGCTACCTGGCACCCCCCACCCCAGGCTACCTGGCCACCCCCACCCCAGGCTACCTGGCACCCCCACCCCATGCTACCTGGCACACCCACCCTCAGGCTACCTGGCACCCCACCCCAGGCTACCTGGCACCCCACCCCAGGCTACCTGGCACCCCCCCACCCCAGTCTACCTGGCACCCCCACCCCAGGCTACCTGGCACCCCCACCCCAGGCTACCTGGCACCCCCACCCCAGGCTACCTGGCACCCCCCACCCCAGGCTACCTGGCACCCCCACCCCAGGCTACCTGGCACCCCCACCCCAGGCTACCTGGCACCCCCACCCCAGGCTACCTGGCACCCCACCCCAGGCTACCTGGGCACCACCACCCCAGGCTACCTGGCACCCCCACCCCAGGCTACCTGGCACCCCCACCCCAGGCTACCTGGCACCCCCACCCCAGGCTACCTGGCACCCCCACCCCAGGCTACCTGGCACCACCCACCCCAGGCTACCTGGCACCCCCACCCCAGGCTACCTGGCACCCCCACCCCAGGCTACCTGGCACCCCCACCCCAGGCTACCTGGCACCCCCACCCCAGGCTACCTGGCACCCCCACCCCAGGCTACCTGGCACCCCCACCCCAGGCTACCTGGCACCCCCACCCCAGGCTACCTGGCACCCCCACCCCAGGCTACCTGGCACCCCCACCCCAGGCTACCTGGCACCCCCACCCCAGGCTACCTGGCACCCCCACCCCAGGCTACCTGGCACCCCCACCCCAGGCTACTGGCACCCCCACCCCAGGCTACCTGGCACCCCACCCCAGGCTACCTGGCACCCCCACCCCAGGCTACCTGGCACCCCACCCAGGCTACCTGGCACCCCCACCCCAGGCTACCTGGCACCCCCACCCCAGGCTACCTGGCACCCCCCCCCCCCCAGGCTACCTGGCACCCCACCCCCAGGCTACCTGCACCCCCACCCCAGGCTACCTGGCCACCCCCCACCCCAGGCTACCTGGCACCCCCCACCCCAGGCTACCTGGCACCCCCACCCCAGGCTACCTGGCACCCCCACCCCAGGCTACCTGGCACCCCCACCCCAGGCTACCTGGCACCCCCACCCCAGGCTACCTGGCACCCCCACCCCAGGCTACCTGGCACCCCCACCCCAGGCTACCTGGCACCCCCACCCCAGGCTACCTGGCACCCCCACCCCAGGCTACCTGGCACCTCACCCCAGGCTACCTGGCACCCCCACCCCAGGCTACCTGGCACCCCCCACCCCAGGCTACCTGGCACCCCACCCCAGGCTACCTGGCACCCCACCCCAGGCTACCTGGCACCCCCACCCCAGGCTACCTGGCACCCCCACCCCAGGCTACCTGGCACCCCCACCCCAGGCTACCTGGCACCCCCACCCCAGGCTACCTGGCACCCCCCCACCCCAGGCTACCTGGCACCCCACCCCAGGCTACCTGGCACCCCCACCCCAGGCTACCTGGCACCCCCACCCCAGGCTACCTGGCACCCCCACCCCAGGCTACCTGGCACCCCCACCCCAGGCTACCTGGCACCCCCCACCCCAGGCTACTGGCACCCCCACCCCAGGCTACCTGGCACCCCACCCCAGGCTACCTGGCACCCCCACCCCAGGCTACCTGGCACCCCCACCCAGGCTACCTGGCACCCCCACCCCAGGCTACCTGGCACCCCCACCCCAGGCTACCTGGCACCCCCACCCCAGGCTACCTGGCACCACAGTTACCACATTAGTCTCAGGGAGAAGTTTGGCAGTGTGACTTCCCCAGTCTGGTAATTGTTTTGTGGGGAGGAGAGCAGCCGTCTCCCCACTCCCCCGCCATGTTGGCCAGGGGTGGGGAGGAGAGGCTTCCTCCAGACGTAGGTAGGGAGCCGTGTGCACGGTGGGTGGGGGGGGGGGTGGCTTGGTGGAAGCCTAGGACAATAATATGGCTGGGGAGACCAAGGGTGAAAATGGTCCACAGGGAGAAGATGGTAGGCAGGGAGTGTCGCGGCCGGGGGGAGGGGGGTCGTAAGGTCGACACGAAGGAGGGGGGAAGGCCATGTAGTCGTTCTCCCGGGTGTCGGGGGTCGTACTGGCCTGGGGTAGGGTGCTAGAGTCGTGGTGCCGGATGACAGGCGTGGAATGACCTCTGACCTCACATAACTTGACCCTTGGTGCTGCTGGCCCCGTTGAGCAGGAGGGGGTGGGGGGAGGCCGTGTGCAAACTGGCTCACTGCAGGAAAACGTCTGATTATAAAACACTTAATGTGGAACCATCAACAACTTCTTTCCAGATTTCTTCCGTAGGTTGTACTTTCCGTCACGGTTGTAGGCTCCCGTCACGGTTGTAGGTTCCCGTCACGGTTGTAGGTTCCCGTCACGGTTGTAGGCTCCCGTCACGGTTGTAGGTTCCCGTCACGGTTGTAGGCTCCCGTCACGGTTGTAGGCTCCCGTCACGGTTGTATCCTCCCGTCACGGTTGTAGGTTACGACAGCCGTTGCGACACTGTCGGGGTCTGTTTGTCCCGCCTTTCGTATCGTTGTGGAAAGCAAGGCAGTGTTGTGTTACGTAAGCTTGATGAACCTGGGGTCTGGGGGAGAGGATACACCTTGTTAAAGGGCTGGGGGGAAGGAGGGGGGGTTTGACTGGCGACTGTGATTAGATGAGAATCTGGTAACGTGAT
Organism: Panulirus ornatus; assembly: GCF_036320965.1. Taxonomy (NCBI): domain Eukaryota; kingdom Metazoa; phylum Arthropoda; class Malacostraca; order Decapoda; family Palinuridae; genus Panulirus; species Panulirus ornatus. Next base: position 1,262,769 of record NC_092287.1, read on the forward strand.
CTGTACAGTGGGTAATGTTGTTACCACTGTGGCGTGGGTGTGGCGGGGGAGGGAGGGGGGTAGAGAGGGAGGAAGAGCGGGGGGAGGGGGGGACCTTCATGTGTGTGGGGGGGGATAATGATGGCCGCCTAGTGGAGGAAGGGGAGGGGGGAGTTTCAAGATGGGGGGGGGGGGAGAATCTTCCTAGAGGCCAGGTAGGGTTTGTGTGACGTGAGGGTTGTTAGGCCGGGATGACCTGGCTGATTGGTTGGTCGGGCAGTTAGGCCTGCCGTAACCTGCCAGGGTGGACATTATAAGGTCGATGGCGACCTCAGACTACATCCATCGACCGACCATTAAAGGTCTTGACCACCTTCTTCATGTGTCACCGGCTAACTGTAAGACGCTAGACTACTGTGTGTACTGCTCCTGGCAGGCCTCTGCACCTGCGTCAGGAGAGGAACCTCCCCTGACCCAGAGCACTTGCCTACCCCTTCAGTTGTTGAGGTACAGTCTGGTAGTTAGCCCTTGTTACGGTGTCATTAATACCGCCACCATTCCATCAGCGAGTGAACTTAATAGTTCGATTACACAGCTAATAACCCATTAGATGACCCCAGTCAGTGACCTTCAATGGTTCCACTCTACCACTACTAACCCACCATATACCATCATATGTTTGATCATTTCACAGAACAAACCGCTCTACCATCCTACGCCTCGTTCGTCCACATCACCATCTCCTCACCAGCAGAGCACACACGCAAAACAATAGTTCACCGTCCGCACATAACTCTGTCCGCCTCCGTATATATTTTCAAAGGCGATGTCACACTTGCGTCTTATGACTCTCTCATCTCTGCTCTAGGGTTGGTCATCATTTGTAGACGTCTGGGCATGGAATAGATAAGGTTCCTGAAGTATTCTAGGTCCAAGTTTGGGGTTCATAGGATCTTGATCTCCTGAATGAAGCGAGGCACAGATGAGGTAATGCAGGAAACAGCCGTGTGATCGTGCGTTCTAAGCGCCTGGTGGGCCTACACATCTCTCGTGTATCCACATTTACTTACCTCCAGGCGAGAATTCGGACTTGTTCATGCTTCGAACGGTAAGAGCCAACCATTCAGAAGCATAGGTGGAAGAAACACAGCGCCCAGAGGCGAAATTCTCACAATGACGTAGCAGCCTGGAAGAGTAAAGAAAAACAGCCTGAGGCACACTGAGGCGGGTTGCTGGTGCTCACACCGTTACAACCATTAGTCTCTGCGACTACATGCACGATGATTTCACCCTCACAGTTTCATATGCTTGTATCCATAATAAACCTTAGCCGTGCGATGCCTTTGAAAATAAATAGGAGGTGGACAGTGTTTTTTGCGGACACTGTACTATTATTGACTCCGCGAGAGAAGAAAGAACATGTGTTGTCGCTACGCGTACAAGAAGAGACAGACCAGCAAAACATGGAATATCTGTACAACTCTATGCTTGCTTACTTGTGTTGTCCTTCCGTCCATGCAGCTCCCTCACGTCAACTTGGCCATCACAACATAATCAACTCGACCACCAACTACGCAGAAATAATTACGCGTGGGTCTGGTACGGCAGCGGACGTCCCTAATTACTTTACCCTCTTATAAGCTCAACAAGTTTTATTACCAGAACAGCTGTTGTGTATTGTCCCACCTGAGCCCGGCCCCTCGGCCACCTGAGCCCGGCCCCTCGTCCACCTGAGCCCGGCCCCTCGTCCACCTCAGGCCAGCCCTCGTCCACCTGAGCCCGTCCCCTCGTCCACCTCAGGCCAGCCCTCGTCCACCTGAGCCCGGCCCCTCGTCCACCTCAGGCCAGCCCTCGTCCACCTGAGCCCGTCCCCTCGTCCACCTCAGGCCAGCCCTCGTCCACCACTTCCCATGGTTGAAGCAACAGCGCCTTAATGGCCTGACTTTTTCCCCTGGGTGGACATCAAAACAATTATCACTGAGCGTTAATAATATGTAAGATTACTGCGCCTAATTCACTGCATCAAAACAGTCGTCATGGCAGGGAAGTCATGTGACCCACATTACCAACCCACGTCACGGGTTCACAACTACTCTGCACATTAATTCTCAACAATTTGTCATTTTATAAGAATTATGATCGTCATGTTGATTACCATGATTACACATCACAGAACAAGGCACAACACATGTCTTACGTCATTCTTTGTCAGTCAAGGAGCTTGGAAGGTATGGGCGAAATTCCCATAGTTCTAACACATTCTGAGGGACTTCGTTCACTCATCGTTTTACAATAAGGGCAAGTCAGGTCAGAGTGCCAGATGGACGTATGACTCCTACCAATATAACAACTGACATTTAAGCTGGTCCTGGTGAAGGACATGATGTGACCTGGGTCACCACGTGACCAAGGTAAGCCCGTGGCTTGGGTCACCCAGTGACCTAAGTTAACTCGTGTTTTGTGGTAACCCGTGACGTGGGTGGAGGGAAAAATCACAGGGAACCACAGCAGGAAAGGGCAACCCCAGACAGCGATAACATACAAGCACCATTGTCTCCGTGAGCTAACGTATGACGTCAGCATCCAGGGCGGCACAGGTGGGTGTGTGAAGATAACGAGTTAAAACACAGAGATACGGTCCTTCAGGCGACCAGCGTGCAGAACTTTACACTGAAGAATGGCTTCTGGCGCAGTGAATCCTCAACACACACACACACACACACACACACACACACACACACACACACACACCTGTGGTGATCTCCGACCACACAACAGAGATAAGCCGCTATCATCAGCAGCACACACACACACCCCTGTCAAACAGACACTTATCATTGCAGCAGCTTCATACACAGCCACCTTCACCTGTACCTGCCCACATTGGCTCAGCCGCTCTCACCTGGCCACCATCTACCCTAGTGACCATCTACCTTGCAAGAGACAAGAGACGCCATCTTCGTGGTTATGGACCGACGTCTACCGCTACTATGGCTGGTGGGTCTACTGACAGGCCGGTGGTGCCTGATGGTAGTAGGTTCTGTGTCCTGTCCCCACCACACACCTGTGTCCTGTCCTCACCACACACCTGTGTCCTGTCCTCACCACACACCCGTGTCCTGTCATCACCACACACCTGTGTCCTGTCCTCACCACACACCTGTGTCCTGTCCCCACCACACACCTGTGTCCTGTCCTCACCACACACTTGTGTCCTGTCATCACCACACACCTGTGTCCTGTCCCCACCACACACCTGTGTCCTGTCCTCACTACACACCCGTGTCCTGTCCTCACCACACACCCGTGTCCTGTCCTCACCACACACCTGTGTCCTGTCCCCACCACACACCTGTGTCCTGTCCTCACCACACACCCGTGTCCTGTCCTCACCACACACCCGTGTCCTGTCCTCACCACACACCCGTGTCCTGTCCCCACCACACACCTGTGTCCTGTCCTCACCACACACCTGTGTCCTGTCCTCACCACACATTTACTCACTAGTGAAGTTGCACAGCTGGGGAAGTGACACAGCCGAGGGAGTGTGTCAGGTCTTCCCTGAACAACCATCCCTGGCTACCCTAACGAGGGGAGCTGGCGGTGATGATGACCAACCCCCCCCCCCCTCCCCCCTCACTGGCAGGGTAGAATCCTGGGGTGTCTCCTGGGAAGCAGATGGGGGCATGGATGGGGTGATTGGAAGAGTTGATGGGGTGGAGTAGGGTGAGGGGGAAATGTGAACCCTGCTGGGGAAGGGGAAACTGAAGTACCTACTAAATCAACTAGTGAGAGACATCAAGCTGGGAGAGGCTAATGAAGTACATGATGTAACCAGAGGGTGTGTGAGAGCAGGTACAGCAGTGGAGAGTATGAGAGAGAAGGCATGGTGGTAGGGAGAGTATGTGACAGCGCAGGTACAGTGGTGGCGGAAGTATATCGCATGGATAAGGTCTTCAGGTCCCAGAAAGTCTGTAGAAATATCTAGTGAGAGAAGAATATCTAGTGAGAGAAGAATATCTAGAGAGAAGAATAACTAGTGAGAGAAGAATATCTAGTGAAAGAAGAATATCTAGTGAGAGAAGAATGTCTAGTGAGAGCAGAATGTCTAGTGAGAGCAGAATGTCTAGTGAGAGCAGAATGTCTAGTGAGAGCAGAATGTCTAGTGAGAGCAGAATATCTAGTGAGAGAAGAATATCTAGTGAGAGGACGATATTCATGAAGTTGAACAGAAGCAATCTTGTGAATTCTTGTTGCCACGTGCACATGTGAGAGGTCGTCCTCAAGCCTTCACTTCCCCTACTGCCTCTCCCCCAGCCCTTCTTTGCCTCCTCCCTCTCCTCAGCCTCCCCCTGGCCTCTCCCCTCACACCTCAAGAGCATATTTCGGAGTTTTTCTCCCCAATTCCTGTTCGTCTTTCTTGCCTCTCTCTCTCCCCAGTTACTTTGATCTTTTCTTCCATTCACTTCGCTTGGCACACCGGTCTGTGTACTTGTTACTCTCACCTCTCCCTCCTTTCTCTCCCTGCACACTCACCTGCAGCCTCTCACCAAGCTTCTTACTCGACACAATTTCACGCTTTTTCCTCGACCTCCCACACAGGTCATATCTACGGATCTAACAATGTACACATGATCTATGGACCTAACAATGTACACATGATCTATGGACCTAACAATGTACACATGATCTATGGACCTAACAATGTACACATGATCTATGGACCTAACAATGTACACATGATCTATGGACCTAACAATGTACACATGATCTATGGATCTAACAATGTACACATGATCTATGGACCTAACAATGTACACATGATCTATGAATGACAACATCGAAGTCTCTTACACATTTTTCATGTCCTCGGTTATTGTTACCGTAACTGGCGTCATGACATCCCTGCTTGGGCTACTGTGTCTAAGATAAGGTAACCCACATACATACACCACCCTACACTCCCCCCCCCCCCCACTTCCCTCACACAACACAAACACAGCACTGCACAAAACACGCAACACATACACACACCATACATACATACATATATTTCCCACTGCTCACATGTCTGTCCATCCTACACGAGTGTGCTGTGTACACACCCCTCACGTGTAGGCCACACCTCTCATACACCTTTCACACCCACGTCATACGTACATACACGAGACACAGACCAGCCACTGCTGCCAGTACAGCAATATTGTGACGTTACTGTTCCTCATGACTTGTGACAGACGTGTGACAGGCGTCCCTCATGACTTGTGACGTATATGGCTCATGATGCGTAGTATGTGTGTGGTTCGCGACGCATGACGAGCGTGTCTGTGTGTGTGTGTGTGTGTGTGTGTGTGTGGGTCATGACGTGTAACACGGGCTGTGTCCTTCCTACAGGCAGTGTGTGCAGGCTTGGCGGCGGGGCAGAACCCCTCCTGTAAGCCTGATTGTACCGGTAAGGAAGCGCATGAGTGGACTGTGGACCCTACCGACTGCCACCAGTACTACATCTGCATGTGGGGCGGCAGGCCCACAGACCACGTCCTCAGGTGCCCCCGTGACCACAAGTTTGACCCCACACATAACGACTGTGTGCCTGACGATGGCTGCACACCTTCCTGCACCACCACCACCACCAGCACCTGCCACTACGAGTGTGGCGGAGACAACGACCTCCTCACAAATCCCTTCGACTGCTCAGCCTACTACCTCTGTGAGACGGATCAGAAGCACGGGCCTTTCTTCTGCCCCTCCGACAGGCCTTACTTCAACGGTCGGTACTGCGTGGAGAGCGACGGCGCCTGCTGCAGGGAGACCTGCGTCCCTTACTGCATGGAGGGCAACATCCAGATCCCTGATCCTTTAGACTGTCAAAGTTTCTACATCTGTCTCGAGAAAGGTCTTGCCTCGACGGAACTCCACTTCGAGTGCAAGGCTGGCATGGTGATGGACGAGGGTAAGGGGCGGTGTGTGACCAGGGATCACTGTGACCCCGTCTGCACTGCCCAGGCCAGTAAGAGGGTGGAGGAGATAGCATACGAGCTGGAGGAGATCGCCTCCCACAAAGACGCGGCAAACGATCCACCGTATGCTGACGTGGCCAAGACGGTGGAGGAAACCAGGTATAAGGCCTCAATGCACCTTTAAATGCGAGGTTAGTGACCACCAGTGGAGAGGCTAATTGATTACAGAGCATAATAGATTAAGAGTCATCTATATGAAAGGCTTCAAGCCTGTGTTATGGAGTCCTGTTCTCCGAGTCTTATGTGGCCTATAATACTCTGTGGCTTTATAGAAGAGCAGTATCATACCATGATAAGACTGCTGTACCACTGTTGATTATTCTTATATCTTTAATAAAGTTAACAAATCAATGCATATAATTGTCTGTAGAACTGAAGTATAATAAATTCACTCATCGAGATCCTCCAACTTTTCATAATAAGAACTCATCACCGTTGTGGTATCTGCCACACACACACACACACACACACACACACAAAAAAAAAAAAAAACACACACACAAAAACACACACACAAACAAACATATATATATATATATATATATATATATATATATATATATATATATATATATATATATATATATATATATATATGCGTCAGATCACATGCCACACAGGGACGGCCCAGGACGCTACGTAAGACGTAAGCAGAGCTCTGAGTGTGACGTCAGTATGGGGGGGGGGGGGGGGGGGGGTTGTGACGTCAAGAGGGGGAAGAGGTGTGTGTCTGGGGTGTTGACACCCACACATATAGGTACAGGCGTGGCCGCCACGATCACAGGTCATGAACAAAGCGGTTGATGACTCTCTCATCGTCCGCTCACTCCCTCACAGTTCTCATGGACCCCTCATACCGCCATGTTCCTGCCCTCACATATAACGATTCACAGCTCAGGTCCTCATTAAAGGTCCAAGTTATTGTTCTCAGGAGCTGTTCTCACCCGCAGAACGCATGTACACTCGTAAAGTGTTTGACTCCTATGCACACCACGGTACGATCATTGACCTGGCTCTCATGGGTAAGGTCAAAGGTCGGGCCATCACAACGAAGGGTCGTACCGTCCTGCTCAGATTCACACAAGCTCGTAAAACATCATTACAATGCCGGCCATGTTGAACAAGAGTATAACAAAGCCGGCCATGTTGATAGCACACACCTAAACTTTGCCATATTTACTCCAAGTGTTATACCAGTGTTGACTCCTGCCCCGCGGTGTTGGTGCCACAAAGACCGTCCTATGTCTCTCATATCATCGTCCGGAGCCATTATGACGGTGGCCCAGCCAGTGGCTTGTGCATATATATAACGATAAGAGTCAGGACGAGAGTAAAATGGAAAGAATGAACCTGATAACAGAGCAGGTAAATAAACAAATCTCCCTTAGGGTAGTCATCACCTGACAGTAATGAAGGTTATTATATCTGTAATTGTCATAATCCTCCACGAGTCGGGTGGGGGAAGGGGGGGGAACATTTCCTAATTCATCACCATTCATGCGTACTAATGACCTTGTTATCTCATCGTTAACAAGGTGACAATGTGAACAAAAAATAATCATACAAGAAACGCTTAATTTGCTAGTCTGAGTCAAAACCCAAGACATCCAGGTCACTCACGGCCTGGGATACATTACGAGTTCCCGGGATACAGGAGTTCCCTGGAGACACGGGAGTTCCCAGGGATGAAGGAGGTCCTTGGGATCGTAAGAGTTTCCCAGGGATGCTTGAGTTCCCGGGAGTGGAGGAGTTCCCGGGGGGTGGAGGAGTGAGTTCCCGTGGATTATGATCCAGCTCAGACCGTGGCCCGGGCCTCGCCTGCTGCCACGTGATAAAAGGCTTCCCTACACAGACCAACTCACTAAGACAATTGCCAGGACGGGAGGGGGGCTCCCGACCCCTGACCTGACGGGTCACGATCCACGACCTGGCCTGACCTGTCGGGTCATGACCTCTTGACATGACCTGCCAGTTCTGTGTACATCAATACACTGAAATACACAGCTATACACCAATGGTTTTCCAAAAACTTATCAAAAGAAAATGTCTTATAGATTCCGCCGATAACCAGACATTATCCAGGTTCATAATATCGGGAGGCAGCCTGGCCATGATCGGACGATCGGCAGTCGAGGCAAAAAAAAAAAACAAACTGGTCACCCGATTTTGTACATAAGTTGATGGGGTATGTGTATGTAAGGCGGCTCCGCTGCACCAGCTGCCACACAGCACCAGCTATGTGGCTCAACAGCAGACAAGCCACATTCATGTGTCTGCAAATGTTTTCGCTGGTGAATCAAGTTTTTATAACTTCTTTCTGAACGAAGAATGAAAACCATATAACTTGAATGTGACAAAGAAAAAATGGTGAAGTCCAATTTAAATAAAAACTGCCACATGTTCTACCTATATCAAAAGTATATATATATATATATATATATATATATATATATATATATATATATATATATATATATATATATATATATATATATATATAATTCATAGCAGATGTAGTCATGTAAAAACTGATAATAATGATAATAATGATAACAGTTTAAGAAGCCCCACACGTCGTGTTTTCTATACATTCTCAGGGATGGTTCTAGTATATTCAGTCTCCAATAATTTAAAACCCATATCTCTCTAATTATCAACACATCTAACTATCAATTTGCCTTGCTATCTACTTTTATTTTCTAATTACTTTTCCATGATAACCGAATCATTAAAGTATGTCCTGTTGACATTTGCCAATAAAGCAGGGAGAAATTCTCATACTGGTTTACCACAGTTTAGTTTACCACGTCTTTCAAACAGCCTGCTACCTCCCCCTCCCCCCCCCTTCCACAAGAGTCCAGGGCTCACATTAAGCCCCGAGCTGGACAGGCTTTCGTCTCGAGCCCCCACTGAGCTCCACATGCAGGACGCTTAATAACATAACTAAATCATTTTTTAACAACGACTGGCATTATCATTCTCCCTGGGTAAATAACGTACGTCCACTCAGACTTACAATACAGTATAGAACCTAGCCATCCTTGTCTGAGGACAGGGGCTATGGCTGGAAGGCGTGCCTGGAACATATGAGGCGTGCTTGGAACATATGAGGCGTGCTTGGAACACATGAGGCGTGCCTGGAACATATGAGGCGTGCCTGGAACATATGAGGCGTGCCTGGAACATATGAGGCGTGCCTGGAACATATGAGGCGTGCCTGGAACATATGAGGCGTGCTTGGAACATATGAGGTGTGCCTGGAACATATGAGGCGTGCCTGGAACACATGAGGCGTGCCTGGAGCATATGAGGCGTGCCTGGAACATATGAGGCGTGCCTGGAACATATGAGGCGAGGCTTGGAAACAAATGGTAAGACCGGAGCATGATTCACCTTCCCATACACAGTGACATTCACACACACACACACGCACACAGTGGAGGTGAGGGGGAGCAGCACAGGTGTGTCCGCCCACCTGCACAGCACAATGCAGGTGGTCGGCTCAATCTTCAAGGCTTCTGACAGAATTCCACTTACACTGTCGTGAGCAGGTGTGTGTGTGTGTGTGTGTGTGTGTGTGTGTGTGTGTGTGGTGGGGCTCGGGCTGTCGTGGGCCTCTCCACCACCAACCCTGCCTAGCCTCCGCTCAAGGGCTTTCCTTTCATGTGCACAGAAAAGTGTTCCTCACAACACAGACTGTGTCTGGATCAAACAGCACCTGCTGTTATCATCAAGGACGCTCGCTTGATTTCATACAGAGTGCCAAAACTGTTTGTGTGGTACGGCAGCTAGTTTTACTCTCGTATTGTCTCCTCTCTTAACCTTATGCGTATATATATATATATATATATATATATATATATATATATATATATATATATATATATATATACATATAAATGGATAACATATATGCTTCTAAGTATGGTGAATATAAATCTGTGGTCAAAACCTAAAAATTCGTATAATCAGTCGAGTAATTAGCATATGAATATTATCATAATTAATCCAAGTGTTAATCAAACGCTTAATATTACGAAATTCAGTCATTTGACTCTAGATACTTAATCACCATGTAGAATAACATCTATACACAGATTTTCATTAAAATCTGAGGAAGTTGAAAATCTGAGGAAAATGTATATATATATATATATATATATATATATATATATATATATATATACACGTACACCCTAGGTGTATGCTGACTGCCTTATTTGGGATTCGAACCCTGGATCCTGGCCAGTAGGTACTCAGTAGAGGTGGAGTTAACAGGACCATCACCCGTGTCGTGGGGTAAGTGAAGCACGACTCGTAGCCAACATTACTCCAGCCTCTGAAATGTTACGATTATCATTGTGGATATTATCGCAGGATGCCACCCTCCCGCGGAGATGGTGGTTGTGAGGTAGCCTGCCCAGCGAGCAGGCCCTTCCAGACCCGCTGGAGTCTGACCGTCCGTCGCACAAGAAGAAAGCGAAGACTTCTTCGTGAAGTAAAAATGAAGGTTCCTCTCCTGATGTTTTATGTATGTTATGATGCGATATATTGTGCACGCATGGCTGCCCTTCCTATTACCACGCCACGAGACGCCATCAACGCTAAGACCCCAGCCACAGCCAGCCACCAGGCTCCCAGCCACAGCCAGCCACCAGGACCCCAGCCACAGCCAGCCACCAGGACCCCAGCCACAGCCAGCCACCAGGACCCCGGCCACAGCCAGCCACCAGGCCCCCAGCCACAGCCAACCACCAGGACCCCAGCCACAGCCAGCCACCAGGCCCCCGGCCACAGCCAGCCACCAGGACCCCAGCCACAGCCAGCCACCAGGACCCCAGCCACAGCCAGCCACCAGGACCCCGGCCACAGCCAGCCACCAGGACCCCGGCCACAGCCAGCCACCAGGACCCCAGCCACAGCCAGCCACCAGGACCCCGGCCACAGCCAGCCACCAGGACCCCGGCCACAGCCAGCCACCAGGACCCCGGCCACAGCCAGCCACCAGGACCACAGCCACAGCCAGTCACCAGGACCCCAGCCAGCCACCAAGACCCCAGCCACAGCCAGCCACCAGGACCCCGGCCACAGCCAGCCACCAGGACCCCAGCCAGCCACCAAGACCCCAGCCACAGCCAGCCACCAGGACCCCGGCCACAGCCAGCCACCAGGACCCCAGCCACAGCCAGTCACCAGGACCCCAGCCAGCCACCAAGACCCCAGCCACAGCCAGCCACCAGGACCCCGGCCACAGCCAGTCACCAGGACCCCAGCCACAGCCAGCCACCAGGACCCCGGCCACAGCCAGCCACCAGGACCACAGCCAGCCACCAGGACGCGCACCTCACTAAACCATTTGGTCCGTGATCAAAGTGTGTGTGCAGGACTTGGTCATATCCGTAGCTGGCGCCATAAGAAGCCCGGGAAGCAATCTTCGGGTTTTCTCGCCTAAGTGTTGGACACACGAGAGATTACCTCACCAACTACAAAGGCTTTGGGATTTTTTTTTGGGGGGGGGCGGCCGATGGTGGAAATTGTGATGTGGTTCTTTACTTACCACCCTTCTCACAGTGAGCCCGGGGCCACGCTGTCATCATCACTCGTGTGTGTGTGTGGGTACACAACTACACACTTAAGACTGTAACATCAATGATTCAAACTCTTACATCTACACATCATTCCAACATAATGAAGTACTCGAGCACATATATACAGTCGCATCCCGGGCCTACGTGGGAATCGAACCCGGGCGGGCCCGTTCGTGAGTCCATAGTTCTAAGCGGTAATCTCACCACTACAAGTTCCCATAGGCAGAAGTCACAATCATTTTCTAAACTCCAAGAAAGAAAACGGCAAAATCGATTGAGTTACATGGTACTGCATCCATCAATAATTACACTTCAAACTACACAATAAAAACAAGGTGAACAAGACCTCACGTAAGGTAGATGAACAAAGGTAATTACCAAGACTACTGGAAGGGCAGGATGACAACATCCATGTTGTCCTGGCTGTTATCACGATTCTTATTGGCCGTAATGTCGTTCATCAGGCCAATCAGGGAATCAGGGCTTCCCTATTGGTCCAAAAGTGGCTGACGAAGCCAATCACGGAGTCCCTTCTAGTCCAAACCTACACAGAGCCGTTACAGGTAGGCTCCAATATTACCTTCATCATTTTTGATTGTTTATCTCGCTCCAGTCTGTCTCCTAATGAATTAAATCTTGACGATTTAAAAAAAAAAAAACAAGTTAATCCTTGGAACACAACAGTACGACCACTGAAGGTCAAGTTACAGGTTCGACTGTCATAGCCATGAACTAATACATTCGTGTTCAAGGGTCGTACCGTCGTGCTCAGGGGTCGTACCTACATGCTCAGGGGCCTTACCGTCGTGCTGAACGGTCGTATCGTCGTGTTGCTGGGGTCGTACCGTAGTATTCAGGGGTCGTACCGTCGTACTCAAGGATCGTACCGTCGTGCTCGAGGGTCGTACCTTCGTACTCAAAGATCTTCCGTTTCGGTTTAATGAACCATCTTCAGTAAACCAAAAGGCACGAATCAAGTGCTTTATTTATCCCCAGTGTCTTCTGACATCCACTCATCTGTAACAGATAAAAACAATTCTATAAACAAAAGAATCACGGAAAGATTCTCATACTACTTCCCTAATGCCACAGGTTCCAGTGAATACGAACACAATAATCACAACAATTTCTAAACGAGTAATATTTAATATATTTATAGGTATTAACGTCGCCCCCCAACATATATTTCAACCCCAGGTTCAAATTCAGCATGAAAAATAGTCCATATACTGAGGTTTACGAGAAAATGTATCACCCTCACAAAAATACGAAATATAAAAATAGGCTAACTACCTAATCATTCTTCTTTGATCTGATCAATCTATAGCTAACTACGTAATTAATCTTCTCTGACCAGATCAATATATAGCTGACCACCTTATTAATAATGATGATTTCTTTAATCCTGACCTTACCTAATCTTCATACCAAGCCTATAGACACACAAGCTTCCCTACCTGTCTACCAGGACACATGATCTTCCCTACCTGTCTACCAGGACACATGATCTTCCCTACCTGTCTACCAGGACACATGATCTTCCCTACCTGTCTACCAGGACTCATAATCTTCCCTACCTGTCTACCAGGACACATAATCTTCCCTACCTGTCTACCAGGACACATAATCTTCCCTACATGTCTACCAGGACACATAATCTTCCCTACCTGTCTACTCGGACACGTATTCTAAGACAGTGAGTCGCTGTCAGACACACGGCAATATGATCAGATTTTGATCGGTGTTGAAAACAGTTCTTAATGTTGCTGAATGATGGAGTTTGTGGTGGACGGCGGCAGGAGGAGGCGAGTGAGTGGAGGAGAGGAGGGAGAGGGAAGGGGGGGGGGGGGGGGGCGAGCAGGAGGGAGATGGCTGAGATTGATGGTAGGATCAACAATGCACCGCCGCTATTCCAAAATGCAAAAATTCCTGGACCGCACGACCCCTGGCGGCCGGCCTGACACTGGTGATGTATCGTGACACCAAATACCCTGACCCCCTCTTAGTGACCCCGAGGTCAGGGGTAGTAGTAACTGGTGGCGACCGTAAGTCCAGGGTGGTGACTCCGAGGTGATATGAAAGGCAGTCGTGACTGGTGGAGGTTTACTTGGTGATGAAACACCTGGATCATAAGACAACTGTGGATGAGAACGAGCAAAATGAAGGACTGTTGAGTGCAAGTGAGCGACGACAGGCAAGAGAAACTGAGAGATGGACAGTAGAGGGACGGGTGGACTGTGTGTGTCTGGATTGCCTGAAAGCATTTGACACTATACGACTGGATCTTCAGGCTGAAACAGGGTGGACACTACTTAGATGAACAGAAAATTACCTTAGTGGAAGGGAACAAAAGACGTATGTCTGAGGGGCCTTTTCGACATGGGTTGAGTCACTGGGGGCGTACCGAAGAGCTGATTTCTGTGACCACTGATCTTCTTACTCTACGTAAATGATTTGCCAGGGATTAGATCCATACTTATACATGTTTGCAGATGATGCCGAAGTCAGGAGGGGAGTACAAAGTGATGAATACTGCATCCACCTACGAGAGGGCCCAGACACTCTTCAGAGTTGGCCTGTTACATGGATGATGAAATTCAGTCCGAACAGATTCACAATACAGAAGATGAGACACAGTGACTGAAGGCCTCACTACCAACATCATCCAGCAAGAAATAAGCTGCAGGAATCTGTATGCGTGACTTAATCGTAAATTTTCAATACCTTAGTCAAAATGACAATCCTGATGTTTAATTTTCCAAAAGAAGGAACAGAGAAGGGGGCCAGGTGAGGATATTCCCTCAAAGGCCCAGTTCTCTGTTCTTAACGCTATCTCGCTAATGCGGGAAATGGCGAATAGTTTGAAAGAAAAAAAGAAAGACATATATATATATATATATATATATATATATATATATATATATATATATATATATATATATATATATATATATATATTCCCAGGTGTGAGTGAACGTCTGGTTGTGGCATCCTTCGGGTGAAGGAGGCAGGAGCCCCGGTCATCTCCAGCCTCCTCAGAATACCTAACAAGGAAGCACGAGGCGAAATCCTGTGAGGAGAGATACTGCATTCCTGCTGCAGGAGTCGCTTTACGTGAGGCCCATACAAGCTCAGGACGGGAGGAATACACAGCCAAGGGTAGGTGGATGACGCACTACAGGAGCACTAAGCCACGGGAACAGTAAACGATGAATGAACACGAAAATGTGTGAAAATGATCATAATCAGATTATCAGATGTTAATGTTGACAGGATGAACGAGACACATGTGGTGAACATATTGTAGAGAAGAACAGGGAAGGGTGGTGGATGAAGGCTGCCAAGTATGTCACGAAAAAAGTTAAACTTAAAAAGGGAAAAATAAATAACACATATATCAGTGCAGAGAGAGAGAGAGAGAGAGAGAGAGAGAGAGAGAGAGAGAGAGAGAGAGAGAGAGAGAGACACTTCAGTTACTTGGAGGACGTGACCTAGCCACAGACCCGTCGAAGCCAACATCATAATCAGAGCAGTGTACAGTGCGCCGGTCCGCGTCACCAGTGGCAGTTGGCAGGGTCGGCCAGCCTGGCTGACTTAGGGGTGGGGGACTCAAGATGGTGACGACACACAGACAGACAGACGCACAACCCAGCTCGGTAACCAACACCACCACCACCAGCTAATGACCCGACCCACACCTTCAGGGGTACCGTCACAGGAAGGCTCAGGGGTACCGTCACAGGAAGGCTCAGGGGTACCGTCACAGGAAGGTTCAGGGGTACCGTCACATGGGTACCGTCACAGGAAGGTTCAGGGGTACCATCACAGGGGTACCGTCACAGGAAGGCTCAGGGGTACCGTCACAGGAAGGGTCAAGGTCAGGTTACCCCACTGACGGCAGCTCTGATGGTCTGAGCGAGTGACCTTCACGTCTGTAAGAGTGAGCTGGGGATGATGAGAGCGCACGGGAGCAACTGCCTGTGCTCTAAGCACAACAACCATTACACCGTCAGGCTGGCGGCGGAGGTGGGCACCATCTCAAGTGTGAGGTGAGCAGGCCAGGATATCTTGGTGCTGGTAACAACATAACGAGAAGACGACGAGGCTTCAAGAAGTTGTTGAGTCCCTCACCTGCCTCACGCGACAATAGCTCACACACTTCACCTTTCACTAGACCCACTCCCCGCCTCTCGCTCGCCGGGCCTCTCACGCGTTTCCTTCAACGCCTTTTCCATGAGCATTAAAAAAGAATATAGGCTTGGAAAAGTCAAGTGGCGTCTCTGGTGGTGTACAAGGATTCTTGGCCTTCCTGGCGTGGTTCTTACGCTCTACTGTTGTGTTGCTCGAGGCTCAAGGCTTAAGGCGACGCTGAGAGAGAGAGAGAGAGAGAGAGAGAGAGAGAGAGAGAGAGAGAGAGAGAGAGAGAGAGAGAGAGAGAGAGAGAGGGGGGGAGGGAGTAATTGTGTTGCTACCACAGAATAAGGGTCGTCAAATGTCGTACCGTCGTGTTTAAGGGTCGTACCGTCGTGGTAAATGGTCGTCGCGCTTCGGGAGGGGACACCCTCACGGTGTGGGTGACTCTGGGAAGGGGGGAGGTGGGGTTGTGGTTGTCCCCCCGGCGTCCCCTCCCCCACAGCGGACCTGCCAGCCACAGGTGTAAACACCTTCCCACGTCAACTGTTGATTGGTGTGTGTGTGTTGCTCGAGGATCATATGGACGACGCAGAGTAACCCTGGTACGCTACACCCTCCCACACAAGATCTCTATTTCCCACACTTGCTCAGGGTGTAAGGAGGTGTTGGGTGTAGGGTGTGAGTGTGTTTGACCCATCCCTGTGTAGCGAACACCATCGGTGTTGACACAGCAGTGGCAGGGGGTTAGGGGGTGGGGGGAATCTGCGAAAAAACCCCACCACCACCACAGCTCCTGATGAAGGTCCTGGTATCAACTTCCAAAGCTAACAAATATTATCGATTTCCTATGTAGGGTTGACCGCTGGCTGCCCAGCCTACAGGAAGTCTCCCCAACACACACACACACACAAACACACACACAAGTCAGGGGATAAGATGGAGAGAAAACGGAGGTAAAGAAGGCAGCTGGAACACGCTCTCACATCATAGGCTTCCACATGGCAGATGGTAAATACGTGTAACACAGCTGTCGACACCACCTGTGACTGGCTGTCTTGTGTCAACACCTGCAGGGCACGACCCACTGTGGGGGGAGGGGGGGTGGGACGACTCCTTCTGTAGCTGGAGGTTATGATGTGGACGAATATCATCATGATCTAACACCATACACTAACACCTGCAGCACCAGGGCCAAGCTAACACCTGCAGCACCAGGGCCAAGCTAACACCTGCAGCACCAGGGCCAAGCAAACACCTGCAGCACAGGGCCAAGCAAACACCTGCAGCACCAGGGCCAAGCTAACAACTGCAACACCAGGGCCAAGCTAACAACTGCAGCACCAGGGCCAAGCTAACACCTGCAGCACCAGGGCCAAGCTAACACCTGCAGCACCAGGGCCAAGCAAACACCTGCAGCACAGGGCCAAGCAAACACCTGCAGCACCAGGGCCAAGCTAACAACTGCAGCACCAGGGCCAAGCTAACACCTGCAGCACAGGGCCAAGCTAACACCTGCAGCACCAGGGCCAAGCAAACACCTGCAGCACAGGGCCAAGCAAACACCTGCAGCACCAGGGCCAAGCTAACACCTGCAGCACAGGGCCAAGCAAACACCTGCAGCACAGGGCCAAGCTAACACCTGCAGCACCAGGGCCAAGCAAACACCTGCAGCACAGGGCCAAGCAAACACCTGCAGCACAGGGCCAAGCTAACACCTGCAGCACCAGGGCCAAGCAAACACCTGCAGCACAGGGCCAAGCAAACACCTGCAGCACCAGGGCCAAGCTAACACCTGCAGCACCAGGGCCAAGCTAACACCTGCAGCACCAGGGCCAAGCTAACACCTGCAGCACCAGGGCCAAGCAAACACCTGCAGCACAGGGCCAAGCAAACACCTGCAGCACCAGGGCCAAGCTAACAACTGCAACACCAGGGCCAAGCTAACACCTGCAGCACAGGGCCAAGCTAACACCTGCAGCACCAGGGCCAAGCAAACACCTGCAGCACAGGGCCAAGCTAACAACTGCAGCACCAGGGCCAAGCTAACACCTGCAGCACCAGGGCCAAGCAAACACCTGCAGCACAGGGCTAAGCAAACACCTGCAGCACCAGGGCCAAGCTAACACCTGCAGCACCAGGGCCAAGCAAACACCTGCAGCACAGGGCCAAGCAAACACCTGCAGCACCAGGGCCAAGCCAACACCTGCAGCACCAGGGCCAAGCTAACACCTGCAGCACAGGGCCAAGCTAATATCTCACCAGAGGTTGTTAGCTGGGGTCACACCACAGTGGTAGGGTAATTACGCGTCACGAGCAATCCCTGAGGGAGAGGAGCATGACCAGCTTGAGCAACCACCACGCCACTCACCACCACGCCACTCACCACCACGCCACCACCACCACCACGCCACCACCATCGCCACGCCACCAGACGTAAAACCTTCTGATGGAAACACAAATCTGACTTTAATGACTTGACTCCTTGAGGGAGAGACAGAGGAAACATTAATTTTCCAGTGTGACATAATCCAAGCTGTTCCATTATATGTCTGGCCGGCTACTGCTGCCTCAGTCAATACCAAGGACTGATCTTATTACAATATGTATTACACAGTTTGTGGCTAATTGTTTATGCAAATGAGGCTACTGTTGTTGATGTGTAAACCCCAACATGATATCGTAATTTCGTAATGTGTTCAAGTAACGAATACCACAAGTTAAATGATATTCATAAACATATTGTTATTGCCATATGCTATCCCAACTCCCTTCTAGAACGCTCCTCCAGATCGAAGGCTGCACTCCACGCAGGTGCATAGTCAGTTGGACCACTTTACAATGGCAAGGTCTTCCTCGCCAACTGATGATGGTACAGGCTCCTCGCAGGTGACCTTCACACTGAGGTAGCGTAAGGAACACAAGACTGACGACCCTCAACAAAAACTCCTCTTTTGGCTGCTTCTCTTTACAAAGCACTAATACAGAAGGCGAGATTCTCCAGTCCTTGGCTCCCGCTCTCCCCCACCATCCCAACACGACCGCCTCTTCCTCCCACTAGAGGCTCCGATCATGACCGGAATCAGAAATTCGCCAGCATTTACCAGGGAAGTTCCTTGGGGGCACTGTGGCCTTCCAGAGCGTCGCTGGGGGCACTGTGGCCTTCCAGAGCGTCGCTGGGGGCACTGTGGCCTTCCAGAGCGTCGCTGGGGGCACTGTGGCCTTCCAGAGCGTCTCTGTGGACATTGTGGCCTTCCAGAGCGTCTCTGGGGGCTACTGTTGCCTTCCAGAACGTAAGTGGGGTCCACTGTGGCCTTCCAGAGCATCCCTGTGGACATTGTGGCCTTCCAGAGCGTCGCTGGGGACATTGTGGCCTTCCAGAGCGTCGCTGGGGGCACTGTGGCCTTCCAGAGCGTCGCTGGGGGCACTGTGGCCTTCCAGAGCGTCGCTGGGGGCACTGTGGCCTTCCAGAGCGTCGCTGGGGGCACTGTGGCCTTCCAGAGCGTCGCTGGGGGCACTGTGGCCTTCCAGAGCGTCTCTGTGGACATTGTGGCCTTCCAGAGCGTCTCTGGGGGCTACTGTTGCCTTCCAGAACGTAAGTGGGGTCCACTGTGGCCTTCCAGAGCATCCCTGTGGACATTGTGGCCTTCCAGAGCGTCGCTGGGGGCACTGTGGCCTTCCAGAGCGTCTCTGGGGGCACTGTGGCCTTCCAGAGCGTCTCTGGGGGCTACTGCGGCCTTCCAGAGCGTCTCTGTGGACATTGTGGCCTTCCAGAGCGTCTCTGGGGGCTACCGCGGCCTTCCAGGGCGTCCCTGTGGGCTTCCTCGACCACTATCTCCTCCACCTTGATCTTCCACGCATTATTCCCAGGCGACTTTATAAAGTATCTCATACAATCTTCTGTGTGTGTGTGTGTGTGTGTGTGTGTGTGTGTGTGTGTGTGTGTGTGTGTGTGTGTGTCTGTGTGTGTGTGTGTGTGTGTGTGTGTGTGTGTGTAAATCATCGAGCCATAATACGTACTCCTCAGGTCGCCCTCACATAACTCTGGTCAGGCTTTGTGTACACAGGAAGACAGCTAACCATCCAAACTGGTCCCGCTACACCCTAGTTCCATATTTGGTTCCCCTCTTATTGACACACAACGTTTCTGTTCGTAAATAGAATTAGGAAAGAAAAAATGCAAACGACTTTGATCGAAAGAAAATGGAAACTCCAGAAGAAGGGACGGTAGCCTCTCTCCCGGGCAGCGTCTGCCAATACATACAAGATCAAAGGCGAGCATTAGATAAAGTGATGCCAAGAGAATGTTTGAACAGGCTCTCTCCCCCGCCAAGGAGTCATGCACTACCATGCACCGGCTTCTGCTTGTTTTTCTGATGGTCTGAGCCTAATGCACGACACGGGCCCTCATGGCCAGAGCCTAATGCATGACAAGAAGTCTCATGGCCAGAGCCTAATGCATGATATGGACTCTCATGGTCCGAGCCTGATGCATGACACGGACGGCCTTGCCCTGAGTCTAATGCATGACATGGACAACCACGTCCCAGCCAGCCACGTCTTGTGCATCACACGAACCCCAATCGCCTGAGTCTTGTGCATGACGTGTGGTCATGACAGTCGCGGTGTTTGAAATACCGAGCCTTATACCTAGGTCAACACAGCAGGCTGCTCGTGTGTGTGTGTGTGTGTGTGTGTGTGTGTGTGTGTTGCCAGTTAACATACTGACCATGTTATCATGATGACAGACTCTCGTACATTCAGTTCTTCATCTGTTACAATCATTATGAATATCAACCAATTGAGCACGACCTTACGACCCCTCAAGCACGACCCTTAGGAATATTGGCCTGATCTTTGACCTTCTCTTTAAGGGTCAGGTCAAAAGGTCAGGCCCTACTACCTAAGGGTCGCACAGGTCGTACCCTATTAAAAGGTCAACCGAAAATTACCGAAAAGCCACAGGCTGGAGACTGTCGATACCTAACTACCAATACCAACTGACCGATACCGACCAACGTGCATGCATAAATTAATTAGCATTTTTCCCCGCCATATGGCAACACCGACACTAATGTAAAATATTAATTTACGCGAGGAAAATTAATCATTTAAGGTTGTAAAACATGTAGTGAGGTTGAGGACTTCTCACAGTGGGTACCGAGGGGCGACCTGCTCCACCACAGTGTAGTGTGTGGTGTGGTAGATGCTTCCTACCACATCCCGCCACACACCTCTGCTCGTCTCGTGCACGTGAGGAGATCTATGTTAACCACATCTGCCACATCTCACCAGACTAGGCAGGTGCCTGCCACCACATCTACCACATCTCGCTACGTCTACCACATGTCGCCACACCTGTTCCTTAACTCGTCTTCCTCTGCATCTTGTAAGGGCGTGAAGGTCTAACGACCTCACCTGAAGGTGCTAACAACCTCACCTGAAGGTGTTAACGAGCTCACCTGAAGGTGTTAACTACCCCAGCAGGGTCCAGTTTGCCCCCTGGTGACGCACTGTGTTATAATCAACACATACACGAAGAAGGAAAATATTCAATTTCAGAAAATATACAAAAATATAAAAGACACCAGCTCTCTCTCTCTCTCTCTCTCTCTCTCTCTCTCTCTCTCTCTCTCTCTCTCTCTCTCTCTCAGCAGACCCGATAAAACCAATCCACAATATTTTGACATTAATTTTAAAAAGACAAATAGATCGGATTTGAAAGCCAGCTTAGCTGCCGCTCTGTACTCTGACTCTCGTGCATAGCGCTCCAGTGATAGTGTGGTGTATAGCGCTCCAGCGATAGTGAGGTGTATAGCGCTCCAGCTATAGTGTGGTGTATAGCGCTCCAGCGATAGTGGGATGTATAGCGCTCCAGCTATAGTGTGATGTACAGCGCTCCAGCGATAGTTGGTGTATAGCGCTCTAGCGATAGGTGGTGTGTGACGTATAGCGTTCTAGCTCTATACGGAGCGTATATAATTTTCCCATTCGTGTATAGCATATGGCGAGAACACGGTCTCTATAGGACATAATCTCGCGAGGACAAGACGAGGTCATGTTTATTAATGGAACAGGACATGTGAAACAACCACTCACTTGTTAATGAATAATCATCTATCTACCTGTTGCATTAATTCGTATGTATCTATCTCAGTGATTATTCCTAGTTCGAGGTAATCTAAGATGGGGAGAAGATAGACGGTGCGGGGAGAGGTGGGGAGAAGTAATCGACGTGTGGGGGTGACGATTATTGGGATACGAGGTGGGCATGATCGGTGTTGTGGGGTATGTTCAGGGTTGTGGAGTGAGCATGATCAGGGTTGTGGGGTGAGCATGATCGGGGTTGTGGGGTGAGCATGATCGGGGTTGTGGGGTGAGCATGATCGGGGTTGTGGGGTGAGCATGATCGGGGTTGTGGGGTGAGCATGATCGGGGTTGTGGGGTGAGCATGATCAGGGTTGTGGGGTGAGTATGTTCGGGGTTGTGGGGTGAGCATGATTAGGCTTGTGGGGTGAACATGATCGGGGTTGTGGGGTGAGCATGATCGGGGTTGTGGGGTGAGCATGATCGGGGTTGTGGGGTGAGCATGATCGGGGTTGTGGGGTGAGCATGATCAGGGTTGTGGGGTGAGCATGATCAGGGTTGTGGGGTGAGCATGATCGGGGTTGTGGGGTGAGCATGATCGGGGTTGTGGGGTGAGCATGATCGGGGTTGTGGGGTGAGTATGTTCGGGGTTGTGGGGTGAGCATGATTAGGCTTGTGGGGTGAACATGATCGGGGTTTGGGGTGACAAATGTACAGTAATAAAAGTGTACATTACTACAAGTGTACCACACTACAAATGTACAGTAATAAAAGTGTACAATACTACAAGTGTACAGTACTATAGGTGTACAATAATACAAGTGTACCACACTACAAATGTACAGTAATAAGTGTACAATACTACAAGTGTACAGTACTATAAGTGTACAATAATACAAGTGTACATACGTTTGCAGCTGGGGAAGTCTTGATGCGGGACATCAGCGTCCCACATAAAATACTTTCAAGTATTTGTTTTGTATGATTTCGTGGGGCGGAAGCAGGGATCACACACCATTCACCTGTGGACGTCAGGAAAATACAAATCTATACATATATAAACAGAGGATGGCAAATATATTCATAACCATTTTTGTGGTGTGTGTTTGGGGTCCATGTGACATCTTCTGGCCTCGACACTAAAGACTATATATATATATATATATATATATATATATACATATATATATATATATATATATATATATATATATATATATATATATATATATATATGGGGTGTCTGGGGAGTATGAACAGTTTTCTATGCCACATATAAATTACTACATATATACAGACATATATATACACATGAATATACATAAACGAATTAATTCCACTACTCAATCATCACAAATGAAAAAAAAAATGTAAACTGGAATTTAAATGAGAATTTAATCTTAGTCTTTAGGCTATGGTGTCACTGAGGAATTCCTTAATAACCAGGGAGTAAATATTAGAAAGTTAATCTCTAATTAACCACAGGCAGTAAGGCCCTCCCCTACTCTCAGGAAGAAGAATTTATATATATATATATATATATATATATATATATATATATATATATATATATATATATATATATATATATACACACCATATTTCTGCGAACTGTTTCCTCGAAAAATGGAACGTGTTATAACGCGAGGATGCACATGACGTGTGTGGGCCCCAGACTAACACTGGATATCGAACAAGTCCATCATTAATTTGACGCATTATTGTAAATGTAAATGATTCTGGGTGGCGTCCCGCCATAGCCATATGTGGGAGAACGTGTATCACTATACCATGTGCAAGTCCACCTAAATCTATCAGCGACCCATGGCATCAATTATGGTGTGGTCACAACCTAAACTCAGGCTTACCCTGCCACTGTGCCTCTATATGAGGGCATCAACTGGAACATCCAGGCCAAGCGAGCCATTAAGCCCACCAATGCATATTTATTGTTTTTCCTGACACCGATCGTGAGTATAGCGTGGCCTGCACGTAACAAATGCTGACCTGGTATCAGGTCAGCACTACCAGCCAGGTCACCAGGTTTGTGACCAGACGACGAACACTCCACACATACGTGATGTCTAACTCACCATCTGCAATGTTCCCGGAGGGAAGTTTACACTCATGCGCACAGACCCACCCCCATCTCTTGGTCTTTCTCTGGTATGGTACAACTTCCAAACATCAGTCTACAGTCACCTGTCTACAGTCACCTGTCTACAGTCACAAGTCGTAGTTTCCATCATTCTTTCCATCAATCACCAGCTCAAACACACGTATGTACATCTTTACATTTTTTCTAATCATTATTTCGTACAATTTCTTCCCGACGGCCTCTCATTCTTCTTCGCTTGCATCTTGCAAAGAACTATTTATTGTCGAGTTGGACTGATTCATAAACGTAAGGGTTGTTATCAAGTCTACCTTGTCTCTTCTATATTCCATGGTGGGACAACTCATTGCCTTAATCCAGCTTCTTGTCTGAAACTATGACAAACATGCCTTCAAACAGCTCAAGACCTTATGGTCTACCCATACGTCGCTGTCAGCTAACACAGGAGCTGATTCTGTCATACAAGTCTAAAAGAATCAGTTACGTGTAATTCCTTTCACTGAACACAAGTTACCTCACACTTACGTAGTTCGTCCTCTGCCGGGAGTCATCCATCTGCTGTCGGGTCATCTAAATCTTATTTGCAGGCCACACTGCTCACGAACACAGACCTGAGGTCTGCTGGAATGTCCCGACCTCCTCCCTCAAGCACAACAGTTGCCCTCATCCACTCCCTCGGTAACATCCCAACACACTCTGTGACCTCAACACTCTCTGTGACCTCAACACACTCTGTGACCTCAACACTCTCTGTGACCTCAACACACTCTTGTTACAAGACATTCTGTGACCTCAAGACGCTCTATGGCAACACTGTGTGTGACGTCCACATATTCTACGACTGCAACACACCCAGTTTCAGAATACATCCCCGGGACCCTAGATATATCCCGGTATCCCAATACACTCGAGGTCCGTGACATATCCCAACGCACCGCAAGGTCCTCGCATACCCCCAATATCCCATAGCAGCCAGCCAAGCCTCCCACACACTCTTAGGTCTCTCAACACTCTGCTCCCCCCTAATCAATAACCCCTCAGATCCAAAACACATTTCACAAGTTTACAAAGTCTTGAATTACTTCCCCCACGATCCCGGCTATTGATAATTCTCGAGGCAATAAAACTGTGGCGCCGGACGGAGTCAACAAAACATGAGAGGGAGAAAGAGGCCCTCACTGGCCACTCACAGAGGCCAGACGGGCTTTATGAGGCTCTCCTAACCCCACCGCTGACCACCGATCCTATACACTGTGTGCAGGATCGGCTCCAGCCAGTGCCTTGGTTTGCTACCGATGGGAGGAAGGCGATATAGATTTTGCCCTCCGTCGTGTGTGTCGGTGTTCAGATAGCATTACGAGGCCCCGAGTATGTTTGGATTCTGTTAGCTTAAATGGACAGAGACGAGGGGAGTGTAGTGTAAGAGCAGGTGTGTGGAAAGGTGTAGTGTGAGGGCAGGAGGTGTGTGGGGAGGTGTAGTGACAGGGTGAGGGTGACTATGGAAGACTGAGTGGATTATCTTCATGATGACGACGGTAGAGCCCCTTGAGCACGACGGTACAACAGCTTGAGCATGACTGCACGAGTGTACCCTCTGGGTTAGGTCAGAGGTCAGGCCATCATACCCAAGGGTCGTACTGTCGTGTTCACGAGACATAACGTCGTGCTCAGTGGTCGTGTTGAAAGGACCAGAGGTAGTCGTGGGTCGTAACCCAGTGCTCCGGGACCGCACCACCCTCCTCAGCGGTCGACGCGTCGTGCCCTTGTACTCTCCCGGTCAAGGGTCACGTGTGTGGTGTGAGGATGTCGCCTCACGTGTTGTGTTCCTCACAACATACTACCAGGGACAGCACCAAACAAGTCTCCCACAACATACACAGACGGGGTTTCCGTGGTGTAGTGGTCAGCGTCGTTGACCATGAATCATGAGAGGCCGTGGTTCGAATCCTGGGCAGGGCAGTCAGCCCACAACCAACCCGAGCTGCTCATCCTTCCCCTGGGTTTGGTCGAGATGGCACTGACTGGGTCATACATATATGCCTGTGTTGTATAGATTACTATGAAAATAAGATGAGAAATTATCTGAGAAATTAGCCCACTGTAGTGAGATAAGACCGGCTCATAACAAGGCTTTTAATACCTCAACATTTCTCACATGAATAACCTAATCTATGAAGTTACAAAATACGTGAACACAATACAAAGTTTTCTCGGCGACGTAGAAGCTGTGGGCCTACGTGGAGAGGCGCCAAGTGGGCCACATGTGCTCATCATCATTCCATAAGCTTAACCAACCAATCTAACCCGAGTAACCTCATTAGCCCAATGATGAGGCTTTGCCAACAGTTTCAAAACCATCGGTCAGCAGTATCTGAGAGAGAGAGAGAGAGAGAGAGAGAGAGAGAGAGAGAGAGAGAGAGAGAGAGAGAGAGAGAGAGAGAGAGAGAGAGAAGGAGGGTTACAGCCACGTCAGGGTAGAAGCCAGTGAGGGAGAGGGACGCCCCTACCTACACTCCAGCCTGAGCCTGTGGGGCACATGTACCGTCTTGACTTCCTCACACCATACACCACCAAAACAGCTTCTCTCGCCCCCCGCCCCGCCCCCGCCCCAGAAATTGCCTCGCCCTCTGAACTGGGAAAAGTTAACATGTTGTTGAGGACGATGTAATGAGGTTACCCTAACGGGCCAGCCTCAGATGTCCCGGTATTGGGCCAGCCCACACTTGGTCCAGCCCTCACCTGGACCACCCTTCATCTGGCCCAGCCGTCATCTGGTCCAGTCCTCACCTGGACCAGCCCTCACCTGGACCAGTCCTCACCTGGATCAGTCCTCACCTGGACCAGCCTTCACCTGAACCAGACCTCACCTGGTCCAGCCCTAACCTGAACCAGCCCTCACCCCATCCAAATTCATCGTTGAACATCTATCAAAATTAAAATTATCAACAGATCCATATGTAAGCCTTTTAAACCCGCGGACCAAACGTGGATCATCATTTTTATCATGAGCTACATTGTGACCAGCAGGGACGAAGCAGGTGTTGCTGACCAGCAGGAGGATCAGTGCTCAGCATCACCTCAGGCGCGAACCTCAACCTGACCGCTACACAGAAAGTGTAGGTGGTGTTACCGACCTCCGAGAGCAGGAGAGACCTGAGCAAAATATGGTGACGTGGAACCGTCACATCATTTTGTTCCAATTGGTGTAGAGAGGCCGGGGTCCCGGGGGTTGTAGAATGACCTCCATTTCCTTAATGACCCTCGACTCCCGGGTAAACGCAGCCAGTAAGGACCAGGGTGCAGCCAACTCCCTCACTATAAACTATCCAGCGAGGGAGCGTAAGCTGCACTCACCGCTCACGACCCTCTCTCCCGGGGTGTTGTGGGGAAGATCTGAGCAACCTAACCTGACTTTACTTCCTGTATCTTACAAACTTTTCATAACTTTGTATCTTTTATCACCAGAGTGACGAAGTAGAAACGGTAGAAGGTTGTTAAAAGTATGGGCCACTTCAGGCACACACTGGAAAAACACTTCCATTTTCTTTTAATATCTGTTCTCTTCCTTAAGGCTATGGTTCCCAGGAGGTGAAAAGCAAATATATGGTTGCCTTTCCTGCCTCAGCGAGGTAGTAGTGTCCGCAGCAGACGAAGCAGGGCATGATGTGCACACATACACCCACTCTCTACTTGTCATGCGTCATGCACACGAAACCATATCCCCCTTGTCCACGGCCAAGTCTCCATCAGACTACTACATGTTCCTCCCAGATCGCGTCATAAGCCCTGCTTCACCGCATCAACCACACGTCGTACGTGTACACCATGTCAATACTGTTCACTCACTCCAGTACCCAATAAACAGGAAGCAAATAACCATAAGAATCTTTAAATGCTTCATTACGGTTCTTATTAACGTCCAAACACCACTTCAGCCCCAGATTCGTATTCAGCATGAAAAACATTCCTAATACTGAGGTTATCAAGCAAATCTATCACCCGTCGGAACATATGTATGTTATTTAGACCAAATGTATCATCATTCCTCTTCAGTCACACAATTGGACATACTGTTCCCCATTTTCATTCTCAGCAGGAACCACATGCCCTCCACACATAACTTCAATTATCACACCATCCAGCCCTACACTCACATCTCATGATCCTCTTGTTGATCACGAGCGTCAACCACACCGGACATTCCTCAACCATTCTACCACCTCTCAACCTTCAGGTTAGGTTTCCACACAACCAACCAAATATTGCTCCCTCACATCACACTACCACTACTTCACCCTTGTGTGCGTGTGTGTGTGTCACACGTACAGTACACGATCACGTACATCTCAAGAGAGAAGTACAAACACCCCAGTGTGAACATCAGACAAGATGTGCCGCTTCACGACGGCCATGTTTCACAAGAACATTTTCACAGACCCGTGATACGGGCCGTGCTGGCGTGGCGTCGCCCAGCTATCACACTCCTACATCTATTATATGACGTAACTTTAATATCACTCTTTTATTTCATCCTCCGCTGGCGGGGAGGGAACCGGGAGGGGAGCATACATTAGTTCCGTGGTGGGAGAGGGAGGAATTCATTTCTGCGTGGCCGGGAATGCATCAGAAAACACCTTTAATCAAGTCGCTCACACCAAAATCAACTTCCTCTCGTGTCGCTCGGTAGGGAGATAGGTAGGTAGGTAGGTAGGTAGGTAGGTAGGTACGTAGGCAGGCAGGCAGGCAGGTAGGTAGGTAGGTAGGTAGGTAGGTAGGTTGGCAGTGGTGTCACTAGTGCATGGTCCAGAGGTGGCCCTCTGGTGGGGAGCATGGCCCGCACCTGGCCCTCTAATAGGGATCATGGACCCACCTAGCCCTCTTCTGCGAAACATGGTCCTATCTGGCCTTATAGTGGCCTTCAAGTGGGAGTAATGGCCCCACGTGGCCCTGTGGTGTTCCCCTTGTGGGGATCATGGCCCGCACGTGGCCTTTGGTGACCCTCTGGTGGGAATCATGGCCCCAACCTGGCCCTGTGGTGCCTTTCTAGTGGAGATCATGGCCTTACCTGGCCCTCCCGTGGGGATCATGGCCACTGACTACCAGGCCATGTGCTAAAGACCGGGGGTCTGGTTCGAGTGATAGATGATCGTGTGATCCACACGATCATGAGTTTTATAGCGAGTGTTTGCTTAATGACGGATCACACATGCACAGAGACGGGCCCTCCGTGGTGTAGTGGTTAGCGTTACTGACCGGGATGCATGCAAGGGCCGCCTGGTTCGAATCCTAGTCGCGGCAGCCGGTCCACAGTTCACCTAGCCGTTCATCCTCCTCTAGGGGATGGTAGATAGAATGGGTAACTGGCATAGGCTGGAGTGTGTGTGTGTGTGTGTGTGTGTGTGTGTGTGTGTGTGTGTGTGTGTGTGTGTGTGTGTGTGTGTTTGTACAAATACAGGAGTGAAGACAAGGTACAAACATACAAGAGTAACACATAAATAGTTCTTGTCACTAGTAATCAAACACGCTACCAAACACTGCGTAAAATAACAACACAAGAATTTATTTCTCCATTCATAAAACTATATTTTTCAGAGAGCAGCAAAGATAATCTTCTTTACTAATAATTGCTTTAGCTGTACAGTCAATCTTTACTTTCAAATAAATCTTTACCGTCCTCTGACTGAGCAGAATATCTATCTATCTCTCTCTGTCTATATATCTAACTATCTAGATATATATATATATATATATATATATATATATATATATATATATATATATATATATATATATATATATATATCATTTCTGGAAGCCTGGAGATGCATTTGGACTACCTGTGTCAATAAGTGAGGAAGTTGGCCCAACATGGAACAGACTTTCGTAAACTATGAACAAACTTATAAAGTTAAGAAGCTTTGCTGAACTCCTTCGTGAATATTACAGGTTAATGTTAAGGTTAAGATGCTAAGCTTCCCTGGGAAGTCAGTTGTGACTAGAAAGCCACATTTCTGTGTATTATATATAGGAGACAAGTCTTGGGATGACGATGATGGGTATGCCAGGTGTGTGTGTGTGTGTGTGTGTGTGTGTGTGTGTGTGTGTGTGTGTGTGTGTGTGTGTGTGTGTGTGGATGATGGCTGGTATGCCAGGTGTGCGTGTGTGTGTGTGTGTGGATGATGACTGGTATGCCAGGTGTGTGTGTGTGTGTGTGTGTGTGTGTGTGTGTGTGTGTGTGTGTGTGTGTGTGCATGATGACTGGTATGCCAGGTGTGCGTGTGTGTGTGTGTGTGTGGATGATGACTGGTATGCCAGGTGTGTGTGTGTGTGTGTGTGTGTGTGTGTGTGTGTGTGTGTGTGTGTGTGTGTGTGTGTGTGTGTGTGTGTGTGTGCATGATGACTGGTATGCCAGGTGTGTGAGTGCATGATGACTGGTATGCCAGGTGTGTGTGTGTGTGTGTGTGTGTGTGTGTGTGTGTGTGTGTGTGTGTGTGTGTGCATGATGACTGGTATGCCAGGTGTGTGTGTGTGTGTGTGGATGATGGCTGGTATGCCAGGTGAGTGTGTGTATGTGTGGATGGAGGCCCTCCGGCAGGGGTCATAGGTCAGGCTCTTGTCACCCTCACAACACAAGGTGTTTTCTTTGCTTCTTTTATTAATCTTGAGTCGTGTGAGACCCACCGGGTGCTGTGCTAGGGTCGACGCTCGTGTCTGTCTCTCTGTTAATTCCGATCTTTCCAAACCATAATTAGTAAACAAATACACTTAACAACAAGTAATTTTATATTTTTGGAATGGTTTAACTCTGAGGTCAAAAGGTCAAGAAAAGTAAAGAGGATCTTAACGAGAGATGACATGAACGATGACCCTCACGACTGATGGTCTCCATCGTGACCCTGTGGTGGCAGGTCAAAGGTCAGGGCTTGACGTGGGTGAGCACACCATGTGACCGTGACCTACATCATGTGGCGCCTCATTCTCAACACAGTATCTATACATAACTACAAACTTTAGTTACCATCGCATCTATAACCCTGCCAATACATGTCCTTGCTATTTGTGTTGGATACAACTCACTAATGTTCTTATGGTCGTAATAAAAATACCTCGTCGCCAGCATGAGTCCACTATGACCACGTACGAAAATACAATTTTTCAAATTTCTATTCATATTTGTTAGTGTTGGCTGCCGTGGATATTGTTATGATTAAAACCAGACGGAAGGGCATGTCATCCCCGGGGACACTGGCCAGTGGTGGGGACACTGGCCAGTGGTGGGGACACTGTCCAGTGGTGGGGACACTGTCCAGTGGTGGGGACACTGGCCAGTGGTGGGGACACTGTCCAGTGGTGGGGACACTGTCCAGTGGTGGGGACACTGGCCAGTGGTGGGGACACTGTCCAGTGGTGGGGACACTGTCCAGTGGTGGGGACACTGTCGGGGTGTTGGGATACTGTTGCGGTGTGGGGAGAGAGAGAGAGAGAGAGAGAGAGAGAGAGAGAGAGAGAGAGAGAGAGAGAGAGAGAGAGAGAGAGTTCCCCTCTCTCTCCACTAGATTGCCACTGTGAACCATATACCCTCTGTTCTTCACACTAAAACGCCACTTCCTCCCCTCCACTGTCTACAGCCACTTCCCCCCTCCACCCACTGCCACTTCCCCTCCCTCCCGGGACCCGCCTCAACACCACTCCACTTTACTTTAGATAAGCTGTCAAGTGTCACTGTACTTCCTGGATAATGTGTGGGAGGGGGGGGGGGGGACACCACATAGTCCCCACTGTCCCTCCACGTCCTCCACGCCACCGTAGTCCCGTGACCCGTCAAGCCACGTCTTGGGACACACACACACACACACACACACACACACACACACACACACACACACACACACCCCGCCCACTACACTAGCACATTATATACACAGTGTAATGAACTTTCCCACCTTGAGTTTTTCCCAGAAGTCTTTGGAGGGGAGAAGGGGAGGGGAGGGGGGGGGGTGTCTGCGTACGTCCATTCCCGGCCCCAGCCACCCCCAAATGCCCCCCAGGCCATTGTCTGCGTCCACAGCCCACAGACAAAGGCCTCGGGGTCTCAGCTAATGGCACAGCCTCTGCTCCAACGCCGCCGAGTTTTCCATATTCCTTTTTTATATATATACATTTTTCAAGCGTCTTCAGGACCCTGGGCACACAGGGGGAGCGGGGAAGGGAGGGGCGTTTAACACAAAGCACGCGGCTACCCAGCTGGACACACACCTCAAAGACCACCAGGAAACAGAGCAGCAACATTTCCTCTCTTTTAAAACAAAATTCTTTACTGTTGCAGGTGTGTCTCGCTCTCCACATGTATTCTCCACCTACAGCCTCCACCTGTACACTGCTGGACATGTATACTGCACTTACATCCTCCACCTGTACACAACTGGACCTGTACAAACCTACAACAGATTAACTGACACACACGTGAGGTGAGCATCAACACAGGGTACAAGGGTCACACCAAGGGCGGCATACGTGTAGGCAGCGTGCTGTGGCAGGCACATCTCAGAGATCTCTCCAACGTTGCTGGATCACTGAAAAATGTTTTCTCGCATCACACTCGTCAACTGATCCTCACCATATACTGCTCACCTGATACTTCTTGATCTGATACTTCTCACCTGATACTTCCTTACCAGATACTTCTCACCTGATACTTCCTTACCAGATACTTCTCACCTGATACTTCCTTACCAGATACTTCTCACCTGATACTTCCTTACCAGATACTTCTCACCTGATACTTCTCACATGATCTTCCTCTCACGCGGGAGAGGCAGTCTGGGCCACCAACGACAAAGGTTGGGAAAGATACGACACAGGGGGCGACCACGCCCCCCCCACACACACACCATCCAGGAATCACTATAACATTTCCTCCGGCCAGCTGGCCATAACCAACTTGGCCACAACACATAACAGCACGGTAAGTGGGCCAGGATCTGCTGGTGAACAAGAGATGTTCATACCTCGTATCTTGTTAATTTACGATAAATGTTTTCTTTTTTTTTTCCACTTCAATAAAAGATTGGTGGGAGGTGTGTGATGTAATTACCACAGCGCCTCTAATTAGCTCTAACAGCAAATCTCGCCTTAATTCCTTGACCAAGTTCTCTCTCTCGTTGTGCTCAGTGGTAACTTGTTCGTATTTGCTAATTCCACTTTTTTCTTTTTTTGCACGTGAGAACAGCTTCAGCAGGCGCACCTGGCGTGCCCCGTGGCTTCCAGACATGATGTGCACAACCGTGGCCTTACTACACCTCAGGTGGGTCTGTAGTGAGAGGACGAGAACGCGATCATGTTAACGCTTTACGACACCAGCGAGGAAGAAGGAAGTATCGTCCAGAGTGCATGGCTTGTGAACATACATGGTGGATTACCTACACAGAATAGGTGATATTACATGATACAGATGATGATACACATGATGATGATGATGATGATGATGATGATGATGATGATACACATGATGATGATGATGATACAGATGATGATGATGCTGTAGTGACTACACGACTAAAAAGCACAATGATTACACGTAACAAGTTGTGTGCCACAGGGATCAGTTTTGTGACCGATTCTCTTTCTAGTGTATTTAATCAAAGTGATAATTGTCTGCGTTGTAAGATATATATATATATATATATATATATATATATATATATATATATATATATATATATATATATATATATATATATATAAGAAAATATCAGAGATTATCAAAGTGTGAGGTTCAGCTACATCAGAAACTGGTCGTCTTCAACGGCAAGACAAGACAAATTGATGGTCTCGTCCACACGTGACAAACGAAGTCTGCCATCAGTAGGTGCAAACATTTACGCATCGCTCGTACAAATAGACAGAAGAACTCCACCCTGAACTCTAGTGTGCTACCAAACGTAAATTAAGAAAAAAAAAAACTTTCGGTGTAATTACCTGTGATGACCTACAACAAAGAACACAGTTCGTTGATTCAGTAAGTAGGACACGAACAACTGTGACACCAGAGGTGAGGTATTGTGACACCAGAGGTGAGGTATTGTGACACCAGAGGTGAGGTATTGTGACACCAGAGGTGAAGTATTGTGACACCAGAGGTGAGGTATTGTGACACCAGAGGTGAGGTATTGTGACACCAGAGGTGAGGTATTGTGACACCAGAGGTGAGGTATTGTGACACCAGAGGTGAGGTATTGTGACACCAGAGGTGAGGTATTGTGACACCACAGGTGAGGTATTGTGACACCAGAGGTGAGGTATTGTGACACCAGAGGTGAGGTATTGTGACACGAGAGGTGAGGTATGCGTACGTAAGTCTGCGGAAGCACTCGTCATTCCCCACAGTGCACTGGCGCCAGCCCATCATGAACGCTGTCTTGCAATTTGGTCACACTACTCGAAAATAAAGAAATACAATACAGAAAAGAACTTTTAAGATCATTCCCGGATCAAAAACTGTATATTTTGTGAAACTGTGGAAAAGACGTTAGAATATGTACCTCAAAAGTGAGAAGGTTTCCAGGCGTATTCACGATCATAATTATCAACACCTTTGATCGTGTTGGTTTAGGAAGCTATTCAAGACTACATCACCTCCACTCCACACGACCATTAGATACAAACTCCTGTGTTAGGGTTCACCTTCGGCTTAAGTTATGTACTTCCACGTTGTCATCAGCACACCGACTGATCGACCAACAGGACGACTTGCGAGCAACATCACATGTAAAAGACAGACGTGACACACATACGTCGCTTCAAGTCTACTACTGCCATCCCATGCGTCTCCTGCGCTACATAAAAACTTCTTCAAGCTTTTTTCTCGCTTCTCTTTAATGTCATCTCCTGACTATATCCACTCTCTCCACAATGTACCCCTAAGATTCCCATCTCTTCTTTCACCACAAACATCTTCCGAAGAACGCAATGATCTGGTAATATATATATATATATATATATATATATATATATATATATATATATATATATATATATATATATGGGAATGAATAAAGGCAGACAATATGAATTATGTACAAGTGTATATATGTATATGTCTGTGTGTATATATATGTATACGTTGAGATGAATAGGTATGTATATTTGCGTGTGTGGACGTGTATGTATACACTGTATACATGTGTATGTGGGTGGGTTGGGTCATTCTTTCGTCTGTTTCCTTGCGCTACCTCGCTAACGCGGGAGACAGCGACAAAGCAAAGCATATATACATATACATATATGTATAACTGTATGCTGTTATTTGTCGAACGCACTGACAAAAGCCTGTCTTACATCTATCACTCTGGCCATCCTGGCACCATCAACCATTTCAGCTGAACGTACACCGGCCGGCGGGTCAAATATAACATGCATATATTGACCTGCATGACAGACCAGGGGCACAGGTCCACACTGGCAACATGACGCATTTGAATGTTTAGTTCCCGGGGCAGGCAGGCAGTGAACAGTACTGGACCAGTATGGTAATGAGACGCGCACCGCTACAAATAAACACTAAAGAAATCTTCATTAAAGAAAAATAATTGGGCTAGAATAGGCACCTTTGATCTTCGGCGAGGTCGTAACATCTTTAAGGGACGAGAAGGAGCACAATCTAAGTGAGGAATTTTTCCATTCAAAAGGAACACATCATTTCCCTGCTACAAATTGTAGCGCAGCCTTAAAGCTACAGGGAGCTCGTAACACAGATCCTGAGGTTATATATATATATATATATATATATATATATATATATATATATATATATGTATATTACATTAGTCAACCGATATGATGCATTCACAATGAAAAACGTACCATAACAGGAAAAAACGTGGCAGCACACGTCACGTTTTCTAATTAATATACAATAACAGTTGGTTACCAGTGTTATCTGATTAAGAGATAAGATTTCCTAAGGTCGGAGGATAATATCAGCTTACAGTACTTATAACAGATGCTTCATCCAATTCATCATGGGTCTAGCATTAACTCCAATTAATTCGCTCTACGTTATAAATAAAAATTCAGGGCTCGTGTATGCGTCGGGGTCAGCGTTACACGACAGCCAATAACGATGCAACCTGACACACACAATATCAACATTTGCCACAAGAATTACACACAAGCTTCTCCCTAAACCTAACATGAGCATCTAATTAAAATCTATCGTCCAA
This sequence comes from Panulirus ornatus, assembly GCF_036320965.1. Lineage (NCBI taxonomy): Eukaryota > Metazoa > Arthropoda > Malacostraca > Decapoda > Palinuridae > Panulirus > Panulirus ornatus. The sequence continues at coordinate 1,298,911 of NC_092287.1, forward strand.
TCCATAATTAATGTCAGCGTGGCCCAGTTTACCTAATTTCATAACCACACGTTAATAATTAACATAATTTACACGTACACAATAATGGGAGGCTGCATTGGAAACAGCACAGCACATGTCGTAATTATTTCTCGGAGATAATTATTCATAACAACTGCTCTTACCGTCTCCATCAATTCACTGCAATATATCACGTGACACGACGCTTACCACCGACTTATTTGATGCTTCGCTGAATTTCCAGAACAATATAATTCAACAGAAGCGATGACTGGTCAACTATCACACTCTTCTCTCTACCGGGGTAACAATGGGTCAACCAACCTCACGTTTTTTATCAGCTGGGACGATAAACATTCAACTCAACTCAGGTTTTTTGTGAACTGGAGCGATAATCGGTCAACCAGTCTCCGTCTTTGTTATCAACTAAAGCGATACATCTTGAACGGGTTTCCCCGTTTTCTATGATGCGTGGCTAAGATTCCGCGTCAAGGGTTGCCCGGTTGCTCTTGAAGCTCATCACTTGCCAGGGTTAACCACGACCATCAAGTGATAACCAGCAGGAGAAAATAAAATGAAAAGATTCTTCAGGTGTTCAAGATAATTCGAAAACCCACATACACACGTGAGCTTACTGCACGTACGGCCTCTGCTTCAACAGAGGTCTAGTCTCGATTGGGTAGTTTGGTTTGCTGACTAGCTGGGTGGGTGGGTTAGCCTCGTTCCTCACGACTGTTCCTGCCTGGTAGCCGCTCAGGTTATGGCCCCTTTAAGACCTGTGTCTGGTGCTGGCCATATAATCCCCTCTTCTCTCTAGCATTACAGCAATTCACAGGAGAAGCTTAGACCAAAACTTTGCAACAAATGATAGACGTAAAAGAAATTAATTACCTGTCATTTAAACGATGAAAATTTTGCAATTTAAAAGGAGCTATTTTACGTATCAACGTAGGTTAATTACGACGGGAGAGAAAAAAAAGTTAATGAACAAATATGAACAAAGGCAGGAATCCCACACTGTTTAGAGATATACATAACCTAACCTTCCGCTTTAAACACTGGCAGATCCTACCCTCTCATCTTTATCATCTTTACGTGTTATAATCAAGTTACATAAATCCGCAGCTTAGATTTTAACACAGTCATCACTCAAGTTTCAACAGGGCTACCAATATCATCATCCCATCTAAACATTAACATTCGTCACTTTTTCCTTCGCTTTATCAACTATACACAAAGTATGGTCAGGTTCAACATAGATTTATCGTACACAAGCATCGTACTCAACAGGTAAACTGATCCAGTGTAAACAAGAGATGAGATGGCTCAGTCTTGGCAGAGGGTTCGAACCTTAGCGTTTCATGTCTAGCACACACGACCTCCCGGCACGCTGGGTCTGTCCGATACTCATGATCCCAGCTGGGTCCGTGCGACACCCATGCATGACCTCTCTGGCCAGCTGGGTCCGTGCGACACCCATGCATGACCTCTCTGGCCAGCTGGGTCCGTGCGACAACCATGCATGACCTCTCTGGCCAGCTGGGTCCGTGCGACACCCATGCATGACCTCTCTGGCCAGCTGGGTCCGTGCGACAACCATGCATGACCTCTCTGGCCAGCTGGGTCCGTGCGACACCCATGCATGACCTCTCTGGCCAGCTGGGTCCGTGCGACAACCATGCATGACCTCTCTGGCCAGCTGGGTCCGTGCGACACCCATGCATGACCTCTCTGGCCAGCTGGGTCTTATCCCTCGGCCAGAAAACTGTAGGTACGTGTGGTAATGATGGAGACGGAGACGGGCGAAGGATAAGCAGGATCAGATACCCCGCAGCCAGACAATGGGAATATCATAATCCGACACTCCAATTTATGAGGGAGATGCCCACGCACACACAGAGAGAGAGAGAGAGAGAGAGAGAGAGAGAGAGAGAGAGAGAGAGAGAGGGTATCCCCTCACACATGCTATAACCTTCAAGCATGTCTATAACTAGCCTTTATGAAAAGGGTTAAGACGTCTTCCCACTTCATGTACCGTCCAACACACAGAACGACCCCACCAGCAGCTCTATCAATGACCAATGTTGCGTTCCAGTAAGCCTGGGAAGCATGTAGCTCAGTGGCGTTCACACACACACACACACACACACACACACACACACACACACACACACACACACACACACACTGGAGAAAAGCATCGTCAAAACTGTACAATTTGAGAATGTTCCTACGTTCATCTTGGGTCACAGTATTGCATGAGAGAACCAACAGCTGTCGGGGAAAAGTTAATAAAAGATCAGAAATTAATAAACCCGTGCGTTGTTGGTTTTTTTTCTTATTAATAAACCCGTGTGTTGTTGTTTTTTCTTATCGTATACCGAAGCACAAAAGTTCATCTCAATAATACCTGACTTACTGGTTTTAATACAGAGCGAGACGATCAGCTTATTTTCACATGAACGTATAATACTAAAACTAATTGACAGTATTCATGCTGATGGCGTCATAGAAATGTACGTGGCGAGCTGGACTGGTCTGAACATATTTTGCCAGATCCAAGTCGTCTTTATAAAGAAAAAAATACAGGTATCATACAAGTTACTCTCCGGAAATCTCTTGAGCACAACGAGACATGTTTTACTCAAGGGTCGTACCGTCATGCTCAGGGGTCGTGCCGTCGTGCTCAAGGGGCGTACCGTCGTGTTCAAGGGTCGTACCGCCGTGTTTAAGGGTTAAATATATGTAAAATGAAATAAACTTTCAAACTAACTCATTCCTGACGTATTCCTAATAAACTTACAAACCTTTTAAAACACAATTATCCAGCAAAACACGTAATAATTCACAGCCCTGTCATGGCAGCCCTAGAGAACACAATTCACGGCCCTTATGATGACGTCTCCGACCTACGTATATTACTATTCATGCCCTACCTATAGCGGCCCTGACCTATACAGCAATTCGGAGCACTATTAATGGCGCCCCTGACCTACATCACAGATAATTACAAGTATCTGAGCAAACAGGGAAGCAGGGAAACACGGCGATGGCCCAAGTTGGTTCTGTGCTTGATTTACCGTCAGGAATATTGCCTTTGCCGGTGACTTACTTTCTCAGTTCTCATTACTGCTTTCTGATGACGTCAGTTTTCCCCCCCCTGGCGGCACTCACGAGAGGCAATTGAACGCCTTCCACACATCAATCACTTATCGAGTACCTGTCTTCCTACCTTCGTAGCGCCCATCCCAAGCTCTCGCTGATATCAAGGGTGTGTGTGTGTGTGTGTGTGTGTGTGTGTGTGTGTGTCGGCGCGTCTGTCTGTTTGTGTATCAATTTGCATATTTGTATGTGTTTGTCATGCCGTGTGTTTACGTCAATGTATTGCATGAATCTAAACCTTTCAATCACAACAGAACGACCTGTGGGTACGGTGGTGCGACATCTGTGCCGACACGAGGTAATGTTAGGTCAGAGGTCATGCAATCATAGCAAAGGGTCGTAGTCAGGTGGTCAACGGTTCATGTATGACTGGATGTATGTGCATGTATGACTGGATGTATGTGCATGTATGACTGGATATATGTGCATGTATGACTGGATGTATGTGCATGTATGACTGGATGTATGTGCATGTATGACTGGATGTATGTGCATGTATGACTGGATGTATGTGCATGTATGACGATGTATGTGCATGTATGTCTGAGTTATGCACAAATTTCACAGTTCATGAACGTATAAGTATACATGTACGGTACTCAGCGAGTGTGTGATCATCTGTTTGTCGTTACACGTTTGTACAGTAATGGTTAGGAAGTCTACACTCGTGGTGCCCCATCTCCTCAACTTCCTCTACTAAGTTACAACTTCCTAAACTTCAGTAAGCAGTCAGCATTCACAACTTCATCACTTAGTTTATTCCGTTCATCCGCTACTCTCAAACTACATTATAAAAGTACTTCCTTACAACTTTTCTGACGAAGTTTCTCATTCAATTTCCAGTAATGGCCTCTGGTCGTTCTGTCTTTTAATCTTCCGAAGATCCGTTTACCGTTCATGTCATTAAAAGTTCAAAGTTGTAATCAAATCGCTGGTTACTTTTCTCTCTTTCGAGGTGGCGAAATTTATGGCCTCTTAACCCGTCATTGTAACTCAGTTCTCTTAACCCTGACACCATCTTTGTTACCTTCCTTTGGACCTTCTCTATTACTTCTATCCTCATTACCTTGCATATATTTAGACTGAATTTCATCAACCAAGTATCAAACCAACGTTTGAGTCTGTCACGACCTCGGCATTATCCGCAAAAATATTCGGGTACGAGTCCAAAGTTTCTGGCAATCCATTTACACAGATCAAGAAGAGCAATGATCCCAAGACTGAGCCCTGCAGCACGCCACTGGTGACCTCAGTCTATTTCTAGAAGACTCCACTAACAAGTGCCCTTTGTTCGCTCCCATTAAGACAGCTTCCTGTCCATCGACGTAGCCTCCATCTTATTCCTACCTGCTGACCCAACAATTCTACAAGTTCCTTGTGTGTCACAGGTTCAAATGCTCCCTGGTAGTCCAAAGAGAACGGGTATTACAATAAAGAATAAAACCAATATGTTCAACGTTCAGATTGTGAAAAAAAAAACTTTTCTATAACTATGGAAGGCCCTAGGCTATAGTTCATATGTAGTCAGAAAAATCTTTCAGGTTAAATCTTGTTGTTAGGTTTATATTAACAAGAACGATACGGCGGGACTAATTAATAATGTCTGTTGCAGAAAACGGGGTTTGGAGGGTAGTGTTAACGTACACAAATTAACACCTTCCACAGTGAACACAGAAAACCCTTATTAATCAACCATCCATTCCAGCGTTTGTTTACGTCACCAGTACAATGGATTCCAAGAATAGGCCAGTTTTGGAAGTCAACACATGACTCCATGAAAACTGGCTCGGCCTAACGAGCTCCATACAATTATGTTGTTGACCAGGGGAAAAATGAGTGCTTACACTTTATACAAACCCAATGTGGACTTAACGTAAAGTTCATAGACATAACGTAAGCTGTCTGATGGTCAATACTGTGGAGAGTATGACGGTACGACCCTGGATCACGGCGGTAGGATCCTACACCACAGCGGTACGACCCTGGATCACGACGGTAGGATCCTACACCACAACGGTACGACCCTGGATCACAACGGTAGGATCCTACACCACAACGGTACGACCCTGGATCACGACGGTAGGATCCTACACCACAACGGTACGACCCTGGATCATGACGGTAGGATCCTACACCACAACGGTACGACCCTGGATCACGACCGTAGGATCCTACACCACAACGGTACGACCCTGGATCACGACGGTAGGATCCTACACCACAACGGTACGACCCTGGATCACGACCGTAGGATCCTACACCACAACGGTACGACCCTGGATCACGACGGTAGGATCCTACACCACAACGGTACGACCCTGGATCATGACGGTAGGATCCTACACCACAACGGTACGACCCTGGATCATGACGGTAGGATCCTACACCACAACGGTACGACCCTGGAGCACGACGGTAGGATTTTTGAGCACAGAGCCACGACTCTTGAGTCTGATGACGTAAGCTATACCCAATGGTCACACAAGATCATGTCAAAACCATCATAACAATAGGTCGTAACGTCGTGCTTCAGGGGTCGTGTCGTCGTGGCTAAACTTCCTTAACTATCATGTAATTAACATGTCTCTATCCTGCCTACATTCGCAGTCTTACCAATCATTTCATTTCAGTACACCACCACTGAAAAATACCACCTACACCACATTATATCAGATCGGCCTCTCAAAAGCAAACATAACATTTTCTTTACTGGCATTTTGTCATTTAAAAAAAAAAATGTATTAACTTAAATAATCCTACAACATCCCTGCTCCTTAACCTTGAAAAGTATATCCTGTCATCTTTAACATTCTGATTTCCTAACTTTGAAAAAAAAAAAAAATTAAACCATAGGTCTTCTGAACATTGCTATAGTCTTATCGTTTGTTAGGCGAGATCTACTGGGAATGTGTTTTTCATTGTGTAAACAATATATATATATATATATATTTTTTTTTTCATACTATTCGCCATTTCCCGCGATAGCGAGGTAGCGTTAAGAACAGAGGACTGGGCCTTTGAGGGAATACCCTCACCTGGCCCCCTTCTCTGTTCCTTCTTTTGGAAAAAAAAAAAAAAAAAAAAAAAATACATATATATATATATATATATATATATATATATATATATATATATATATATATATATATATATGATAATCAGAGTCTAACGATCTAGGTTAGCAGTTAACAATCTGTTTTCCAACTCTTAACAATATCCCGGGTTGGTCAAATGTCTGAAAAATACAATATACCTGGATAATAAAAATAGCATCAACTTACACTGCGAAGGAAGGATAAAATTATCACAGGTAAAGCTCACTAATTGGGGAGGATATAACCAATCGACCATAACAAATGCCAAAAGAAAAAAAAATATGCACGCAGCTCCCCGGTGACGGACTCGTGAACTAGAGGGCTGATGCTGAAATTAAAAGATATTTTGTTGTATATCATAATATTCAGGCAACGGAATCATACACTCACTTGTTGATCGGATAACAGTCTGTTTATTGTAACAGAGTATGAATAAACGACACAATCTCCAAAATGTTTCACGTAATATTAATCAATAATCTACGTCTATTCCTGAACACTCGCTTACTACAAATATACGAATAATTATCGTAAAGCCAAAAGGAGTAATTATCATCAGTGTTTACTTCATATGCATCAGACAGATGACATGGCATAAGCCCAATACAATAATAACTTATCTACTTAATAAGCAATACAAATTATAAAAAAAAATAAGAACCCTACATTTACGCTACTGAAACTGACAAAAGCAATTTACATCTACATATAACACAACTTGGGGTCAGACACTCATGTTCATCACATACAACAGCACAATTGGCTTACTTCAACAAACAACGAAAATCAGTACATTGTACTACACTATCAAGGGCAGCACAAGTACAGACCTGTCGCTAAATTAATTCTTTTTTTATTACACTGGCTAAAAAATATTGGGTACATGCAGACAACACCGTCAACCAAACACGGAGGCACGCGCTTCCATACCATACCAAATGACACGAATGAGTTGGGTTTGAAAATACTTCATCAAAATATTTATACATTTTACTTAACGCTTTCCCGCATGTTTACATGGTGCCTCTGGCATCATGGGGCATCATGTCAACATACTTTATTATTCCCTGTGACTCGTATTTTGAGTGATCACATAAACGTTTAACAGAGGTTTCCACCAGGGGTGTATCTAGGGGAAATAGCGCCTATGGCAAGCCCTGAAACTGCGCCCCTGGCTTAATTAAAAATGTACATACAGTGGATGTATATAAAAGTATATACAGTGTAATTATAAACTGTTGAAGAGTTGGGCCAAACTTAAATCTATATAAACTCTTAAAGACTTAAAGACTTATTTGATCAAAATCATAAAGTAGAAGCGGTAATGCAATTGATAGTAGCAAAATATCACTATAGTTGAAAAATAGGCGAGTTTCTATTTTATCTCACAAAACCAAACCGTTAAAAATGTCAATCGGGCTGGATGTGTCATAAAACAAACCTGTTGAATGGCGCCCCACTTCAAGTGGCGTCCAGGGCACCTGCCCTACCTGCCATACCCTAGATACGCCACTAGTTCACACTAGACAGTGTGAATACACATATCATCATACAGCAGTTACAAATCTACATAGTACGTTGAAAGATATCAAATCACTTTCAATAAATTACAGGCAACAGATAAAGAAGTCCAAATGCCTACCCTGCTTAATAACAGCTCTGTATAAGAGAAACATTCCCGCCTCTCGTTAAATCACATTAACAATCATTCTATATGGCTATCCCTATGTCTGAACGGTGAAGGCGAATTCGCCACGTATGACCTCGCCTTGTACAAATGACCCCATCTAGAATCACAATTCTTTCTCATGATGAATCCCTTCGTCCATTTGCGAAATCTCCACTAAAGGTAAAGAATAATAATGAAATAACTAAACAAATATACATACACGAGTTTGTGGCTGCCCCAAAAAAATAAACATATGCACGCAAATTCATATCTGGGTTCTTGGCTGCAAAACAAGCTTATGCAAAATCCATTTCTTTACCGACTTACGCCTGAATCATATCTGATACAAACATTTTATTTCCAAATGTCAAACACATACTGCTGGCCTCGGACCTTAGTCCCTACACTATATCCAGCATCGTAGTATTTACAAACGACGGGAAATTACAAGAAAATATACATTACACATAATTCGTTTATTTTCCTTTATAATCAATGACTAAATGATTTGTATTAAGCATAATTGAATAAATATAGCCCTTAAAATCTGTTAATTGATGGCTTGGTATATTAGGCTGAAAAAAATGTGTAATGTGTAAATGTGTACGAAAGTTCACCATACAGTCCTATAATATATATATATATATATATATATATATATATATATATATATATATATATATATTCCTATGAGTCCACGGGGACTAATCTCGTTTTCGTTGGTATAAATGATGTCAGGTTTAGCGCAACGAATATCAGTTATTCTAAGGTTGATATACACAGTGGAGTGGCATGTTGGAGCGATAGCACAGATTTAGACAACTTTTCCAATCCCGAGCCTGACACGTCATCACAGGGGTCAGATACAATACGGCCCTACGCTCATATCTCTGGCAGGCGGAAACTCACCTGGGACAGTTTGGTGAATAAGTACAACCATACACGATCGTGGAGAACGACGGTTCGATCCCCTTCAGTATGAGAATGTCTGTCGTACGTGTGTGTGTGTCCCTTCCAAGTGAAACAATCCGATTTCTAAATTAAAAATTCATTTCAATGTTCTTTTTTACTAGAACTAAATCCAACGTTACAAAACTCCGCTTGTGAAAGCACTAGGTTATGCTTAACTTCTAGGCTATGCTTGGCGGAACCAGGTTATGCTTAAACGCTAGGCTATGTTAACACTAGGTTATGCTTAGCGGAACCAGGTTATGTTAAACGCTAGGCTATGTTAACACTAGGTTATGCTTAGCGGAACCAGGTTATGCTTAAACGCTAAGCTATATCAACACTAGGTTATGCTTGGCGAGACTAGATTATACTTAACCACTATGCTATGTTTAACACTAGGATGTTAACACTAGGATATTCTTGACGGAACTAGGCTATGCTAAACAGAAGTCCAACTTCAAGCGAAATGACATGAACCAAACTATGCCATTAAAACCTTTATATTATTTCGAGCTTCAGTGTACCGGTATTTAATTAAAGATACAACAACACATGTTGCAGGTCTCTGAAGCTTATGCATGTTGCTATACCAGCATACTTATGGTTGCGTTTCATTATAATCCCGCAATGTCAGTCAACGTCATCACAATCTGTATATATAACAAGGCTCCAGCGTGGGAGGAACTGCCGAAATATTCACGTATGAATTATTTAAACATTATGCAGGATCTAAAAATCTTTATAAATTTCAGGGATAAATTTGTATTTTATTAATGTTAAATTTACTTTCCATCATTGCAGTTAGGGATATTTCTGAAGACTTAGGGAACACTGAGAGAATATAAGGAGCAAATCGTGAGGAAGTGTAGGAACAAATAACCTGAAAAGTTTGTCGGACATTTCATTAAAACTTCTATACGTAATGTCCTCCAGACTTCAACTAATTCTTAGCTCTCACGCACAAGAGTTAACAACTATTAGGAACCATTCTCTGTCAGGTGATTCATTTAGACAGTCATTTAACGACAGTAGCGGTGTTGCGGGGTAGCTGTGTTTGGTGTATTCAAAGGTTTTTTGATTATACTTAATTTTTTTCATGTTAATTCTTTTAGTACTTTGGTATGACCCTTCAACGTCATGGTCTAGCCTTTGACCTGACCTTTGAAAGGGAGGTCAAATGCCATACCATCGATGCATAGGAGACATCTCAAGGGTTGTTAGAAAGTCAGAATGTATATGTATCATTATCAACATATGAAGAAAGTGCTAAAAAAAATTCTGTAGAAGGACGGAACTTACGTTGGCCGTCAGTTGATATTCCTATTACTCAAGCTAGCAAAAACAGATTAACTAGGTTGAAACACTACGATCTATAGCCCTTCTCTTCCCTTCTCTTCCTCCCCACACACTCACACAAAAACCACACAACAAACTCCCCCTAAATCCTGCAACTCCCAAGACATCCCTGTCTCTCGTCAATTAAAAATACTGACATGCATAGCTAAATGATCCACCAACCTGTATCGCTGGGCCTAGCCATGTCAACCTGACACGATAACTCGGTAAAACAGTGAGGGATAAACCCCTGGGGAACACCACGGTTGTCACAGAAGAGATAAAACCATCCATTAACACCTGTCACATATTCAATATGTACCTTTCCATCACATAAGTAAATGGCATATGAATTTAATGATCTATATAAGAGTACTTTATGGTTTATTCATTTAAGATAACACAGGCAGGATAACATCTTTGAGATCAACCCTTAATATATATGGTTGGTTATGTAAGATGACCACTTGCAGTTTACACAACCAGGTACAGAAGTAGCCCTGGACGAAACTGTATCTTACGATAACCATTCAGATAACAAAAAGATGATTCTGTTACGATACACACAAATATTTAGATAACGTTCAACATGAAATAATCCCGACCTCAGAATACTTGATATCTTCCAGAAGATTGTCTTTCAACTTAACTCCTTCCATAAGATCCTTACTTAAGAACACCTCTTCCAAAAGATCATTTCATAAGAAAACCTCTCACATAAGACAGACATCTTACTTAAGATAACATCTAAGGAAACCTGATATATGAGACAGACCGCTTTACAATGCCACGTACCTGGTGGTCCCCTACATAAATAACCAGCCTCTAAGCAAACACTTAATTCAGGTCTATAAACCAGTGTCACCTGAGCTTCAGCTGTCCCTTTCTCTCCATATTACGTGTTCCCATCACTCACTGCTTTCTCTCCATATTACGTGTTCCCATCACTCACTGCAGATTTGTTTTGCTTCATCATGAAAATTCTGAGCGTTAGTCTTCTGGTGTTCCACACTGTCCTAAAATTTCATTCTCATTCATACAGACTTTAAAAAACTCAGGGTTCACGTCTGGCTTCATGTGACGTGTTTACCACCAACCCGGGTCGCTGTACTGGCAACACTGCTCAACCACTTGGAAGCAAAAATCATCTGAACCCTTTACCAGTTTCTATATTAATAACAATAATAATAATAATAATAATAATAATAATAATAATAATAATAATAATAACAACAGCAATTGCATTTTTCTCAAGGGTCGTACCGTCGTGCTCAAGGGTCGTACTTCGCGATCAAGGGTCGCACCGTCGTGCTCAAGGGTCGCACTGTCGTGCTCAAGGGTCGTACTCTCCTGCTCAAGGGTCAAACCGTCGTGCCCAAAGGTCGTACCGTCGTGCTCAAGGGTCATACCGTCGTGCTCAAGGGTCATATCGTCGTGCTCAAGGGTCGTACCGTCGTGCTCAAGGGTAGTCCGTCGTGCTCAAGGGTCGTCCGTCGTGCTCAAGGGTCGTACCGTCGTGCTCAAGGGTCGTACCGTCGTGCTCAAGGGTCGTCCGTCGTGCTCAAGGGTCGTACCGTCGTGCTCAAGGGTCGTACCGTCGTGCTCAAGGGTCGTACCGTCATGAGTAAGCCAACTCCTGCGTCATTTGAGGCCAGAGGTACCTAGAAGCGCTCCAGCATCGGCTCAGTATATCACTCCATCATCAACATTTGCGTAAACAAAAACAAAAAAAAAGTATCAGTCGTACGTTGTTCCTTGTTAATATAAACATCGGTTCCCGTGACGTACGGACAGACGTACATCACCTGACGTACGCCACGGCGACAGTCCGCCCGCCTCGCCCTAACAGCGTTATCTGTCAAGAGTAACAGTAAAAAATGTGTATATTTTTCCTAAACGGATGTAAATCGAAGTAAAATGTGCGGTAAGTTTTGCCGCTCCGCTGGCTGCTCTACCGCAAAAACATGTCATGGAGGAGGACGATATTTTTCGCCGTCAACATGTATATTTCATTCCTGTTTTTGCTGTAGCGACGCTGCATGCGACCAACAGTGAATTCTAGATAAGGCTGCATATTTATTCATTACGGATGGTTAATGAAGCAAGCTTACCTAACACAACTATCTATTAATCTATCTATATTATGAATATCAAACTCTCAATTCCCTGTGCTTCCTAAATGCTCACACAGCCTTCGAGAGTAAACTAAGATGTTAATATGGGACATATGTTTATATAACACTTCTGCTTCAGCACTCTTGTTTCGTAGCCTCTCCTCTACTCCTGATGACCTTGACCTTTGACCCGAGACATTTTGAAGCCAATCAAGAGACTCACTAAGTTATATAAGGCCTGCATATGTAGCATGCATGGTACACGTCCTTCTCCCGCTCATCATAAGATATTATAAGCAGACGTTATGAAGACACGCAAGAACGCACAGAATTCACGTACGTACCCCTACGGACGCACACACGCATTCAAGGACTGAGCCAGGCACGAACGGCGGGCTAACCCACATACATACATATGATCCTGTGGGCTGCAGCAAGAGGTTTAAAGACACATTACCAATACCGTGATTTCCGACGTTACAGGCGCGACATATGAGGGTTAAGAAAGTGTTAACTGATTTGCCTTAACGAGCTGTGTGTGCTTGAGGGGGGGTCAAAGTTCACGACCCCCCTCCTGCTCACGATACATACGTATCATCACAGGTCATACCACACTTGGGTGTATATCATGAGTTTACCACGATAGGTGACCTGTATATACGAGTAATTCTAAACTCCCATCTTCTGTTCCACCGCTACAAACTAGCCCCTTCCATCTCGTACACATCGCTTCCATCCCATTTTTCGTGCCCTTCCCATATTTCGTCTCTCATGCGAGTCACTTCGCGGTTCCTCCTCTCTCCCAGCAGTGGGAGGGGGAACATACCTCCCGTGGGACGGGGGAGAGCTGGGGTGACCCTGTAATATTCCTATGTGATCCACACACACACACACACACACACACACACACACACACACACGCACACACACACACACACATACATCAGATGACCTTCAAAAAACTACTCCATAGTCTCCCAAGTTTCAATTGTGATTAACTCTAGTGGAAACAATGGAGGTCCCTGTACACTTTCCATAACACTAAACAGTGTACATATCATCGTGGCCACACGCTACATTAAGTCACGTGACGATAAATACGACAGTCGGGTGTGTCAGAACTGGACTAGCAGTGGATGTAGGTGTATATAGCAACTGCTCACCGACCTTGTCCTTTAAACCTCTTGCATTTCATCCCTACATCTAACTATATCTCTAATCTTACTTATATTTTTCTTCCTTTGCGATTTCATTCTCCAGCATTGATGACTGGAGGTACGTGTAGTACTATCTGCTACTGTTTTCCCACGCCTGAGAACAGCCACGCCTCCCTAAATCTCACTTTCCCACAGCTTAATACGTGCAAAACGCATTTAATACACAGCTGGACTCACAAATTTGTATGTACAGTTTGGTTTTCGTCTCCTGCCGTTCATCCACCCTTTGAGGTTGGTCGATAAAATGGGTACCTGGCTCAGGCAAGAGCACATATATATATATATATATATATATATATATATATATATATATATATATATATATATATATATATATATGGCGGCGTTGATTAGGGCTTCAGTTGCCTTTGCCGTCTCATACATACATATATTCTGACTATCGTGTTCGACACCTGTTGCATTTGTCGTACACGTGTTAGACATCCATGTATCAGACACATACTGCTTGGATGTGTAATGCACCTGCTGGGTGGATTAGGCACCAGCTGGATGTGTCAAGCACCTGCTGGGTGTGTCATGCACCTGCTGGGTGTGTCATGCACCTGCTGGATGTGTCATGCACCAGCTGGATGTGTCAAGCACGTGCTGGGTGTTTCATGCTCCTGCTAGGTGTGACATGCACTTGCTGGGTGTCATGCACCTGCTGGGTGTGTCATGCACCAGCTGGGTGCGTCATGCACCTGCTGGGTGTCATGCACCTGCTGAACGTGTCAGCCACCTACTGCAAGTGTAAGAAGTGTACGACATTTAAGAACTTTGTTATCTCTTGATATTTGCTCCGATTTTGAGACATGATTATACGCCTGTTGTCTTACGAATAACTCCGTCAGTACGATGGTGCGACCAGTGGCTATGATGACCTGGCCCGTCAAGGTCAGGTCAGAGGCCCACGTCATCATTCTCAAAAGATCGTCATGTGATGAATGATCGTACCGTCATGCGCGGCCGTGCTTCAAAGGTCGCACCATCGTACTCAAGGAACGCATCGTCATGTACATGAGGTTACGTGCATGAGGGAATACACCGTCATGCATGGACAGGTCTTCTTCCTGGATATCGGGCCGCCGATGACGACCTTCCGTCACCGAGTTGTGAAGGAAAAATGAAAACGCGGAGGGCTGAGGCAACTGGGTCATAGGAAGGAAAACGGGAAAGAAAACGGGGAGTTGCTGTATATGAACACAAAAGCTTTTTATGGTGTTAAGGTAATAGCTCATCCGAGGCTGAAACTGCGTTTACATACTGGTCATTAAATGAACCGGCAATTAGTGGAATCATTAATTTTCTAATAATCCAAGAGCAAACAGTGTGGGGGTTTTCTAATACCTCATTTCTTACGACAAAAGGGAGAAATCATTTTTTGTGTTGGATTTTCTTACACACACATCCAGTTGGTTTTAAAAGGTTACACGTTTTACTCTTTTCAACAAAATTAGCATATTATTAAATCTGACACATCCTACAATTCATGTAATACTCAAGGTGTTTAATAACCTCAAAGACCTCCCATAAAACCTTCAAATTCTTGTCTGGTTACTTTCTTTATTTTGTGGGTTCATAAGTCTGGGTGTGAACATCTACATGCTTAGTAGGTAAACACGTATGTTTGAAATCTCTGCTTTAGGATATTCACCGCCTTTACTCCCAAGCAAAAAATTAAGAGCTAATTTAGTAGAAGCCCCGAGCCAAATTAGGCTTCAATTTTAAACGAAAAATGGAGTAAGGTAAGGGAGATTATCACTACCATACAGTTACTATAGCAGTAATAGGAACTAAAACTTAATTCAAGAAAAAAAAATCTAACGTGATATATCCAGAAGGGGTTACGAAGGTTACTACACTCCGTCGACAAGTGACTACACCAATGCAACTCATGATGTAGTTGTACCTCCCTGTTATACAATGATTTATACAGTCCCCCGAGTCCCATGCCTGTTTCTCTAACTAGACGTCCACCAAAGGAATCACACACACACACACACACACACACACACACACATGCATATATACACATGCATGTGTGAATATATACACTCGTCCCCGGCCATAGAGGTGGGAAGTAATGACGACAACAAGGACGCCTGGCAAGGCAAGTTACGCTACGAGGGACAAAGGGTAAGACTTGGCCATATACACCTCACGTGGGCAGCAGCATCACTTCCCACCACACTGTTCTAGGAATGTCTTAAATGGACAGAATGGATATCACCCACTAACTGATCAGTAAGACAGCAAGTCTTGCCATACGACTTAAACACAATGACAGGGCTTAATGATCTATAGTTTCGTCATCTATGGCTGTTTGTAAGATACAAACTTCA
Organism: Panulirus ornatus; assembly: GCF_036320965.1. NCBI lineage: Eukaryota > Metazoa > Arthropoda > Malacostraca > Decapoda > Palinuridae > Panulirus > Panulirus ornatus. Next base: position 1,314,796 of record NC_092287.1, read on the forward strand.
CATTATTATTATCATTGTTGTCTTTAGAACTACTTTACCATCCCTAGCTGTCATTTGATCTATCTGCAGCAAAACACACTCCACAAATACCAGTATGCTCCTATAACGTCCTACTAGAGACATTCGTTAATAATTAATCATTCTAACATTCAATTCTTACCGCACAGTCAACGTGGGAGCGGATTATTCGTCGGGTATAATGTTCATGTATATTCATTCCTCTTATACATCGCCTTTAACTTCATAACCACTTACATGGGTCGGATCAAGTGCATACAGGCACCGTTCGTGGTAATTAACTTTTTCAAAATTTGAGCTCAGTTCCGTGCGCTTGATAATGTTTTTTCTATTTTCTTTTACAACTTTCTGGTTATGATGCAAAGGGGATACTTCCGTCAGCCGCCTCTGCATCTAACGATTCAGAGTTTACGATCCTACGTAAAGGTTAGGTAAGGTTTCTAACTTCGAACGAAAACTATTTTCTCCCAAACTTAGTTCGTTTCCCCATTTTGGAGCCTTTACTTTCCAATACATTCTAGTAAAAAAAAAAAAAAGACCACCAAGCAAGTAAAAAGGTGGGGAGGTCTTTAAATTGATTTAAAAACTGCTGGGAGAAATCTCTTTCGATAATCATTTCACTTTTCTATAGGTCGGAAAAAATGTAAACATGAAAAGTGAAATTTTGCCGTATTTTGCTGAAATAAGCGTCACACATAAACTAATTCCCGTCGATTTATCAAATTACACCCTTCACATGATCAGGCCTAACTCGTTCGACTTCACGAAGGTGAACATTTCAGTACACATTAGTCAAAAATATATATATCTTGGGAGTCTGCTGCCTGAACATGCTAAACAACGAGCTATCGTCAGCCATGTAAACCTCAACCTACCTCACCAGCACTGGTTTTATCAACACAACATGAATTCCCGTGTAATAGAGTATCCCATTTACCTCTCTGACTTCACTGCTGTTTTCTCGGTCTCCAGCTGCGGTTTCCACTTGCCTTTAACGGGGATATAATCACTAGAATACACAGTGTCACTGGGAAGAACTTTAAACCGTGTTGTTGATGTTTTGTTGTGGTGGCGAGGAGAGGAGGTGGTTCGGCCACGGGAACAGCGGCGGTGAGGTGAGGTACAGAGCCATCTGGCTGTGAATTAAGGAAGGAAGTCGTCCAGCCACTATCTCAGCTTTTCATATGACTGTACCATAACACAAGAGAAGGTTTTTCTTCTTTGTGATCCAGTTATGTAATGTTTAGTTCCACCATGATCGGGTTACCCAGGCGAGAGTCTGATAGGAACGGCGGCCGTGTTATGTCCGTGTTGTTTGTTTGACATTCATTTCTTAAAATATTCCTTGTGTTATGGTTTGATATAGTTCCCTTATGATAGTGAATGAAATTTCACTATATCAAAGACGAAGACATTAGGTGTGTTAGTTCAGATATTGGTTCTCTCAATGGTGAAAGAATCTTGGACGTGGGTTACCTACCCACCATTTACAATTCCATATACTGGCTCACCATTCCCTGTCTCTCCATGGAACAAACATGTACAAATGAAACACAAAGACTCAGCCAATTTTATTTCAAAATATGTATGACATAAGTAAAAGAATTGATTATTATGAGTAGGGTGTAATTCACAATTTATAGCATTTTCGTGGTGAACCTGCGGGTCCTGTTGGTTCTGGCAGAACCCCTTATGGTGCCTGTTTCACTACCACTCTAACAGCAACAGCGCCACCTGCAGCAACAGGGGCTAGCACCCGGAGCCAACAGAACAAATCAACAGAAAATCACTCTAACACAAGTTTAAGATATCGAATGATATGCAACTTCCAAGCTATATAAGGTGAAGCTGTCTGTACGCTAAGATGATTTATGAGATTTTGGTCTCTGTTTATCTACAACCTACGATACATAATATTCTAACATCCAGTGAGTTCATCTGCAGTTCCTAAAAGAAAATGGCACGTCGGCTGATATAGGACACAGCCTCACCGTCTTCGACCAAGCTGGAATCTTTATTTTGGTCTTTATGGCAGCAGCAGCACAGCAGCTCACCCTGCTGCCTGACTCACCTACGCCTAGTCCACACTAACAGTCATGTCCAAAAGACTCATAATACTTCTTGTGCATGTACGTTGGTTTTATATACCCATACAAACAAGCACACGGTTTAAGGTCAATATGTACATAAATACTCTGTAAAAGCAGACGATGGGAATAGCCGAGTAGGATAGCAGGGCGGCGTTGCCACACTACAGAGTGATTTAACAACAACAAAACATCATTCTTATTTTATTCTTACCCTAGACAGTGGTAGTACATTTTATTGCCTATATTTATTCATTTTCTATTTTTTGCAGTCGTCACCAGTCTCAGATTCCATTTCCCACCTTAACAACTTTAATACTGAGTTAACAAATACATGAGAGATTGGGAAAAGAATTCGTGGATGCACATTATCTTTCGGCAACTGCAGACCCGTTGTGTTGTTGGGTGTAGTAATGCGGGGCGGGGCGGGGCGGGAGGCGGCGGTTACCTCTACTAACACAGCCTCCCAGACACGCCAGCACTTCTCATCAGCATGTCTACCCCTCACTCATCCCTCACCCCCGCCTCTTGTTATTTGCTCCTTACGATTTCTTTACTTCCTCTTGCCGAAGCAGCTGACGGCGTTGAAGGCGCACTGCTTCCAGTAGGAACGCTTCCTCTGCAGGTCCTTAACGTCATTGTTGTTTCTCAGGCGTTCCACCATCTGCTTGGCGAAGAGGTAGTTGATGAGGACGGCGTCCAGGGACCCGTCATCGTCAATCAGCTGTTCGGGGGAAGACACAACGTGTTAATGATAACCAAATCACAACAGTGAGAAAATACATCGTCCAAGATACATATAGATATATTCCCTGCGTCTAAGTATTTTCTTGTGGAATGTCCTAATGCATAAAATAGTCCTTTCGTATTATGTATTGTATCTATTGTTTGATATGTATGACGGCATATATATGTACAAAAAAAAGTACGAGTTAACGGTTAAAAATATATACAAAATATTACATCATAAGAAGGGATGGTATCTAAACCCAAGGTCGTGTTGAAAATGGATCACTCAGGGTGAGTCCCAAGACCTATTTACCCCCTCAATTTTCCTTCTCTCTCCCTAGCTTGTCTTTCCTCACCGTACTCCCAACGCCCTTTCCAGATTCTTCGAATCCCAAAACCTTTCCCCTGGGTTCCCCAGCAACAACCTACCTCCGCCCAGTTCCCCACAGGTCCTCCCAGCTACAACCTTACCCCACCACCTTGTCACAGACACCAGCATCGCCAGGAAAATATTCCATACTTTTCAGGTTCTTGAAAAATTAACTTCATAAAGAATAAAAAGAACACTTTATATTGTATTCGTCTTCCTTTGGGCAAAGGTCAAGTCTAAATTAAATTCATACACCTAATCCTTCCGTTCCTTTGTAATTTTCTCTTTTACACTGTATGTAGGGTGGGTGTCTGGTGTGGAAGTGGCTGGCTGCTCAGGCCCAGCCCGGGGCCGTCCTAGGCTTGCGGGTTACTCATTTTTAACGTTGAATTGTAATCGTTAGGCTGTGAAATGATACTGGGCTCTCTCTCTCTCTCTCTCTCTCTCTCTCTCTCTCTCTCTCTCTCTCTCTCTGATAGGCAGCCACCGACCAGGAAGGTATATCACACATACTACGCGCCTAGGTATATCACACATACTACCCGCCTAGGTATATCGTGCGAGGGTTAGCGATCAGCTGAGCAGATTGAGCAACTTCAGTAGCTGTCAAGTTTTCCTTTGTAGCCGAAATTGTTCTTTTTTTCTTTCTGCTCCACAAACACACGAATCTCTCCATCTCACCCATGACACGACCACGTGACTCAATGGCCTAGTTCTTCGTCCTTTGTGATCTTAATCCTGCGGTGAGCGCTACGCGTTAACCCTGCCATAGTGGCAAAATTTCCTCGTATGAGTAATCTGCATGTGTAATGTAATTGATTCAATTAGCCATTAATGATAAAAATGACAAAATTATTACTATTACTATTATTATCATCATTATCATTATTACCATTATCATTATTATTATTATCATTATCATCATTATTATTATTATTATTATTATTATTATTATTATTATTATTATCATTATCATTATCATTATTCCAAAAGAAGGAACAGAGAAGGGGGCCAGGTGAGGATATTCCCTCAGTGGCCCAGTTCTCTGTTCTTAACGCTACCTCGCTAATGCGGGAAATGGCGAATAGTTTGAAAAAAAAAAAAAAAAAAATCATTATCAATGTTGTTGTTGTTGATGTTACAGAGAGGAAAGCACGTCATGTTCAGGAGGCAGGGCCGGCTGGTAACATGTGTCAGGTTCCTGCTGTGAACGTAATAGCACACACACACACACACACACACACACCAGCAGAAATATCTTGAGAGCATTTTCCTCGACGTTTTCATATCTCGCCAAGATTATATATATTTTTTCTTCACGCCAACAGATTTCGTTGCTTTATTGAATGATGAACATCTTCAGCACGACGGTAAGACCTCCTCAGCACGACCGTACGACCCTTGGGTGAGATGATAACCCTGAAAGGCCAAGCCATCTTTACCCAAGGGTCGTACCGTCGTGCTTCAAGGGTCGTACCGTCGTGCTTCAAGGGTCGTACCGTCGTGCTTCAAGGGTCGTACCGTCGTGCTTCAGAGCACTTGTACGGGACAGGACGTCACCGAACTCTTCCAACAGACTACGCTACAATCAGTTGCAGGGACAGGTTGGTTTCCTTTGTAGTGAGCAATTCTCGAGTGAGACAGTAAATCGTTTCGTCAACAGACGACGGTACTACAGCCTTTTCACTCGCTGCATAGCCAGAAGCCGTCGGAGTCCGGTAACACCTGAAGTGGTCTACCATAGAGCAATATGAAATGTCCACCCATGACCTAACTGGGGTCAATTACGGTGACATTATATGGTGATTACAACCCTCTGTTGGGACTACTGATAATTACAACCCTCTCTTGGGACGACAGATAATCACAACCCTTTCTTGAGACAAAAGACAGTTCCAACGCTCTGTTAGGGACAACTGGTAATTTCAATTTTGTGTTGAGACAATAGACGATCACAACCCTTTGTTGGAATTATGAATAATCATAATCCTGTGTTGAGAGTATATAATCACAACCCTCTGTCGGAACCACAGATAATCACAACCCTCTGATGGGAAGCAAGATAATAAAAAATATGAGGACAACAGTGAACCTACAACCTCCTAGTAAGGCTAGAGACTCTACTGCTCTAGGGAGAAAACACCATCACAACCCTCTACGAGGCAGGAATTTCCCTAATCCGACAATCCTGGTAGAATCCCTGTCAGTCCAACTGTTAATCCAGTAATCCATGATGACGTAAGGACCAGGGTTGCCAAGGCTGGCCAGCTTCACTTTGTTCATTTCCTGACACAACTGTTGCAGTCAAAACTAGTTGTAGTCACAGTCAGTTATATTCACAACTGCTGTAGTCACAACTTCTGCAGTCACAACTGTAAGCACAACTGTTGTAGCCACAACTGCTGCAGTCACACCTGTTGTAGTCACAACTCTATAGCTGTATCTTCTTCAACAGGTCATAACATTATGGATCATTGTTCCAACTGTTGAAGACAGTGATATGTAGATAATTATTTACAAGACCGTAACATTTCAAGAGATCAGGGTTCGTTGTCCTCGGTACAGAGGGAGGTACCTGGTGTTTACATTGATTATCTTGGCACGCGACGAAATGAATCTGATAAACAAAGGTTTACAATAAATTACCATCACAATCACAGTGGTGCATTTGGCGGTACTTTCCTCCGTCTTACGTCAGTCAATCATCAATCCAACTCATCTGCTTCACTACTAATAGTAGTAGTAGTGGTAGTAGTAGTAGTGGTAGTAGTAGTGGTAGTAGTAGTAGCAGTGGTAGTGGTAGTGCGAAAACGTTATATATATACCTCGAATGAGACGAAACATCAGCTGTTCAACAGGCTTGTTAACATGCGAAATGCTTTCCCAGAGTAATTAAAAGCACTACCATAGATACGTTTTAAACATAGACTTAATAATTATTGTCCTTGAAATCCACCCCTGATGTTATTCACGTCTCCTTAGCTATACGATAAGTTAAAGGGTTTACTCTGATAAATATGAATGTCTTTCTACTCCAACAACAACACTAACTAAACCATGAGTCGTTATTCTCTTGAACTATGACTAACAGCCTCGTTAAAACCCAATGATTTGTTGCTCTTTGAATTTATCTGTATTAAGAAATAATCTATAACTTCATCTTCAGGGAAATTAATAAGGTTAGATATATCTGTAAAGATGATGATGGAAAATATTGTTTCGTGTTGTGAGAGATTTGAAGATGACCCCTTCGCGGGCATCATGCATCTTCCCCTGCACCAGATCTGGTGTCAATCATGTGCATGATGGGTAGACGGCCAGGATGCGGTATGATCCAAGTTTATAATAACCTAACCATGTTGGACACAGCCTGATCCTCCACTCTGTCCTGGACGCCACACGTATCAACATCACGCACGTATCCCCGGTAGCTGAGTCAGGTGATGTGAAGGCGCCGTAATTGTTTCATTTCTTGTCATCAGTTTTATGTTATCTGCAGGAATGACATGCATCCCAGTACGTAGCACCTATCTGGGATGGGTCTTCCACCTCTCTCTCTTAGCCAGAGTGGACTCAAAATCCCTCCTCTGTGTACACGAGGATTGGCCATTACTATACCTCAGTCTCCCCTCGTACAGCAAGCCTGCGGGAATTCCTCTCCACCTTTAAGATGGTCTGCTCTACAGACGCCGCAAGGCTCCGCTGCCACAGTGTACAAGATGTAAAGTGATCACAAGCGTACAGTAAAGTGATCACAAGTGTACAGTAAAGTGATCACAAGTGTACAGTAAAGTGATCACAAGTGTACAGTAAAGTGATCACAAGTGTACAGTAAAGTGATCATAAGTGTACAGTAAAGTGATCACAAGTGTACAGTAAGACGCCGTAGACGATTCTAGTTCCCTTCAGTGACTGTGCATCATCATAGCTACCTACACTAGTGCAGTATACAGCCACCTACAACTGAATTCTCCGCCAGAAAATATATACACCAGATCCTTCTAGAGCACTCTCGGGAACTTCAGGTTTGTTATGATATGCAAGATGATCATAACCTTCTACATGAACGTTCCATAATCAAAGCTCTCTTGAAGGGACGTAGGTAATTGTGATCTGGTTTATACTGGTTCGACTGAACTAGGAATTAAGTGAACACCGATGCCAGATATCTGTAGACTTTTCAACTGTGAATATTTAGGAGAAAGGAACGTAAAATGAAAATATTCAACTGATGATGTGAGGTGACTTCACCATGTTGATACCTCTGCCCACATCCTGACCACAACACTAAAAAAATATGAAATGAAATGGCAAAAAGATATTTTCCCTCAGTAACCCCTTGATCAGGATGGTACGACCCCTGGGTATGACGGTACGACCCTCGAACACAATGGTAATGATATTTCTGTACAACATTTCGACAGGATGACAAAACCTGTGACCTCATCGTTATGGGTCGGGTCAAAGGCCAAGCCGCCAAACTCAAGGGTCGTATCGTCGTGTTCAAGGGTATTGCAGTCGTGTTCGAGGTCGTACCGTCGTGCTTAAGGGTCGTACCGTAGTGAGGGCCTGGGAGATTGATGTCAGTCGTTCCCTGACTGTTATGTGATACAATATCTAATTACCCTGAACAACAGGACAACGGTACTCAGGCACCTGTTGAACATCACCAGGCAACGGTATTGACGCACCTGTTGTACATCGAGATCGTCCGTCTGTTGGCCGGCAACAGTAAAGTGACTGATAACAACCAGACCACCGCTCACCTCCACTCACTAACCATCAATCACTTCCTTAATTAAGAGGAAAATGCTAATGACCCCGATGGTTATAACGGGCGACTAATGAAGACAGCAAGACTGGGGGGGCTGGAAGGAGCCTCCATTAAAGGAAATGTCTGTGCCATCCCCCTACACATGTTGACAGTATGTAGGCACTGTGCCATCCCCCTACACATGTTGACAGTATGTGGCACTGTGCCATCCCCCTACACATGATGACAGTATGTAGCACTGTGCCATCCCCCTACACATGTTGACAGTATGTGGCACTGTGCCATCCCCCTACACATGTTGACAGTATGTAGCACTGTGCCATCCCCCTACACATGTTGACAGTATGTGGCACTGTGCCATCCCCCTACACATGTTGACAGCTTGTGGCACTGTGCCATCCCCCTACACATGTTGACAGCATGTGGCACTGTGCCATCCCCCTACACATGTTGACAGTATGTAGCACTGTGCCATCCCCCTACACATGTTGACAGTATGTGGCACTGTGCCATCCCCCTACACATGTTGACAGTATGTGGCACTGTGTGTCTCATGTCGTACATCTCGAGGTCTGTCAGAGAATCATCCACAATCTCAGGTGACTTATAAATGAAAATCATGCAAGGAGAAAAATCAAATTCTTGCTATTATTTCATCGAGTGACGCGCCAAGTGTGACGCAACAAGTACGACGCAACAAGTGTGACGCAACAAGTGTGACGCGGCAAGTGCTACGAATCAAAAGCTGAGGAACACACACACACACACACACACACACACACACTTGTGCCATAAATAACCATAACCCTGAAGATTACGGAGAGAGAGAGAGAGAGAGAGAGAGAGAGAGAGAGAGAGAGAGAGAGAGAGAGAGAGAGAGAGAGAGAGAGAGAGAGAGAGAGAGAGAGAGAGAGAGAGAGAGAGAGAGAGGTGATCATTAGCGGGCTACATTCAATACACCATGGCAACCTTTTCCATATATTCTGAGAACGAGACATATTCTGAAGCCCCGGTCGATTGACGGCGCTCCCAGCGTGAGAAGCGGCTCTTCCACCAGCTTCACAATGGCTCTGTGGCACCCCTGCTGGGTACGACTCTCTGCCACCTCGTCTGTGCTAGGCTCTGTGGCACCCCTGCTGGGTACGACTCTCTGGCACCTCGTCTGTGCTAGGCTCTGTGGCACCCCTGCTGGGTACGACTCTTTGGCACCTCGTCTGTGCTAGGCTCTGTGGCACCCCTGCTGGGTACGACTCTCTGCCACCTCGTCTGTGCTAGGCTCTGTGGCACCCCTGCTGGGTACACGTCTCTGGCACCTCGTCTGTGCTAGGCTCTGTGGCACCCCTGCTGGGTACGACTCTCTGCCACCTCGTCTGTGCTAGGCTCTGTGGCACCCCTGCTGAATAAGGCACTATGGCACCCTTGCTGGGTAAGGCTCTGTGGCACCCCTGCTAGGGACGATTCTCTGGCACCTCGGCTAGGTAAGGCTCTATGGCACCTCGGGCTAGGAAGGGCTCTATGTCAACACCAGATGAAAGCAACTACACTCCTTTGAAAGATTCGTGTTGTTGAAGGCCAGACGCAGCGTTCGATCCTCCCTCACTGATCCGTGGAGGTGATCCACCGGCCGCTAATCCACCCACGTCTAAGCCAGCCAGTGCTGATCCACCCTCTAGTGATCCCCCCTCCTCCACCTGATCATCCACCTCCTATCCATCATCCATCAGACCAATGATGATCCACCTGCTCTTCCTCCATCCACTACTGATCCACCTGCTCTTCCTCCATCCATTACTGATCCACCTGCTCTTCCTCCATCCATTACTGATCCACCTGCTCTTCCTCCATCCATTACTGATCCACCTGCTCTTCCTCCATCCATTACTGATCCACCTGCTCTTCCTCCATCCATTACTGATCCAACACCACCACAGACAGGCCTCCTCACCCCATTCCATCGACCATCCCCACGCGACCAACAGGTCAAGTTGTCAACCCACCGCTCGCCCACCCCAGCCCCTAGCCAACCCCTCCTCAACTGCTAACAACAGTTAACCTCCCAGAACAGTAATTAGTCTGGTCAGTCGGGCATCAATAGTCGACGGGGAGACCCCGGCCAAAGTTCGGGAACGTCAAGGTCCGAACGTGTCTAATCCGCATTCGCAAGCAAAGTCTCGTATACCTCAGTCCGTTTTCTTTCTCGACTTGTTTTCTTCCTACTCACACACACTCCTTCCTTGTACCAGTGGATACAGGGACTCAAATGGGAATTCTAATTGGCACACCTGAATAGGACTTATTCACATACCTGATCACTCACCTGAATCCCTGATTGGAAACCTGATCACTCGCCTGAATCCCAATCAGTACATCTCAATACAAAATTCCAATCCCAGTTTAGGTCATGCGCCAGCAGAGCCATTATTGTGAGCAGCGAGTCACACTCAACACACCCCAGCCACCACCACCACCACCATCATGCTACCACAATCACCACCCGCACCACCATGCTACCACAATCACCACCCGCACCACCATGCTACCACAATCACCACCACCACCATCATGCTACCACAATCACCACCCGCACCACCATGCTACCACAATCACCACCCGCACCACCATGCTACCACAATCACCACCCGCACCACCATGCTACCACAATCACCACCCGCACCACCATGCTACCACAATCACCACCCGCACCACCACCATCATGCTACCACAATCACCACCCGCACCACCATGCTACCACAATCACCACCCGCACCACCACCATCATGCTACCACAATCACCACCCGCACCACCATGCTACCACAATCACCACCCGCACCACCACCATCATGCTACCACAATCACCACCACCACCACCATGCTACCACAATCACCACCACCACCATGCTACCACAATCACCACCACCACCACCATGCTACCACAATCACCACCACCACCATGCTACCACAATCACCACCCGCACCACCATGCTACCACAATCACCACCCGCACCACCATGCTACCACAATCACCACCCGCACCACCATGCTACCACAATCACCACCCGCACCACCACCATCATGCTACCACAATCACCACCCGCACCACCATGCTACCACAATCACCACCACCACCATGCTACCACAATCACCACCACCACCATGCTACCACAATCACCACCACCATCATGCTACCACAATCACCACCACCACCATGCTACCACAATCACCACCACCACCATCATGCTACCACAATCACCACCACCACCATGCTACCACAATCACCACCACCACCATGCTACCACAATCACCACCACCACCATGCTACCACAATCACCACCACCATCATGCTACCACAATCACCACCACCACCATGCTACCACAATCACCACCACCACCACCACCACAGGAGCATCATCATACTACCACAATCATCATCACAAGGAGCATCATCATGCTACCACCACCACTTGATGATCTGGTGGGCCAGGGGGAGGGGGTTGGTTGGGCGGCTGGAGTGTGTGTGAACGGAAGGACAAGAGTGAGAGAAGTACGTGAACGTAACTTCATTTATGAGTGAGTTGTGAGGTGATGAGGACAAGCAACAGTCAGTGGGTATTCAGGGGGTCAGAATAGAGATGACACACTCTTACACGAGGCAAGGACAGACACCTGTGAGGAACGAGAGGCACCAGTCAGGTTGCATGACACATGAAGGCCACCACACCACGCACCACATGACGCCTGACTGACTCCCACCCACTCCTTCAAGCACAGCCCGGTCCCTGTGTGTGTGTGTGTGTGTGTGTGTGTGTGTGTGTGTGTGTTGTTCATACCTCTATGAAAAACATGAAGGTCCAGGACTTTCACGATTCTCTGCACATATATCAGTCACCAGCAGACGATTATGTATGTCAGCAGTACAGTAGTGGATTATATATGTCAGCAGTACAGGAGTGGATTATATATGTCAGCAGTACAGTAGTGGATTATATATGTCAGCAGTACAGTAGTGGATTATATATGTCAGCAGTACAGTAGTGGATTATATATGTCAGCAGTACAGGAGTGGATTATATATGTCAGCAGTACAGGAGTGGATTATATATGTCAGCAGTACAGGAGTGGATTATATATGTCAGCAGTACAGTAATGGATTATATATGTCAGCAGTACAGGAGTGGATTATATATGTCAGCAGTACAGTAGTGGATTATATATGTCAGCAGTACAGTAGTGGATTATATATGTCAGCAGTACAGTAGTGGATTATATATGTCAGCAGTACAGGAGTGGATTATATATGTCAGCAGTACAGGAGTGGATTATATATGTCAGCAGTACAGGAGTGGATTATATATGTCAGTAGAGGATTATATAATTATCAGACTGTGAAGGCCAGCTAATTCCCAAGCTCGGAGATTCATTGAATTACTCATGGACACAAGAAGCAAGGGTTCCAGGGACGGAGTGGGATGGGTTCCAGGGATGGAGTGGGATGGGTTCCAGGGACATAGTGGGATGGGTTCCAGGACGCGTAAATTAGATCGTAAAGTAGATTTCCAGATTATGGCGAGACTTGATGTAATTTCCGCCACACCTGACATATGCCAAGTCTCTGACTTTAAGGTTATATTAAAGTAATTACATTCTCGAGTGAAAAGATTACTTTTTCCAATGTCCAAAAATGACATTCATGAGTTCAAGCAATGATTAGTATTCGTATATTTCTTGTTGGCTTCTCTCCAAGTGTTCTCCTCATGACCATATGACAGTGGTGGGTCACAGATCAAAATGATGGGTCAGAGGTCACAGTGATGGGTTATAGGTCTGAGTGATGGGTCAAAGGTCAGAATGATGAGTTATAAAGCTCTAAGTAACGGGTAAGAGGTCAAAGTGATGGATACACAGGTCAAAATGATGTGTCACAGGTTAGGGTGATGGGTCAAAGGTCAGAATGATGAGTTATAAAGCTCTAAGTAACGGGTAAGAGGTCAAAGTGATGGATACACAGGTCAAAATGATGTGTCACAGGTTAGGGTGATGGGTCAAAGGTCAGAATGATGAGTTATAAAGCTCTAAGTAACGGGTAAGAGGTCAAAGTGATGGATACACAAGTCAAAATGATGTGTCACAGGTTAGGGTGATGGGTCAAAGGTCAGAAATGATTCTCTGCCACACAGGGAGGAAAATGGTAGTTGGGTCGAGGTGAGGCAGGGTTTCATGATGGGAAAAGGCCGTTCAGTACGTGCCACCATACGGAAATGGGAAGTGGGTATTGAATGTATGCACCATGCAGAAGACGAAAGACCCTAACAAGAGTGAACAAAGTTGATATTTATATATAAAGAAAACGGGGCCAGGAGGGGTTCACGATGCCAGATTGTAAGATAACTGATAATTTCTGGCTCATTAAGACGCATTGCATCAAATTTATTGAAGATAAACACCGGCAACGTAAACACTGCTGAGTTTTCACAGATATGGATCTTCTGTTTTGCCTTTTGTTTCTTGTCTCTTTACGTGACTTATGATCCTAAGCTGGACACGATCACATCGTTTTCGTGGGCAATGACTATCATTTCATTTGTGGTGATCTGGGTACGTTTCCACCGTTCAATTAACATTTCCGAGTAACCCAATGGCTGTATGTCCACCTAATACCTGATAAACCCTTTCTATCTGTAGTCGATAAAAAAGATGAGAGACAACAGAATATCGCTGAACCTTTTGTTTTATTCCTGATTGGGTCGGAATTCTTTAGTGCGCCGGTATGACCCTTGGGCACGACGGTACGACTCTTAAGCAAGACGGTACGACTCTTGAACATGACGCTTCGACTCTTGAGCAAGACGTACGACCCTTCACTATGACATATGATCCTTCAGCACGACGTTTACGACCTTTGTGCATGATGGCCTGGCTACTGACCTGACTCTTTACAGAGATAGGCTCAAGGTCAGACCATCTTCACCCAAGGTCGTGTTCAAGGGTCGTACCACAGCGCTCCAGGGTCGTACTGTCGTGTTGAAGGATCGTACAGTCGTGCCCATTTGGGGTACTACCTTGACCTAGAGGGAAGGCCCAGCAGACCATCCTGCAGTACCGCACTAAGCATGACTCTCCCTACACTTCCTTATTCTCTTAAAATCCCTGTCGTATCTCTCCCATCCACTCTCACTCCTCTCTGTATTCTCCCCGCTCTCCCTTCTCCCCTCTCGCTGCTCTCTCCCATGCGTTTGAGGTATTACCAAAAGGAAGGGGAGAGGTCCTACTCCCTCTGTGTCAATATTTACACACCAGGTCTGCCCTCTCTCACCACCACACCAGGTTGGCTCCCCTGATAGCTTCCCCTCACCACCACACCAGGTTGGCTCCCCTGATAGCTTCCCCTCACCACCACACCAGGTTGGCTCCCCTGATAGCTTCCCCTCACCACCACACCAGGTTGGCTCCCCTGATAGCTTCCCCTCACCACCACACCAGGTTGGCTCCCCTGATAGCTTCCCCTCACCACCACACCAGGTTGGCTCCCCTGATAGCTTCCCCTCACCACCACACCAGGTTGGCTCCCCTGATAGCTTCCCCTCACCACCACAACACGAGGTTGACCCCCCCCCCCCCCCGTGATGGCCTCTACATAACTGGGACACAAAGTATGGCGAAGATTTACGTCATCTTCCCTTGACAGTAACGGAGGTTCCGCAAGTCATTTGTTTCCTGTTATACGTGAGGGGAATCTCAGTAAATATTGAGAACTGGTTATTTATCACTAATGCAAATAAATCCTCTATAACAGAGGGGGACAATTTTTCATGGCTTAGTCAAGCCGTTTTCAGAACACAGATCTTTAAACAGGAGGCTCTATATACAGATAGGCAATCTGCCCACAGGCAATCCAGCTGTTCATCCTCCCCTCGGAGGTTGGTACATAAATCAAGGTGGTGTGTGTGTGTGTGTGTGTGTGTGTGTGTGTGTGTGTGTGTGTGTGTGTGTGTGTGTGTGTGTGTGGTGGGAATGATAACATGGACAACATACGGAAGTGTAAAAAAAGTTGTGTAACAGCAAAGGAAGTTGAAATAACTGGGCCCTACAAGTTATATAAAGATCCCACACCCTACAGTGCACACACACACACACACACACACACACACACACAAGCGCGTTCCTCCTTGCTGAAGGCAGCGCATCAAGACCGATGTTTAGGTTTTTAACTTGACCATCCATCATGAGGTAACAACATCCCACCAAACGACACAAGGATGTTATCAGTGTGGTCACCAAACAGTCCCAGGTCCAGAGTGACGTCTGGAGCCCCAGCCCGGGAGCCACCACGACCAACTGGTAAGCTGAAGACATAAAATGACAGGCAAACGATGGCTTCCCAGATCCAGGGGCAGGAGGCCTGGGTGACACAGGACCACGATGGCGGGAAACAAAGAAAAAACTTTTAACTACATCCACACATAATGACTGTGTGTGTGTATATACCAGTTTATCAC
Source organism: Panulirus ornatus (assembly GCF_036320965.1). NCBI lineage: Eukaryota > Metazoa > Arthropoda > Malacostraca > Decapoda > Palinuridae > Panulirus > Panulirus ornatus. The sequence goes on from NC_092287.1 coordinate 1,330,268, forward strand.
GGCCATAAACATTATTCAGGTAGTGGCGAAGGCAATAGATCTCGGGTAATGGGGACATAACGTTAACAGATGTGACACAAACATTACCAATAAGAGTCGCAGGAGTCAAGTGAGTTCAGATCAATGTGTGTTCGGGTCAGACAACACTTGATGGACGAGACTGCAACTCTCCCAGGACGTGAGTGTTGCCAAGCTAGTCTTGATAATGTAGCGAGGCTTCGACAAACACTGGCCCAGACGCAGACGGGGGGAGGTACAGCCACCGACCAGAGAGGGACAGGTGGTGGGAGGTGGCCACGGCTCGGAGGGGTTTGTTGAAGGTGAGGTTTTTTGGAGGGAGTGATGACTGGAGGGACGAAACATTACTTGAAGGGCTGAAACGTTAGCTGAAGTTTAGACATCCTACCTGAAGGGCCGAAACGTTATATGAAGGGTAGAAACGTTACCTGAAAGCCTGAAACGTTATCTGAAGGGCCAAAACAGTACCTGAAGGGTCAAAACGTTACCTGAAGGGTCAAAACGTTACCTGAAGGGTCAAAACATTACCTGAAGGGCCGAAACGTTACCTGAAAGCCTGAAACGTTTCCTGAAGGGTCAGAACGCTACCTGAAGGGCTGAAACGTTACCAAGGGTTTCCAAACAAACCAAAGGAAAAGCTAGAATGCCTTGATGGATCAGCGTCAGGTGATGGGGTGACCTTCAGAACAAACCCTGCCACGCACCGAGCGGGTGTGGCCAACAGGTGATTCTGACCCAGGTGTAATTACGAGATGGAGAGAGAGCTGGCCTCTCCCATGGGCCTCCTCTTGACGCAACACCATCCATCACTGCTGTGTTGCCGCCACGGCACAACACAAGCATTCCCGGCAACACCAAACGGCAAATATCAAAACCCAGAGTTCTCGTGATCTAGTAAATGCTTCATTTTGAAACATTCTTGAACTGTGGTTCAGATCTGGTGATTCCAGGAAGGCCACACAAGCTTTCTGGTTTATTACTGAACTGGAACTTCCAGTCTGTGCTCTTTCAGTACTTCCCTGAAGTCTGTACAGGATCTGACGTCGGACGAACCACAATATGAACATGTGGAACCTGACGCTGAATATGTATAGCGGGAGCGCGCGTGCGTGTGCGTGTGGGGGTGCGGGGTGGGGGTTTGGGGGGATGGGGGGGGGATAGTAAGGAGAATCAACAGGTGGTAGAGCATCCATACGGGTCTGTGTCTTCCCTCCTCCACAGCTGGCCACCATCATCAGCACCACCTCCTGACCTGACCTGACCTGACCTCGTAGCGTCAGCTGCCACCACCCGCCGGCCCAGGTGGGTCAGCCATCTGGGGCTGGGACATATCCCGCCTGGGATGGATCGTCAGTCATACGTCATCATCGTCTTACTATGTTCAGTCCTGAACCCCTGAGCACGACGGTACGACCCTTGAGCACGACGGTACGACCCTGAGCACGACGGTACGACCCTTGAGCACGACGGTACGACCCTTGAGCACGACGGTACGACCCTTGAGCACGAAGGTACGACCCTTGAGCACGACGCTACGACCCTTGAGCATGACGGTACGACCCTTGAGCACGACGTTACGACCCTTGAGCATGACGGTACGACCCTTGAGCACGACGTTACGACCCTTGAGCACGACGTTACGACCCTTGAGCACGACGGTACGACCCTTGAGCACGACGCTACGACCCTTGAGCACGACGGTACGACCCTTGAGCACGACGTTACGACCCTTGAGCACGACGGTACGACCCTTGAGCACGACGGTACGACCCTTGAGCATGAGGCTTAAAATAAACAGTCTCAGTAAATTACTTACACACTTAACTGATGGGTAAGGCAGCCACGACAAACTAAATTTCTCGTTAAAAACAACAGATAAACAACGCCCCCCCCCCCCCCCCAGCTTGACGTGCGTACAACCCCCCCTCCCTCCCTCCCCCTCCCCCGCCACCTTTACGACAAACGACGAATCCAGAACGTCCGACGCGGACGCTGCTGCGTCTGTCGCTTCGCTCCCTCCTCGTCTCCAGTGACGTACCCGGGAAGCGTTTTCGACGCTACGTCCATCCGTCGGTCGTCCACTGCGTCGTCGTGGTAGGCGGTAAATGCTTCTGTCCCAGGAAAATACGACATTTAATCAGTCCACAATGATGGCCTCTGTGAATCTCGCTCCATCTGTATTCATTGGTGGGCCGTCCAAGGTAATTACCAGAGTCCAAGGTAATTACCAGTGTCCAAGGTAATTACTGGTGCCAATCGCTCGGTGATCAAGCATGGTAATTGGTATTCACAAGATAACACGGCTTCAGTGAGGCTAATACTGTCCCCCCCCCCACCCCGTGGGTTGTGGTACGTCAGTGGTAACCCTCTAGAGTGTGGTAGGGTTGTGGTGCACCCCCGGAGTGTGGTACGGTTGTGGTGCACCCCCGGAGTGTGGTAGGGTTGTGGTGCACCCCCGGAGTGTGGTAGGGTTGTGGTGCAGGGTTGTGGTGCACCCCCGGAGTGTGGTAGGGTTGTGGTGCAGGGTTGTGGTGCACCCCCGGAGTGTGGTAGGGTTGTGGTGCAGGGTTGTGGTGCACCTCCGGAGTGATGCAGGGTCGTGGTTCACCCCGGAGGGTGGTGGCAGGGTCGGGAAATGGTGCCCCCAGAGCCTGGCTAGCGGTGCCCCCCTAGAGTGAGGTAGGAGATCGGTAACCCAGGAGATTCAGTATAAACCTCCAGACTGTAAAATCTTAGGAGATAAGTTTCTTAATTAATGGTCAGAACTTTGTGAAACTCGGCGTGTTACAGCTAGTTACTGGGGCAGAGAGAGAGAGAGAGAGAGAGAGAGAGAGAGAGAGAGAGAGAGAGAGAGAGAGAATGGAGTGGGGGCAAGTTGGAAGTAATGTTAATACGTCACACACATCGCTCTCAAAAGGTTATATATATATATATATATATATATATATATATATATATATATATATATATATATATATATATATATATATGTGTGTGTGTGTGTGTGTGTGTGTGTGTGTGTGTGTGTGTGTCCAAACGTTTGGACTTCCCGCAACCTGATAAAGATGGATTCACCAGTAGATAGATGGCTGGATCGGATAGATAAACTGAGATAGTTGGACAGGTAGATAGGACGACAGACAGCCAGAGAGATAGACAGACGGACAGATAGATAAATGTAACCAGTGGGCAGGAGTGGTGTCCATGTTTTGTTCCAATACTATTCCTGGCCCATAAATCAAACTCCAATTGTGACGTTCGTGTAAAAATCTTATAATAACGCGGTTTTTTTTTTTCTTCTTAAGCCACATAATTGATAACTATAATTACCAACGTTTTGTCCAATGTTTTATTATTCTGATGACCTACATAATTAGTCCGGAAATATCAAATATGAGCAAGGATTGTTTGGCGCACTTGAGTGTTGTGGGATAATCATTTGTTTACGACATATATACGTAATGTTCTCTTCATTTCCCGGGCCATTATTGCCTTCACAGTTTCCCCGCCGGGTTTAATTAGGTAAGGTTAGGGAAGAGTATCATCTTGTTTTCCCATAACTATTCTTAGCAGATTATTACACATAACTCCATGTCTTCACAACCCGGATAAGAAAAACAACTTTGTTAAATCCGGCTGATGATAACCTTAATGTTCGTCAATATGGTGTGAGTAATAACATTCTCTTAATTTCTACCTCTCTCATACTTTCTACCTCCTTCATAATTTCTACTTCCTCATAGATTCTACCTCCCTCATAATTTCTACCTCCCTCATAATTTCTACCTCCCTCATAAAGTGATGTGTTCCTCAATAATTGCCTCCCAAAAAACCCACTTTCCTCTGATAAGAAAAGACGATAAACCCGCAAATAAAAATGGTCTGAAGGAAAGTAAATAATTACTGACCTTTTTACACGTTGTGTTGCGGGCCGCTCGACCCCGCTTACCCGAACCATGAGTGTTGCTGGGAGAGGAGGGGAGGGTGGTGAGAGGCGAGGCTGGGGGAGAGGCGAGGCTGGGGGAGAGGCGAGAGAGTGCAAGATTTACAAATGTTGTTAGACATGGGGAGAGTGGATGAGAGATGGGAGAGTGGAATATTGTGTGGAACACAAGGAACTGGAGTGAGAGTGGTGGGTCACAGAGTGAGAGTGGTGGGTCACAGAGTGAGAGTGGTGGGTCACAGAGTGAGAGTGGCGGGTCACAGAGTGAGTCAGGGTAGCGGTAAGAGTGGCAGGTGAGAGAGTGAGAGTGTCAGGCCTCGTCTCCCCCGGCCGGGGAGGATGGGGGGGGAGGGGGGGTCCCAGGCTTGACGTACACAGAAGAAAATGTGGCGCGGGTTCCCGCCGACTCCTGAAGCATATTGACGCCCCACAATTTTTCCTTCCCTCCCGCTCTACCCTGGTTAGCCCGAGGAGCAGGTCACACTTGACCTGAGGAGTAGGTCACACTTGACCCGAGCAGCAGGTCACACTTGACCCGAGGAGCAGGTCACACTTAACCTGAGGAGCAGGTCACACTTGACCCGAGGAGCGGGTCCCACTTGACCCAAGAAACAGGTGTCAACACGACCCCATGAGCAGGTCACACTTGACCAGGGGAACAGGCCCCTCTCGACGCTATGAACAGGACCTACTTGACGTGATCAGAGGTGAGCTTACCTGTGTGTGTGTGTGTGTGTGTGTGTGTGTGTGTATAAAATTGCCTATTTGAGCGGGGGGGGGGGGAGTACTCTACTCGAGGCCACACATTCACCACCCGGCCACATCCAGCCCTCCTCCACCACACATACAACATCAAGCATTGCTCCACATACATATTGGTCTCATACATTTCCTCCTTCACGTCGGGTTACGTTCTGTGGCTGTTCTCCCGCTGCATCTCTCGCAGAACAGATCACTAAGTCTTCAATGTGGCTTAATAACGTGAAGGTTGTGATCAAGTCACCCCTCACTCCTCTCTCTTGCATGGTGGGAAAGCCTTGTGACAAACCTTTCCCCATAACTTAATTTATCTTAATCATAGAACTATTTTCATTGTGTATATGTGTGTAATATATTCTTATCTTAAAGTATAAGAATTTCTGGAATAATATAGTATACATCATAACGTATATATATATATATATATATATATATATATATATATATATATATATATATATATATATATATATATATATATATAAAGGTCAAAAAATAATATAGAAATACTTACATGGTTCCCGTATGGCTGAAATGAAAGAAAAAAGAACATTGTAAGTCAAAATTCAGGCACAATACATCAATATACTCACACAATGTACTATGAGGGAGGGAAGGGTTCCCACATCATGTGTTGTACATCATGTGAAATGTGCATCAGTGTTGTACGAGTGTTCAGTGACATAACACAGCAAGAAGCAATACACAGCGCAACCTAGCACCTTGAGGATCCACCTTCTAACACAGCCAGTGGGCCGTGTTGCCTCAGCTTTGTGATATCAGCTAGAGAGATGAGATGGTATGTATATCTCTCAACACAGCCACAGCGAACGTGTGATGTGTGTGTTGCTTATAGAATATTCAGCACGCGAGCCACTGCTATACATGTGTGTGTGTGTGTGTGTGTGTGTGTGTGTGTGTGTGTGTGTGTGAATGTATCATTGTATCATTATTCAGATGTATAACACAGGTTTAACTAAACCTACTCGGGCCACCAGCCTTATGGAATCCCTAACGAAATCTTTGGGGATATGAATTCCTAAACACCTCTCTATAGACGCCCACATCCTCTGGATGTACGTAGAATTAATTTCATGGGAAGAATATATATCAGGAAGATCACAGACACAGAATATATCACTACACAGAGAGCTCGTCTATACACAAACACACAGAACATATCGCTACACAAAGAACTCGTCTATGCACAGACACACTGGCACAACTCCTCATGTTCAGCCACCGCTCAATCAACATCAATAGAATATATACAGGAAAAAAAGTTTTAATTTGAGACCGTCACATCACGCGTGACTCTGACACTCACTAACTTGCATCATTTTTCCTCTTGCTCTTCCTACGTAATATCACCAAACTTTGTAGCCATATGTAGAGAGAGACACATGACCACACGGGTCTGTGAAGGTGTGTGTAATATGTATGATTGTATATATCACTGTCTGCGTATGTATGTGTGTTTAATGTGTGTATATGTATATATATATACCTGTATATGTATCTGTGTTGACACACACACACACACACACACACACACACACACACACACACACACACACACACACACATATATATATATATATATATATATATATATATATATATATATATATATATATATATATATATATATATATATATATATATATATATATATATTCGTTTCCAGTGTGGTAATATGTGGAAACACGTCTGAGGGAAGTGTAGGCCCTGAGAAAGATTCAGACCTTGCTGGTCCCACACGTTATTACCATCTTTAAATAAAAAACGCCTCAGGCAGGCGTGACGACACAGGCAGGTGGTAATTATCAGCCGGGGACAATCACCAGACTTTAATTACCAGCCGAGCGAACACTAGAAAACAAGCAAGAAGTCATTTACAAATGCTGGACGAACACACACACACACACCATCTCTGACAATGTATTCTGACATAACTCTCTCTCTCTCTCTCTCTCTCTCTCTCTCTCTCTCTCTCTCTCTCTCTCTCTCTCTCTCTCTCTCTCTCTCTCTCTCTCTCTCTCGTAACACTTTCATTATATTCTTGACTAATAATCGAGTCACTCAAATACTGCAACAAATTATCAACATGTTGCCTCACACGAAGGTCTTATATGGTCATGGACAATATAATAATTGCTTACATTACTTGTACAAGACCTCAGGTAACACCAATATGACGAAACTATAATACTTTATGATGATGATGATGACGAAACTACAATACTTTATGATGATGATAATGACGAAAATATGATAGTTTATGATGATAATAATGACGAAAATATGATAGTTTATGATGATAATAATGCAGTGTAACACTACTGGCTCTGTCGTCACCCAGATAACACCAGTAACATAAGGGCGTAACCAGTTTCGTTCAAAGTTTTTATAAGAAATGTGAAGTTGGGAATTTCAATATCTTCTCATGTACATAATGAGGTTGAATATTCATATGACTATATACACGGAGCGAAGATGAGGTTCTTTATAACGAAGTATCTTAAAGTGCTCAAAATGTCTGTGCATGAAATATGATATGATATATATATATATATATATATATATATATATATATATATATATATATATATATATATATATATATATATATATATATATATATATATATATACATAAGGGTGGTAGCGGTCGATAACGAAGTTATTTCCGGGGGTTGAACGAGGTAACTGCTTGTTAGGCTGACCACCGTGTGTAACAAGCGTACCACCGAACTACACGGAGGGGGAAGGGGTAGGGGTGGGGGGTGGGGGGTACGCGTCAGCTGTGGATAATTAAGATCATGTGATTGGTGTTACCTGGCCAACTGCTGCTTGGAAGGAAGGTTACGAGCCCGACCTCAGGACACCTCAGGCCATCTAGAGCACAAACACAAGCACAAGCAGGAAGGAGACGCACACAACAAGCACTTGGCCAGGCACAGGAGATGCAGACGGCCCTACACCTGAGGTAAGGTGGACGTGTTTCCCTCTCTCACTGCCATCAGGTGCGTTCACCCAAGCATGAGGACCCACACCAGGAAAAACAAGCACGAAACAACAGAGACAAGGAGAACACAACACGAGGGACAGTAAAGTCAATCCTTCACAGCAACACACAAGCAGAACCAGGCACGGCAACACGTCCCTGAGCGCGGCGCAGACCCTCCACCCAGGGTGTGCCATTGTGGAGGGCAACGCTATCTTGGAAATGCTTGAGGAAGCACGGGGGCCCGAGAGGCAAGCAGACAGCTGACAGTGAGGACAGTGCGTGCTTTTGTGTTGGTAATGAGCGACGGAGGAGGAACCAGACACCCAGGGAGGAAAAAAGATGTTACAAGGAAGAGATTTAAAAAAAAATGGGAGTCATTACGAGGCAACACTGCCTCTACCTCAACCCTTTATCCAACACTGTAATTATTGAGTCCAAATTATTTACAGTTACTGCCAGACGCCAAGACAGGTTCTAATGTATGTACCGACACCTGTGGCTGAATGGAATACATTCACTTCACGTGAGTCACACAAATATACACGGTTTCCCAAACATTATTCCAGTCTTTGTTTATAAAATACCGTAATCCATTGTGTGAATTATTCCCAAGTTCGGATGAAATAATACCAGGTCAAATATTCACAAGAGCATTGCAATTATCAGGGATTATGGGTGTTCTGGTGATTGGTTGTGATAACATGGTGTGTGTTATCACATCACTGACCATCCCACACACCAACATACCTCTCCCCTCCTGACTTACATATGATTTTCAACGATATTACAATAAAGTTCCTTTTCTCGGTCAATGAACGTCATGCAATCTATATATATATATATGTGTATATATATATATATATATATATATATATATATATATATATATATATATATATATATATATATATATATATATATATATTCCTATGATTCCACGGGGAAATGAAACACGGATACTTCCCAAGTGCACTTTCGTGTAATAATCACATCATCTGAGGAGATACCAGAATGAAATATAACAGTCCTTTAATATCCAACGAAGAGACGTAGCTAGAGAGTGGGTATGTGCGACTGATGCTAATTTTTCGTCTGTTCTTGACGCTACCACACTTGTGTGTCACACACTTCGAAGGGAAATAAGAATAGATAACATTTACTTTTGACTAACTTTTCACGGAACAACTTCTTGCTTGGCGGATCACGTACGTGGCAGGTCATGATGTGACACATGGTGCTCCTGCTCATGATGGTCACATGATGCAACGACTATGTCCTGCAACAGGTGTGGTGGGCAACAGGTGTGCCGAGCAACAGGTATGGTGTTCAACAGGTGTGGTGGGCAACATGTGTGCCGAGCAACAGGTATGGTGGGCAATAGGTATGGTGGTCAACAGGTATGGTGGGCAACAGGTGTGCCGAGTAGCAGGTATGGTGTTGAACAGGTGTGGTGGGCAACAGGTGTGGTGGGCAACAGTTGTGGTGGGCAACAGGTGTGATCAGCCCACCGTGACGGCCTGAGCGCCCACCGGATACAACGCTCTCCTTTACATCATCACCCCCCCCCCCCGGCCAGTAATGGACTAACGCAGTTTGCATAACCTAACCACCGTGACCCAATTAAACTACCGGAGGTGGTTACCAGCCTGGACCAGCCGGTGCCGCCGTGGTGTACTGCTGTGCCGACGGCCAAGACCATGTTACACCTGAAGGACCAGCGGGGGTCGGGGTTCGAACGCGGGGCGCGGGTGGCGTATCCAGAAGACCCCCACGACGCCTCTGTTAACAGTGATAACGATCACGTCCGCCGTAGCGACCACTCGTAACAACGGAAGATAATCTTCAACGTTGCTGGGCTGGACTGGCCGTCTCCTGCCGTCCCCCCACGTCCCTACGTCCCGTTTTCTTCCTCTCTCCTGTGCTGCTGGTCCCCCACCCCCCCCGAGCCACAGTATCCTGGGCAATGACACAGCCAATGACAACGGCTTCCGTAACTTGCAAACTTTTCTTATTAAAGACCGCGTGACGCTGGGTCTCTCTCTCTCTCTCTCTCTCTCTCTCTCTCTCTCTCTCTCTCTCTCTCTCTCTCTCTCTCTCAAAACACCTGCAAGTTTCACGGGGGTGAAACGCTCCGCACGAAGCTGATGTTTCGCCAGGAAACAGGTGTGACACGGTTGAGAGCGACATGTGTGAGGCAGATGTTGACAGGTGTATCAGCGCCCTCTAACCTTACCTTACGTAACCTAACCTAACTACGTTATCTCCCGCTAGATCACTTTAACAACCCACCCTCCCCACCCCCACACACGTCTGTCACTGCAATCTTGTCACTGCACGCGTTACCGCTCGTAATCACATTAAGCCAACACGTTCACTGACGCCCAGACGCCCACTAAGCGTTACCTCCGGGGAGATCTTCACATCAAACCCCGGCCTGTGTGCGCAGTATATCCTGTCGTAGCCCAACACGTTGACGTAATCTAATCTTCAGCCACTCCGTCCGTCCGTAGCGAACACCAGGTGCGGGTAACAAGGGAAACACAGACCAGAATCTCCAGGTGAGACGAATCATACATGAATAACAGGTACGTAAACATATGAACATGACCGGACCATTACGGAACTGGTCGCTACCGGACTGATCCATCAAGGACGTACGGCTTACGAGCACGGAGTCAGAGTGAACAGCTTTTTTCTTTACTAAGCTACAGCTGAATTCCCAAGTATTAACAATCTACTGGTAAATTCTAACATGTTAAATGTTAAAGTAAGTCTAGTTAATCTCCAGGCATGGCTGAAAGGGAAAGCTGCATGCGCAAGGAAACGGAAATTACCAAAGGTGACGTGTGTGTGTGTGTGTGTGTGTGTGTGTGTGTGTGTTCATATGTACGCTGCCGCCTATGTGCGCCTGGGTTATGTATGGGCCGTACACATTCACACAATATTGTTAACTATCAAAGCAAGACCAGATCTTGAGTTAACTAACCCCTTGTTCAGTACGGTACGACCGCTGAGCACGACGGTACGACCCTTATGGCACGATGCTCTGGCCATTGACCTGACCCTCACAGCTCAGGTCGTCGTACCTAAGCGTCGTACCGTCGTGCTCGGGGGATGGTACTATTCTGCTTAAAGATTCGTACTGTCGTACCCACAGGTGTGTACCGTCGTACCCACAGGTGTGTACCGTCGTGCCCACAGGTGTGTACCGTTGTACCCACAGGTGTGTACCGTCGTACCCACAGGTGTGTACCGTCGTGTCCGGGTCTTTCACTCCAGTATGATCAGTCAAACGTATTTCATATTTCCTGTCTGGGTTGAGTGTGCGGACGAGAGCAAGTTTCCCCGTGCGGCAGCGTCCTCCTCACTCAACACAATCATCCAGGCCACCTTCTCGCTCTGACGCACAGGATCTTTGCCACGCGGCTAATGACGGAACACAGTCACGTTTAAAATGCTTGGGAATGTCCAGCCGGAATGGCGCGCGCGTCTGGTATTTTGGAATGTTTCGCGCGATTCAGGGGGGGGGGGGGGGGGGGTCGCACCAGGGCTGGTGACGCATTCGTTACTCGCACGTGTGTGTGTGTGTGTGTGTAATGGTCGTTAATACTTTGACAAACTTGAACACTTTCAAATCCCACGTCTAGTTAGAACGTTAAAGACACAACGGTTAGCCCAGATTTACGGAGATGTTTACATATTCACAAACAGAGAGACTGTAATAACGTCTTCTGTAAGAGTGCGATGCGCTGTACCTGTAAAATCTGTCACACTGTAACTGTAAGGTCCACGTGTGAGGCGCTGTACCTGTAGATATGACTACAGCTGTAATATCAACAACTACAAGCTGTTAACTACAACAACAACAGAGATGATGAAGATGATAAGGAAGTAACGAGAACAAGAATGATTACAGAACTGCTTCTCACAATCACAACATACCTTGTAGGTCGAAGCAGTTTTCTCGACAAACATATTCACAACGATGTACACAAGACTACATTCCCATTCCCACATCTTTATTCACAACCTTACATATGATCATAATCGCATCCCTACAACCATAATCACAACCATGTACACAAAACTCCAGTCGAATTCCTACAACCACATTCACAACCATATACACAAGACCCAAGTCGCATCCCTCCGCATCCACATTCACAACCTAACATAAAAGACGATAGTCAAATACCTACAACTTCCTCACAAGACCTCTTTCCACTTCCCTCCCGCCATATTCACAACCTCACACACAAGAACCGAGCCAAATCCTGCCGAGCGTAGCTTGGCCAAACGTTTCCAAGGTCCCCTCGGCTGCACCGAGCGAGTGTAATCTTTCGTCTTTCACTGTGCTCTCCACATGAAGGAGGATTTCCCAGGATATGCAAAGTGAAACCTGCTGATGCAGAGTCCTTCGTCAGGACAAAGCCGAAGGAAACTTAGCGTCAGGGCGAGTCCTTCTGTAGGACTCGCTCCAAAGGACGTTCACCACTTAGGAGGAGTATATACTGAAGGACACAGGGCACCGAGGATGCTGGGGAAGGACCTGTATGAGGCTATCCAGGCCATGGGCGTCGGCTGGCACGTCCAAGTGACGGATCCTTAGCTAAGGACACGTCTGGATGTGTGAGTACAGCAGGAGACGCGGTGTTACCCTCCCACACACATCCTCTGTCTTCCTACCAGGACGAAGGATGTAGCCCTTGAACACAAGGACACTTGCTGAAGCAACTCCTACACGGAAGGGCAAGGGTCCACCCATGCTTGTGCATCAACATCGACCTGAGTCCTGAAGGATCAAGGAGGCATTCATCAGCCAACTCCTCAGGGATCTGTCAAACGTTCTTCAGGGATCTGGAACAAGGTTCCTCAAGGACTACCTCAAGGATACACAACAGGAACCTGACTTTCTAACAATATTTCGACGACGCTGGTGATCAATCAAGTCTGGTGACGAGATAAATTATCTCAGGTGCTGTCAGATGCTGCCCCAAGTCTTCACCACACACACACACACACACACACACACACACACACACTATTTCCAGTTCGTCATAAGTACGTCACTTCTGAATTTCCTGGACGTCTTCATCCATGACATCTCATACCAAAGCCATATCTCTTATCAGAGATAACGAATCTTCCTTGGGTGAACACAGACTAAAGCGTCACCAGCTACAGACGCTTAAGCTTGTATTTCAGCAAGACTGTAAGCTGAAGGTGCGACTTCAGGTGTGTCCAGAAGAAGATAGTACAGCGTGTGTGTGGTAATACGTCTGGCGGTCATGACCTTCCGACACATCAGGTCAACTACTGGCAGGAGTGGTTCTCGATGCTTCATCTACACCTGAGGCACAGCACTGTCATCTGGCATGATGACCCTGACGCCAGGTCATCCAACTGTCCTGACCCACATGTGAGTAACCTGGGTCACTCACAGAGCTTCTCTTCCTCACTCACTCTCATCCTATATCTAAATGAAAGTTCCATATCCTGAGTGAAATATATAGACATCATATACATTTATTTATGTCCAGGAGAATCAATGGCTTGCTAGACAGTCAGGTATTGATGATAGAATGAACCACGAATGTAACACGACGACGACAGGAACACGACACGTCCTAACCATGATGAACTCTCAGTCACAGAGATCCATCATATACCCCCCCCCATCCCCCCCCGTCCTCCCCAGTAACACTGTCTAATCACCGGGTCATTATGTAATTCCAGATCTGCTTGTAAGAATCACACCCATCATTAGTCACCAAATTACGGGTCATTATCGTATATCAACGTTCAAATCACCGCGTTATTATAATCTTACATACATAAATTACACAAGTACTGATTCCAGTGCCAACTTGTCCTTGCCAACACGTTACCACTACCAACAACACGCTACCTCTTTTAACAAACGTCTGTGAGACAAATTAGAAATATCTTAATCCACCATCATCATTAACACAGTTTCATAACTTTCCTTATACAACGCTATCTTACTATCTTATAACACTAATTAACTATCTTACAACACTGTCACTATCTTATAACACTATCTATCGTATTACACTATGTAACTATCTCATAACAATGTCTATCTTATAACACTAATTATCTTATCTTCAAAACTCTGCCTTATCTTTCATATGGTCAAATAAGATACACAAAACTGTCACAAGACGTCACTGTACCACAAACGTAACAAAGTACTTCACTTCTGCACCACACTGTACCACACTGTACCGCACCACCGTAACACACTGCTTCACTACAGTATACCACAGAACACCACACCGTCCAATAGTGGGAATATTGTAACAATTGTTCTTACTATTACCTATTACGCCGAGGGGGTCCTCCTGGTGCGTAGATGTGGCATGAGCTATGACGCAGCTGGGGCCGAGTGTCGCTACCATCATCATCATCATACCATGTCAAGCTCACAGTACACCTCAATCACCACATGGCTCATGACAAGGCTAAGCCACTCCCCTCCCCTCCCCGGCACCTGCACCAAGCCAGAGCTGCTGAGGTTGTGAATAATTGATGAATAATCGTGCATGATTATATTGACGGACAGTAAACAGCAGGCAGGCGTCTTGCATGACGGCCTCGCCCATAACATGACACTTGATTGCTCTACACTGGACAGTATAAGGCTATAGGAGCATAGATATAGCAATATAGCTATAGCAGCACAGGTATGGCGGTATAGGTATAGCAGTATAGGTATAGCAATATAGGGACAGCAGCATAGGAATAGCAGCATAGCTATGGCAGCATAGCTATGGCAGCATAGCGACACATAACCTAACAATATCTCCCTTGATGAATTCAACAAGAGGAAGCCATACCTTCAGTGATACAGTATCTTTTTTTTTCATTTTGAAGACTTGCATGACGGTGGTCACAATAATTCGCCTCCGGACAGACCCTGGTAGGGTCCCGGTTCGAGTTCTGGCCCCGGGTCTGAGCCCATGACGGTTGACCCGGCTACAAGTGGGCTTTAACTGGCCACAGATCTCACCCAGATGGCGTGGTGAGCGAAGAATGCAAATGCGGCAGCGATTTGCACATATTACTGGCGGGAAAATGTTCCAGCGCGGCCGTGATGTGTGAGTAATGTTGTGATAAAGGCAAGGGCAGAGGCCATGGCCATAATTAGGGCCACAGCTGCTGCTGTTGTGTGGCCACAGGACAGTACAGCAGGAACGTCTTGATTGGCTCCATTGTTTCGTCAACCCTCAGTCCTTGCTTGCATGGGGGGGGGGACAGCCAGTCCCCAGCAGGGTCGGGATGGGACAGCCAGCCCCCAGCAGGGTCGGGATGGGACAGCCAGCCCCCAGCAGGGTTGGCATGGGACAGCCAGTCCCCAGCAGGGTTGGGATGGGACAGCCAGTCCCCAGCAGGGTCGGGATGGGACAGCCAGTCCCCAGCAGGGTCGGGATGGGACAGCCAGTCCCCAGCAGGGTCGGGATGGGATCGTCATACATGTGTCTCCTCACTCCTGACGTTATCAGAGATCATTATCAAACGTCGGAATAATAACTGTACGCCCATCTCGACAGCCAGTGACACCTGCAGGCTACATACATACTTGCTTAATACATATCACTACATATAATGTTGTCCACGTTTCCCACGCTACAGCGGAGCGGCGCCTTACTGTCTTGCACTACTTGGAGGGTGTAATGAGCCTGGAACTGATGAAGGACATCACCAGGGTTCCGCCTGTCTTAACTCACACATAAACGAAACAAAATAGATTAATCGATGAACGAATCATGCCATGACTGCATGAAGACCAGATGAAAGGGCCCAAGTCAGTAATTAGAAGAGGTAAATACAAACCCCCGGGGCTAATTTTAATTAAGTGAAAGTCCGGCTCATTTATTTAAAAATAACCACCCTTAGGTGGTAAGGGTTAGGTACACGTACGATGAACAGCCAACCACCCAAACAGCAAGCCAGATCACCCACCAAAAACCAGCCAGACACCAAAGATTTAAACCCCACACCCAAGCACCAAGACCAGGAAAACGCAAGCCAGAACAGCCACAAAAGCAAGCCAAAACACCAAGCCAAACAGCAGCCAGACACGCCCAAAACCAGAGAAAACGCCCACCAGGAGAGCCGTTTTATTTTGGTTCCCTTTAATACACCAGCCCTTTGGACGGTAAAAGACCAAAAGGGGGGACCAGATTTTAGGCGAGGTGCCGAGTCAGGTTTAGGGGGGAGTGGCCGGAGACCTTTGGTCAAAAAAGGCCGAGTGGCCAGACCGGGCAGGTTTTCAGGGGCCGAGGGCCGACTCGGTTTTTAGGGCCCATTTGGGGCCGACGTCACCCTTGGGCAGAGAGACCTTAGAGTACACGGAAACTTTTTACACGTAAAAAACTTTAGTCGACGTAAACCTTTTACAAGTTGAGCAGGGAAAAGCCTTGAGCAACCCCACCTTGAGTTTTCAAGCAAGCCGGCCCAGGGTTTAACCAAGCCTTTCCCCTGCCAGCACGGGTTTTAAACCTTGGCACGGGCGGGTTTTAAACCTTGGGGCCGCCCCCGGGCCCTTTAAATGCCTTGGGGCCCCACGGGTTTAAAATCGGCCGACTTTGGGAAACCTAAGCCTTGGGGCGCCCAAGGGTTTTAAAGCCTCGGCCAGACCGGGTTTAAACCTCGTTTGGGCGGACGGGTTTAAATGCCTTGAGCCGGAACGGGTTAAAGCCTCGTTGGGCCCACGGGGTTTAAAGGCCCCTTAGCCGGGCGGGGTTTAAAGCGACGTACGACCTTTGAGTACGACGCTACGACCTTTGAGTACGACGCTACGACCTTTGAGCACGACGCTACGACCTTTGAGCACGACGGTACGACCTTAGAGTACGACGCTACGACCTTTGAGTACGACGCTACGACCTTTGAGTACGACGCTACGACCTTAGAGTACGACGCTACGACCTTAGAGTACGACGCTACGACCTTTGAGTACGACGCTACGACCTTTGAGTACGACGCTACGACCTTTGAGTACGACGCTACGACCTTTGAGTACGACGCTACGACCTTTGAGCACGACGCTACGACCCTTGAGCACGACGGTACGACCTTAGAGTACGACGCTACGACCTTGAGTACGACGCTACGACCTTTGAGTACGACGCTACGACCTTAGAGTACGACGCTACGACCTTAGAGTACGACGCTACGACCTTTGAGTACGACGCTACGACCTTTGAGTACGACGCTACGACCTTTGAGTACGACGCTACGACCTTTGAGCACGACGCTACGACCTTTGAGTCTACGACGACTTACGACCCTTTGAGTACGACGCTACGACCTTTGAGTACGACGCTACGACCTTTGAGTACGACGCTACGACCTTTGAGTACGACGCTACGACCTTTGAGTACGACGCTACGACCTTAGAGTACGACGCTACGACCCTTGAGCACGACGCTACGACCTTAGAGTACGACGCTACGACCTTAGAGTACGACGGTACGACCCTTGAGCACGACGTTACGACTCTTGAGTACGACGGTACGACCCTTGAGCACGACGTTACGACTCTTGAGTACGACGGTACGACCCTTGAGTACGACAGTACGACCCTTGAGCACGACGTTACGACTCTTGAGTACGACGGTACGACCCTTGAGCACGACGGCACGACTCTTGAGTACGACGGTACGACCCTTGAGCACGACGGTACGATCCTTTAGGACGACGGTACGACCCTTGAGCACGACGGCACGACCCTTGAACATGATCGTACGACCATGGCTCGACCTCTTTCAGTACGGTAAGGTACGCAAGGTTAGAACCACGCCAGGAAGGCGCGGCAACCACGTCAGGACCCCCCCTCCCTCCCCCGCGGCCACACACGACAGGTGCGACACATGAACAAGACGACAAAAGTCCAGTGAGAAAAGTTATGGTAACAGCCTGGGTTGGAGGGGAGTGGGGGGTGATGGGCATAATGAGAGATCTGTGCTGGGCAACGTGGCCAAGTTTCTCACTCCATTAATGTCTCTCAATTGTTTCTTAATCAGAGACTTCGTTTTTACTCCGTGTTTCATTCTGTCAGACGACACTACCCTGTTTCTCACTCCTTACTGGTCACGCTCAGGTTTCTCATTTTCCCACTGAAACATTTATATTTCTCATTTCTTTACCTATATCTCTCATATTTCTCATTCATCTACTTATAACACTCATATTCCTCATTTATCTACCTGTGACACTCATATTTCTCATTTACTTTTCTCAGGCAACGAACTATGTCTCATTACGCTTTCGCTTCTTTATATATTTCTTCCATGTTTTTCACTCATCAGTAATTTACTTGTTTCTCACCTCTCTCTCTCTCTCTCTCTCTCTCTCTCTCTCTCTCTCTCTCTCTCTCTCTCTCTCTCTCTCTCTCTCTCTCTCTCTCTCTCTCTCAGTGCATCACTTCCTGACCTTTCGCATTCTTATCTCTCCTTCAGTTCTCAGTTCTTATCTCCGCCTCAGTTATCGTTTCTTATCGCTTCATTCCTCATTACTCAGTTTCTTATCAGTTGCACGTGGCATCTCCTTATCTTTCTTCCACGTCTGATTCCCACTGCTGTCCGCTCCAGTCCCGCGACGCTTCACCAACCCCTAGTGATGTCCTCTCCAGTCCCACGACGCTTCACCAACCCCTAGTGATGTCCTCTCCAGTCCCGCGACGCTTCACCAACCCCTAGTGATGTCCTCTCCAGTCCCGCGACGCTTCACCAACCCCTAGTGATGTCCTCTCCAGTCCCGCGACGCTTCACCAACCCCTAGTGATGTCCTCTCCAGTCCCGCGACGCTTCACCAACCCCTAGTGATGTCCTCTCCAGTCCCGCGACGCTTCACCAACCCCTAGTGATGTCTTCTCCAGTCCCGCGACGCTTCACCAACCCCTAGTGATGTCCTCTCCAGTCCCGCGACGCTTCACCAACCCCTAGTGATGTCCTCTCCAGTCCCGCGACGCTTCACCAACCCCTAGTGATGTCTTCTCCAGTCCCGCGACGCTTCACCAACCCCTAGTGATGTCCTCTCCAGTCCCGCGACGCTTCACCAGCCCCTAGTGATGTCTTCTCCAGTCCCACGACGCTTCACCAGCCGCCAGAGCCCTCCTCCCCCTTCCCCAGACCGCCGGCCATTACACACTTCAACAACCTCCCTCCCGCCTTCCCCTCTCCCTGTTATCTTTCCTCTCCTGTCGCCTTTTTCCCCTCAACATAATTTCTCCAGAGCGTTTTATACAACCAAAACTTTAGATGCGACTTTTGCCCTTCATGTAATTTCCTAGGTGGACGTGTGTGTGTGTGTGTGTGTGTGTGTGTGTGTGTGTGTGTAACGACTCAGTGTTGCAACACCCGGAAAGTGACCCACTAAACCAGTGTGAACGATGCAGTGTACACAGTGCAGCCAATCCAATGATACAGATATATCAACATAATAATAATAATAATGATAATGATAATAATAATAACAATAACTATCACTTTTATTATCATTATTAGTATTACCATTATAATGATAATTGCAATAATAATAATAATAATAATAATAATAATAATAATAAGAAGAAGAAGAAGAAGAAGAAGAAGAAGAAGAAGAAGAAGAAGAAGAACAGAAAGATAAAAACCAATAATGATGATAATCATTATTATCACAACAGTTGTTAATGATAATGACAATATAACATATTCATTTCCCGTGTGAGAGAATTTAAAATAAATATTGTAATTTAGGATCAAGTGTATATATGTTGCTTGAACATTAAACAAAATCATCCTCTTTGTAATATCAGAAAAATCCTATTAACATATATTGCCAAAGTTAATTACTTTATTTATAAATTTCCCAGGAATTCAATTACAGGAAACATGAACAGGTGAATTACCAAACCTAAGGAAGTAATTAGTCATGTTTTCATGATTGTAGTATTTCTGACTTCATGATTTAATAACTTTTAAAAATATCAAGACTAAATCATGAAAAATTAAAAAATGATTTTTCTTCTGGAATAAAGTTTCTCATAAATCAATATACTGATTGACACATTAAATTATGCATACACACACACACACACACACACACACACACACACACACACACATCAATACATCAATGGAGCGATCAATAGTTATGTAGATAAATAAGTTATTAGAAAGAGGCAAGAAAGAATGAAACAAAGCATTCTGTTCCATCTATCCTGTCCCTTCTCCGTGATTCTTTTGTTCCACAACACTGAACGCAGTTTGCTTCCTACCATTGCTCACTTCTTACAATCTCTCACATATTGACTAACAATCTCTCAAAATCCCTTCCTTTGTCTCACAAAGTCTCTCATAACCTCTCACACTTCCTCGCTTCTCTCATCCATTCTTACACTGTTGTTCTGTTACACTTTCGTCTGATGTTCAACAGTCAGTTCTTAAAGTTTCGTATCATACATTGTTCATCCCTGTCCCGCCGCTGCCGTGGTGGTGGTGGTCGCCGCTAAACTTTACTTTGCTTTACTCCCCGGCCGCCGCCGACGCCACTTGGTCACGCCTCCCAACACAACAGGACAAACACCAGTTATTTTCACCAACGCCCTCACTCGCCTCTCCCGCACGACCCTTGCTCCTCACAACGTGTCAAACGACACACATTTAACCCACCTCCACCAACTATTGACACACACACACACACACACACACAGACAGAAAATATATATATATATGCACACAGCATACATAATCAATCCAGCTGCCATCCCTCATACATGCATACAATGTATCCTATCACATACATCCCTAAAAAACACTGCCGCTGATGGACGCTGAGGGAAAATGGGGAGTTTTCCAGCAGACATGGAGAGATGGGGGGAAAATTCCTGCCCGTCTTTGTTATGCTTAGAAAACGGTGAAGGGGTCCCTGGTATCGAACCTGGTTCTAGATTGCGTGGTTTGTTTTGCAACTTGAGGTGTGTGTGTGTGTACATGTAGCGAGGATCAGCGGTCAATCATACCGGATATATATATATATATATATATATATATATATATATATATATATATATATATATATATATATATATATATATATATATATATATATATATATATATATATATATATATTTATATATATTTATATATATATATATATATATATATATATATATATATATATATATATATATATATATATATATATATATATATATATATATCATGTAACATGTAATCCTTCTATACATGTGGCAGAACATGTTTCGTGGAGACAGTCCACCTCATCATCATCAGTACTTAAGAATGTTATTAAACTCCCAACATGAGACCGGAGTCCCGCTGTCCAGCACCAACCTGTACAGTGCAGTCAACGCACGTGGCGTCCCACACGTCACCAACCATGTGAGGGTCTACGATCAGAGTGTGCTAACCCACATCTCACTACCGAACACACACACACACACACACACACACACACACACACACACCTTAGGTCAAAGTGCAGTACAATGAGATAAGCCTGGCTACAACTAGAGGGGGGGGGGGGGGGGGGAGTTGAGCAGATCAGACCCCCCTCCCTCTCTCCCTCCCTCCCTCCCCTGTAGCCAACATGGGGTGTGGCTCCCTGGGGGAGGAAGTGCAGGCTGGGGAGGAGGAGAGGATACAAGAGAGGAGGGAGCCACATCATGAGACGATGATCGTCCACGTCAGGTTTGGTAGCAGGAGTAGACACACAATCTTACAACACGAACAACAACTCCTAGGCTCTAGGACTCCTAGCTCTGCCTCTAGGACTCCTAGCTCTACCTCTAGGACTCCTAGCTCTACCTCAAGGACTCCTAGCTCTACCTCAAGGACTCCTAGCTCTACCTCTAGGACTCCTAGCTCTACCTCTAGGACTCCTAGCTCTACCTCAAGGACTCCTAGCTCTACCTCTAGGACTCCTAGCTCTACCTCTAGGACTCCTAGCTCTACCTCTAGGACTCCTAGCTCTACCTCTACAATCAAGATCCAACACATCTCTCCCCCTACATCCCGCAAGTCGTCTAGGTTCTAGGCCTCCTAGGTCCTAGCAGCGCCCATTCCTACCCCAGCTAAGATATAATTAATCCACAAATTATTTGCCTGATTTTGTTTCACTTCATAACATTCCAGTTCCTCTTCATCGTTTTCTTTCATTGCTTATTCATATATTTTCATTCACGATTCCAGGCTCATTTATTTCATCAAAACCTTTTTCAAAAAATCATTTTTCATTTTTATTTCCTCCCCCTTCCTTCCCTCCTGAACGTCCCCGTTTTCTTTTGGGTGTTTAATAAACGAAGTTCCGTTTTCCACACAGGCCCCGAGCTTCGGCTTCCCATTATCTTATCTCCGCTTCTCTCTCATTATCCTTGCTCCCTCCTTCTCCTTCCTTCCTTCGTACCCCCTCCTCCCCCCCCCCCCTCCAACATCCCCGTCAAGCACTTCCCCCTGCTGCCCCAACACCCACCCCAGCCGCTCATCATCATAATGAAATATAATTCTGGATGAGAAAATCCGTATTTTTTGTTGATATATATATATATATATATATATATATATATATATATATATATATATATATATATATATATATATATATTCCTATGAGTCCACGGGGAAAATGAAACACGATAAGTTCCCAAGTGCACCTTCGTGTAACAATCACATCTTCAGGGAAGACACAAGAGAGAAATATAAGTCAGTCGATATACATCGAAGAGACAAAGTTAGGACGCCATTTGGTAAACATGCGATTTGTGTGTGTGTGTGTGTGTGTGTGTGTGTGTGTGTGTGTGTGTGTGTGGAGACAGGCAGCTGCCAACCCTCCAATATGGCGGAATGTTTTACCGCGTAAGTGGCAATAAACGCCAGTTGAGGTTGGCCTCCTCCACGTCCACACTGTATATATTATCAGTATTCATAACCTTCCTGCCCGTGTGTGTGTGTGTGTGTGTGTGTGTGTGTGTGTGCACCAAGAACCTGCTCTTGTTGGTTGGTTGGCAGCCTGCCACCACCACCCCTCCCTGCCAACACCACGCCACCCATTAACTTTTAAATTTGCATATAATTGGGGGTTCCTGACGCCGCGCGATCACACTCACGCTGGAAATAGGCGTCGGCGTCACGCTTCATTTTCGCACAAGGTTACCGTCCATGATGTATACCCCCCCCCCCCCCCGTGCTCAGGTCAGAGTACACATGGGGCTTAAGTAGTACATTCCTCGCCCGCTAGGGGCGTCGTCAACAGCCCAACACTCTCCTACACAGACGACCCTACACCCATGTAGCTTAAGGTATCGTACTCTCCAGGGTATTATCGTACACGTAGGGCTGAAGTTATCGTACGTAAACAGTCAGGTTTTCGTAATGGTTAAGTTGTTGTACTTCTCTGAGGGATGCAACCTCGTTAAAAAGATTGTTCATGTATTCACCGGTTTTATTTTCACACAAAATCATTTTGGAGTCTTAATGGATTCCAAACCTTTTTATCCGTTCTTCAAAAACACAATACCTCCATTGCGTTAACGGCACAATTTTTTGTTTCTTGTCCATTAAATAATTATCGCACTCACTGAGCTATCGTACTTAATGGATTAATGACCGTACACAGAAAATTAGGTTATCACACTTTAGTGACTTTACCTTTAATGATAAAGAGTCAAATTACCGAATTCCTAAAATCAACCTAAAAATCGATCATATGCAGAAGTGAAGCAACTCATGATCATCAGTGGACCTGAACCATCCTGCTCAAATGATCATATGTCCATCGCCTCACACAGAGGTGGTGTTCAGTACACAAACACCAGGGCAGCCGTGCGGCTCCTGAGTGATCGTACTCAGCAGCAAAAGTTATCGTACTGACTGATTTCTACGGTAGGTGACATAACAAACACAATATAGACAACCGTCATTTCAATTGAGTCTAGGATTCGTTACGGCAATTCAACTGAACGTCTGTCGTCGTCTGGAATACTGGCAATTGTAATTACACCATTACAGGACCAGGTTAGTGAGAGACCACACTGTTCCCTGGTGACGATGGCAGTGACTGGAGTCTACCAGACTGTTCCCTGACCCATGGTGGGAGTCTACCAGAGTGTTCCCTGACCCATGGTGGGAGTCTACCAGAGTGTTCCCTGACCCATGGTGGGAGTCTACCAGAGTGTTCCCTGACCCATGGTGGGAGTCTACCAGAGTGTTCCCTGACCCATGGTGGGAGTCTACCAGAGTGTTCCCTGACCTATGGTGGGAGTCTACCAGAGTGTTCCCTGACCCATGGTGGGAGTCTACCAGAGTGTTCCCTGACCCATGGTGGGAGTCTACCAGAGTGTTCCCTGACCCATGGTGGGAGTCTACCACTGTTCCCTGACCCATGGTGGGAGTCTACCAGAGTGTTCCCTGACCCATGGTGGGAGTCTACCAGAGTGTTCCCTGACCCATGGTGGGAGTCTACCAGAGTGTTCCCTGACCCATGGTGGGAGTCTACCAGAGTGTTCCCTGACCCATGGTGGGAGTCTACCACTGTTCCCTGACCCATGGTGGGAGTCTACCAGAGTGTTCCCTGACCCATGGTGGGAGTCTACCAGAGTGTTCCCTGACCCATGGTGGGAGTCTACCAGAGTGTTCCCTGACCCATGGTGGGAGTCTACCAGAGTGTTCCCTGACCCATGGTGGGAGTCTACCAGACTGTTCCCTGACCCATGGTGGGAGTCTACCAGAGTGTTCCCTGACCCATGGTGGGAGTCTACCACTGTTCCCTAATGACTGTGGCAGTAACGAGAGTATCAGAGCAGGTCAGGTCATGATTGTTACATCTAGCAGCCAGGGTTACACAAGAGTTCCAATTATGTGATGGATTAGCCAGCCACAGTTAACACCCGACCATAAGCTCGTGTTGGAATTACATATACATTACCCCCGGTAAAGAACTAATGACGTCACAAATCCAGTTATAATGTTGGATTTAACATCGTTTGAAAACCTGAAAAAAATAAATGAATAAAATCGCGTTAGTTTGAGTGACGAGCCAAAAAGAGATTTCCTCACAGGTTCTGTACACAAGATGGACGAACGCACCGGACACACCAACACACACTAATTACCTCGTGCGCTAACGACCAGCGGAGACTGTATCCTGCCTGGACACAGGTGTGACCTGGGCTGCTTCTTACCAGGAACACAGTGGAAACATGAGAAGATATACACCAAGGTCTTAGTGGAGGGCGAGGAGGTTGATATACACGAGAGAGAGAGAGAGAGAGAGAGAGAGAGAGAGAGAGAGAGAGAGAGAGAGAGAGAGAGAGAGAGAGAGAGAGAGAGAGAGAGAGAGAGAGAGAGAGAGAGAGAGAGAGAGAGAGATTCCCAATAGCATTCACGAGTGGGTACTGTGCTGTCTGTGGCCACCAGGGGGGGGGGGGGGGGCACGAGCGACACTCCCTCATCCTCCGCTGAGCCTCTCACAACACACACACACACACACACACACACACACACACACACGTCCATATGTACAACACGAGTGAAGATAATAATAATCTCAGTGATTCTGCAACACAACCACTTGTGATTCTGCAACACAACCACTTGTGAAGGACCCGAGATCCGTGGTAATTGTGTTGGGGCAGGAAAGATGATCCCCACCCACTCCCAAACACCCCAACACCTACCTTCAGGACACAGCATGTTGATGGTGGATGACAACACCAGGGGGCGAGCTAGTCTATATCCTGTCTTCATCTATAAGACCATCAGGTCTCTGGTCTCTGTCTTCATCTATAAGACCATCAGGTCTCTGGTCTCTGTCTTCATCTATAAGACCATCAGGTCTCTGGTCTCTGTCTTCATCTATAAGACCATCAGGTCTCTGTCCCTCCCACGTGCTGTCCTCTAAGCAGGTCTTCTGTTATCTGGCCTCCTCCAGCGCCCTCCCGGGTACCACCCATGGCCAGACCTTCTCCCTTAAAGCCTCTCACAAACTGAGTTAAGAAACAATTTGACACTAATTGCTAAGCTGCTTTCACCTCCTCCCTTCACCCAACCCGATCCTATCAAGTCATGCACGTCCTCCTCCTTGCGAAAACTTTCAGAAATTCGTATGGGTCAATAAGTCATCACAATATCTGCAAATTCTGCATTCGGTATTTTGTTTTTTGTTGTTTTTCGTCAAATTCAAACCAGATAGATCCAGTGGTGGCCACAGGTGTGTGTGTGGGGTGGGGAGTCAGGTGTGATACGGCAAGGCCTGGGATACAATGCTCCAACCACCTGCCCCAGTAGCCAGCTGGGACAACTGACCACTGGGAGATTATTCTGATGTAGTTACAACCTCCTGCTCTCCCACTCGACCCCTTCCGACCCCCACATGACCTCTCCTGGAGGCCTCAAGCCTCTACCTGACCTCGACCCTCTCACAACCCCTCTCCTTAATTTACACCATCACTACGAGGCTGGCTCGCTCTAACTCCCACTCAGGTCCACAGCCTCAGCCTTCCCTCGCCCATCCTCCTTACAACACACACACACACACACACACACACACACACACACACACACACACACACACACACACAAACACACACACACAAGGAAAACACATATATGAATAAATAAATACACGTGTTGAATGTTAACCAGGCTGCACAACACATATGTCGACCAGGCAAATCGTCAGTAAAGCCAGAAGTACAAGATGGTGAGGAACATATACTGAACACGCAACAAAGTTGGGAAGTTGATGATACTATGTCTGTAATCACGACTCTAATGTGACACAGCAAACACAACTCAGACAACCTTCTCAACAGACACTCTCTGGCAAACAACTGCTGACTAAAAAAAAAAATGCATATAAAACTTTAAAACTACATTCAAGTATTCAACAAATACATGGAGTCTTTCCTAGGCTGTGTGGGGAGAGCTAAGACTTCCTATGCGTCGGAGGAACACCTTGCATGACCGCTCATAATGTATTTCAGTGTACAATATATTCACTATGTGACGGTGCAGACCCCTCTATGCATTCTGGGGAACAATATATACACTATGTAAGACCTGCACACTTTGTTATTTGTGTCCCAGGGAACAATATATTCTGCAGGTGGAGCTGCACGCTCAGTGTTGACAAGGTGGGATCAAACCTGGCAATCTCTGACCCCCCCCCTCAGTATATATGTGTCTCCACCACACAGGCCTCCCTCTGCACATCTCTCCACAGGGGCCTTCCAATCTGTCAGGTGTGATTCCACATCTGGCTCCTCATCCCACACACCTGCCTCACCACACAGATCTTCTCCATACACCCAGCCATCCCCCACCACACGTGGACATCCTCCAAAATAATGTGACACCCCCAACACATGCAAAGCCCCCTCCCCCGTCACCCACATAGACACCCCCACCACATATACACATCACTATACATACAAACATCCACCCCCTACGCACACAATCACACACACACACACACACATACACATCCACTACACTATGCACAACACACAACCCTTCCCTCTCAGCTAGCCATTTATAACAACAATACACCGGTAAGCAGATTAAGGCCTTTCCAGTGATCAGGATTTGCAGCATGGAAATACCCGGCGGCAGTCATCCAACACAGCAACACCTAGCAGTAGTCAGCCAACACAGCAACACCCAGTTAACACACTTACACCCAGCCAACATCGCAACTGCCAGCTGATAACTACCGAACGATCATGAATGAAGGCCACACTATAAACTAGTAAGTTGTACATTTAGTACAGAGATATGTTGTTGAACTCTTGAATTCTTCATATCCTACAACTTGTACAGTAATCCTGATGAACACATAAACCTGTACGTATACCTGTGTCAATCCAGCATTCCGTACGCTACATTAGGGGCGACACTGTAAAAACCTGGTAAGTTATACTTCCTGTTAACCAAGTCCTTGAGTGTGGTGTCCCATCCTTGTGTGTGGTGTCCCATCCTTGAGTGAGTGTGGTGTCCAATCCTTGAGTGAGTGTGATGTCCCATCCTTGTGTGTGGTGTCCCATCCTTGAGTGAGTGTGGTGTCCTATCCTTGAGTGAGTGTGGTGTCCCATCCTTGAGTGAGTGTGGTGTCCCATCCTATCTACGTGGTTATAACAAAGCCACCATCGCCAGCGTGAGCCCTGCCACTCTCCTGCCTCAACACTATTAATAATGTTTTAATATTTGAGCCTTTACCTTAGCTTGACGCAACTCTCCATGATAGAAAGGATTATACATATATGATGCTCTCTCTCTCTCTCTCTCTCTCTCTCTCTCTCTCTCTCTCTCTCTCTCTCTCTCTCTCTCTCTCTCTCTCTCTCTTTCTATCTATCTATCTATCCATCTATCTCTGAGCATCCTCCGGGTCTAGCTGTGTCTCATGCGGTAGGTGGTGCTTAATGGCATCATTAAATCGAGATGAACAATCCTGTGACAGTTACTAAATCAACACGTCGTACTCATGGGTCGTGCTCATGCGATCATGGGTCGTACCGTCATACTCATGGGTCGTACCGTCGTACTCATGGGTGGCACCGTCGTACTCATGGGTCGTGCTCATGCGATCATGGGTCGTACCGTCGTACTCATGGGTCGTACCGTCGTACTCATGGGTGGCACCGTCGTACTCATGGATCGTACCGTCGTACTCCTGGGTGGCACCGTCGTATTTATGGGTCGTACCGTCTTACGCATGGGTCGTACCGTCGTACTCATGGGCCGCACCGTCGTGCTTAACAGTTCAACAACAAACTAAATCGTAAGCTTCATGAAGAAATATTCAAAGGACGACAGAAATGGCTATAAACATTTTTTTTGAACAAGAGGAATATTTACGCTGGGACGTAGGTGGGTGGGTGGGAGCTGGTGGTATGCTGGCGTGGGAGATAGGAAGGCTGGGACGTACGTGGGTGGGTGGGAGCTGGTAGTATGCTGGCGTGGGAGATAGGAAGGTGAGGCGTCGCGAGCGGCATTTGTTATCTGTTGCCTGCCACCCCCGCCCGCCCGACGCCTGATAGCGCAACGCAACGCCTCCGTCATATTAAGGTGCCGCTGATGGAACTAGTCCGCGCTGTAAATGGTAGCGGCCAGGGGTGGGGTGCAGGCGGGGAAAACAGCCTCTAAAAAGTATGTCGTAAATCATTACTGGAATTTATAGTTCAATGAGACGTTCATGCATTACGTAGGTGTCAGGAGAGCCAGTGTTAACGCTCGGAAAAGTCGATATTTTGATTGTTGGTTTCTTGTGTGTTTAGGGTTATGGCCGCATCTCGAAGATAATAATTCCGGGGACCAACTTTAAATGAAAACAGAAAAAAGTAAGATCGTCCTGAGCCGAGAGTTCTGATATTTTCATTGAAAAAAAAAAAGCGAGGTTGTGTGTACAGCAGGTAACCCTCCTCCAAAGTTTACTCTGAGAATATTTATGTTGGATTTCCACGTTCAGCGAGTATCGCTGTCGTCATAAAAAAAAAAAAAAAGATACTCCAAACAGTGCGAGAGAGAAAAAGGGAAAACTAGACACGAGAAAAAAACATATACCAGTTTGCTTAGGTCTGGGCGGGGTGAGGGCGCTGGCCTCACACAGTTAAGATGGAGAACAAGTCATTCTTCATAGCAGTTAGGACACGAACCATTTGTTGCCAAACTGGTCCAATACATGTAGGAGCCACAGCCAGTCTTACCATACCTGCACACACTGGCACCGAACACCCACCCACACGTCCCCACGTCATGTATAACCTGACGTCATATTTTTTGCTTTCAAAATAGCGCTAATAATAAGGCTAATGAGACTGTCAGATCACACAGCCTTATTGAAGGCATTATGAACGCCCTCTATAATACTGAAAAAAAAATTGAGAAACCTAATGCTTGCTTTTAGGTCCGGAAAACTACGAAATTTAACGAAAAAAAATTTCTTTACATACACACATAAAGGACGATTCAAAAAAATTGTTCATCTCGCTTATGGTGATGAAAAAAACACGGAAAAGCTCAAAATGGCTTCCATATTTCTTTCTAAGTTTCCCTTTTTCCGTGAGGGGCGTTTATGGCCTGTGGGTGGGATGACAGGGGTGCCGAGCATGTGTGTGTGTGTGTGTGGAGGTGGAGAGAGCGAGTGTGTTCCCGGGTATACACGTATATATAGGCACGGGAATAACACCAGTGCTTTGGGGGGGGTGGGAATAACACGAGTTCTGCAGTGTGTGGGGGTGGGAATAACACAAGTTTTTAGGAGTGGATGGTGGGAATAACAGGTTTTGAGACGTGGGAGTAAGAATACCATGAAAAAAAATCGAAAACAATTCTGAAATATCGTTATCTTTCGTTCTATACATTTTGTTTGCGTACCTATACGATAGAAAAAAAAAATAACTGAATTTTTCTAAAGGTTAGAAAGTTCCAAAAACCTTTTTTCTATATACCAAAGTATCTATATCACTTTGTTTACTACTCTCTAGGTCAGGAAAAGAGATCACTGAACTCCCGTGTGCGCGCTCGCGCAGTATGTATAATAAGTCTACGGTGACCACAGGATACGTTTCACTACCTCAGTCTCGCCTCGCCTTAAATTCTAGTAATTACGTCCACGTACGATGTGTTGGACCTTTAGAAGGAAGGTTTAAAATATCGAAAAATTAAAATGTCTGCAATACAGCTGACATTGGCGCAACTACACATCACAAAGTTTTCAAATTTCGCTCACTAGGCTTTGAATGGGAGTCGTATTAGCTGTGGAAATGGTAATTACAGAACTTGGAGAAGTGTGTCCGGGACATATTTACGGCCGCAGTACGAAGCCTAAGTCATTACATTTCCAGTCAGGAATATTCGAAATTCTTAAATGGAAGTCGATGTAATTTCAGATTAATGAAGCGAAGTCAAACTGGAACTTAATAAATGAAATGATATACCTTTAAGGATACTCTACAACGAATGACTATAACTGTTATGGTGGTGTTGGAAAAATATATATGTGGATGTTGGAAAATATACATGTTGCAATATATACATCTACCAAACATATATATATATATATGGTATACGGGGGTCGACGTGTTGTCAATGGACCGAACCAGGGCATGTGAAACGTCCAGGTTTAAACCATGGAAAGGTCTTTGGGGCCTGGATGTGGATAGGGAGCTGTGGTTTCGGTGCATTACACATGACAGCTAGTGAATGGATGAGCAGATATGGCCTTTTTTCATCTGTTTCCTGGCGCTACCTCGCTTACGCGGGAACCGGTGATCAACTATAACAGTAATAAATAATCACATATATGTGGACGCTGGGAATACATATATATGGATCTGAAATAGGTTTCTCATGTAGTTTCCAGAGTCATTATTACTGGATTACCATACGTGGGGCCAGACCCCATGTCGGGCATGCAGCACGTGACGTATACAAACATCGTACAGTGTTGATGTTACTCACGTCCAACATCTGCTGGGTCTGGGGGAAGCCCTGGCCCTCCTGGTCAGGTAGAGCCTTGGCTGACACGCTGCATACGGCTGCTAGGGCCACCATCATCAGGATCACACAGCTTCGCGTCAGCATGATCTGTGGGGGAGAGAGAGAGGGGGAAACATGGTCAGCTGTGGTCAGTAGAAGCAAAGCAGACGAGGCAATAGTTTTGATAGACCACATCACATCTCACAACATCGTACAGCACAAGAAACGTTACAGATTGTGGTCTACGATATCACAAGTAAACATCTTGAGTGATGAAGTTGAACCTGCACTTTCCACTGACTCTCATACGTAAAGGATTTGATACAGTGATCTGATTAATCTTATGTTTATATTACTGCACTTCACGATCACCTCGACTGTTTAGAAGGTTAGGTTATCGTACTCAAGGATTGAAATACATCACTCATTATGGGCTAGGTTAGGTTAGGTTAGGTTAGGTTAGGTTAGGTTATCATACTCAAGGATTGAAATACATCACTCATTATGGGCTAGGTTAGGTTAGGTTAGGTTAGGTTAGGTTAGGTTAGGTTAGGTTATCATACTCAAGGATTGAAATACATCACTCATTATGGGCTAGGGCTACTGTTCTCTGAGGTTAATTAAGTGTAGATGGGAGGTACACCATCATGTGATTCCTCAAATGTCGGGAAAGAATGACTAAACCGTTGACTTACGATTCCGTTCTTAGGTCTATCTTGTACTGTAAGTTATGAAGGACATGTTCTTAAAGACTGAGCAGTGAAGCAGAGGACGCGTCAAGGAAATATTGGGTGACTTGCAGTGCACGGGAGGGTTAGTCAAGACGCTGGGTGCAAGGAAAGCAAGAAAGCAGGGCAAAACAAGTTGCCAGCTGTGCAGATGAGAGCACCAGCTGTGGGCAGGAGCAGCGACATAACAGATAAGAAAAAGATGAATATTTTACGCGAACGTCAGATTCGGAATAGCGTTGTGAAATGTTGTATGAGTACACTTAAAGCAGCAGGGGAGCTGAGCCCGAGTTTAATGCAACACGAATTATTTTCATTAGGAAGGATTAAATAGACTACCTGATGTAAACAAGGGCCGGCTCATACGCCAACGTCAGACAAAAGAAATATGAAAAGCTGAATTCAAAACATGAAAAAAAAATTGAGATAAACTACGTTACAGAAATTGTGAACTATAAAATGATGTAAATGTGAACGAATAAAAACTCTAGGGACAATACACATCAGGAAGGAAAACAGATAGTAAGACAAGGGACTCATTTTCATCATGGCTTCCAAGGTTGTTTATGTCTGTGGAAATTCCTTCAAGAAAACACAAACAGAAACATAGAAGTGGGAGCAGCTGGGAGGGTCGCTATGCTAATTGCTTGTGTCTGTAGTCAGCCCCTGAGCCATCTTTCCCAACCATACGGCCACCTAATCCCACCCGTTACCCCAACATACTTTACTGAACGTTCTTTATTTCATTCTTCTTTATTTCATTCTATCTTTTTTCATACTTGATCGCCGTTTCCGGCGTTTGCGAGGTAGTACCAGGAATAGAAAAAAGGCGACATCCGCTCACATCCATAAACGAGCAGTCATGTGTTCACATCCAGGCCCCACAGACCTTCCCATGCATTACCTCAGATGCCTCGCATGCCCTAGCTCAGTCTATTGATAGCACGACTCCTGTGTGCCACATCGTTCCAGTTCATTCTATCCTGTGCACGTCTTTCACCCTCCTGCATGTTCAGGCCCCGATCGCTCATAATCTTTTCACTCCATCCTTCCACCTCCAATTTGGTCTCCCCGTCTCCTTGTTCCCTCCACCTCTGACACATATATCCTCTTTGTCAATCTTTCCTTATTCATTCTCTCCATATGTCCAAACCATTTCAGCATACCCTCTTCAGCTGTCTCAATTAAACTTGCTATATTACCATACATCTCTCTTACCCTTTCATTACTTACTCGATCAAGCCACCTCACACTACATATTGTCCTCAGACATTTAATTTCCAACACATCCACCCTCTTCGCAGAGCCTTCTCTATAGCGTTCTCTCCTTCAACACATTCTTCAGCGCTCCCAGAACCTTCTCCCCCTCATTTTTTTTATAAATGCATGTAGCAATAATAGTACATTCAAATTCTGTATTGACTTTAAGTAGTAAAAGAACACTTAGGCAGGACTAACAGATTAATAACTTCCTTATGTTGTCTAAGGAAGAACCAGTTGGGGTCCTCAAGCCATCTTGTTTACCTACAACCACACAGACCATTTCCAGTAAGGAATCAGGACATCTGCAATAGTCAGTAATGATAGTATCATTTATCATCACACACACACACACACACACACACACACACACACACACACACACACACACACACACACACCCTTCCTTCATTTCTTGGAAAGGCAGTATTATGGAATGAATAAGTTACTGGATGAGGTTGAATTAGATGTTGGGTTAATAAAAATACTTGCTGGCGGTAATCAAAGTATGTACCGGGTAATCAAAGTATTGTGTTGGGTAATCAAAGTATTGGGTCGGGTAATCATAGTATTGGGTCGGGAATGTTGCCTTAATTTGCTTGTATATAATTCTGACCAGTATGTTGCGCTACCCCCGAATGGTGTTGCTGCCTAAGCCATCCCAAGCAGTGTTGCTGGCTACAGTATTTTCGAAGAGTGTTTCTGGCTATGTTATCCCGAGAAGTGTTGGCTGAAACGTTATCGCCAAGCAGTGTTGCTGGCTAGGTTATCCCTCAGCAGTGTTGCTGGCTAGGTTATCCCTCAGCAGTGTTGCTGGTTAGGGTATCCACAAGTAGTGTTTCTAGTTAGGCTGCCCACGAGAACTATCACTTCTAGGCTGTCCCTAAGAAGTGTTACGGGATACGTTATCTCGTGCAGTGTTGCATGCTAGGCCATCCCCAAGCAATGTTAGTGGCTAGGCTGTGAGTGGTAATGATGCTGGCTAGTACACAATCCAAGAGCAACAATAATGCTAAGATAACCTAAGGTAAGTTACCTAGCTAGGTTATCTGAGGGTAAGTTACCTAGCTAGGCTATCTGAGGGTAAGTTACCTCAACAAACTCGTGTACAGTAATACCAGAGTGTGTTCTTAGAATGCCAAAAAGTTTCGCTGACACACAGCCTTCCAGGAAAATGGATACGTTCGACAAAGCAAGGCATAAGTTCTGACAGTCAGACACCATGAAAATAACCCAGCAGCCATTCCCTGGCAAGAGAAACATAGATTGATGACCAGGAAATTATCAGTAATAAAACTAACGCACACGACTGAAAAGGAAAGACATTAATCGATTAACTGTCGCTCATGTGACTTAAAATATTAAAAGATCTCACTTAGCTGCAATTACCAGACTACTGCGAATTGCTGAAACAGATGAAGAGAAATGTATGTTGATTACCTTATACATCTTAGCATGATAAACTTGAGTATATATATATATATATATATATATATATATATATATATATATATATATATATATATATATATATATACTGCCAAGAATCTTTTTTTTATATAAATTGAAAGTAATACAATTCTTCAACTTGGTGTAGCTATTGTAGAATGTTCCGAGCTGTCAATACCAGGCACAAACGCTATACAGAACAGCTACGCGTAGAGCTATCAAAACTGAGCGTCAAATCTTTCCAGGCAACTTCCAACGCTATAAAAAAAAAACGAGTGAAGCGATTAACGACAAATAACCACGTGAAATGATGAAATCAGCTACCCGAAGCTGTCATTCCTGGACAACCACGTTAACCTAAACTACCAATTAAGCTATCATCTATCAACGCCAAACTACATCAAACTCAAACGCTCAACAAACAACCACATCGAGTTAGTTATATGACGACATCGAAGAAGCTATCAATGCATATGAACAACAGGACGCTATAAAACTAGAGAACCAGAGGAAGTTATATAATACTAGAAAACAATAGGAAGCCATAAAACTAGAGAACCAGAGGAAGTTATATAATGCTAGAAAACAATAGGAAGCTATAAAACTAGATAACCAGAGGAAGGTATAAGCGATATATACCCAGATCTAAGTTAACAACACCAAACATGCGGGAAAGCCAGAGGAATTAGACGAAGGGATCAGGTAAGATACAAAAGCTAAATATATGAAGTGTTCTGCAATACTTGATCTCCCGTAGTGAGCACAATATCCTGCAGGAGGGGGTGATCGCCCTGATGTATCACCTCTGAAAGGTTTCAATTCCCGATTTGAAGTCGGTTATTGAGGTCCAGATCAACTGCCTTCCATCGCTTCTCAGCCGGGCTATCCGAGCCGCTCAGCCCACCTCCCGCGTATTTGACCCTGCTTCTCAAGGGCTCCAGGGGCCTGGCCTGGCGCTCTCTCCTGCCGACCCGATAAGAATAACTGCGGGTACGGAGAAGAATCTGGAAATCGGAGTTTCCGCCATCGCTCGTCTGCATATGTGTGCACTGGCATTTTTGAAGTGTGTGTGTGTGTGTGTGTGTGTGTGTGTGTGTGTGTGTGTGTGTGTGTGTGTGAATACGAAGGGAAGGCATACAGCACCACACCACTGGGTTTCTCTGCTGGTGAAGGAGATGAGGGAGTTGACTGTGTTTCCTGACGTGGTGTACACATTTCCGCCACTGCAGTAGGCGAGCATTTTAATGACTGTTGTAGGGTTGAGCTAGGCTGGTGAGCGACCCGGCCATCCCGCGTCTGAGTGCCTCGTCTCACTCACCATTTGTCTCGATTTTTTACAAACATGAGAATACCAGAGTGAGGGCTCACCCACCTCCCTGTACACACACACACACACACACACACACACACACACACACCACACACACACACACACACACACACACACACACACACACACAGTATTTAATCTAACATTTTTCATGATGGCGACGGTAGATTTCTTTCTTTTTTTCTCTCACTTCCTGCAGAAGCACGTCTGGATTTATTCCATTTTCTTCCCTGGAAAAAGGGGATTTATTCTTACTTTTTCCGCTGTCAGGAAGCGGATTGAGAATACATCCCTGAGCACAGCGGTTGACAGAAAGAAACTTTTTTATTCTTTTCCTCCACTTTTGACACCTGCAGAAAACGACATATTCTTTTATTACAACTTTTACAGCAACATTACGTTTTCTTTTTATGATGCTATTTTTCACCAGTGCCTGGCTGACTTTTACTTTCTTTTCTTAGCCCTTCCCGGGCGAGGCTAGCGGGAAGCGCTCAACCTGAGCATAGGGATCAGGCGAGTCTACCGGATCCCATCCACACGAGTCTAGCGGGCAGCGCTCAACCCCAGCACAGGGATATGCCGCATGGGCGAGGCTAGCGGGAAGCGCTCAACCCCAGCAGAGAGATATGCCGCACGGGCGAGGCTAGCGGGAAGCGCTCAGTCCCAACGAGGTGGTTGGTGGTGACCAGCGAATGGTTGTGTTGTGTCTACAGCTGCCCGACTCTCCGGGTGAGGAGGGGTCTACTTCTACATATTCATCAGACGGAGTCTACAGTAAATCACTCCGACTTCCATCCAATTCTCACAGTCTCTCTATCCTCGACACTTGACCCATGTGCCCTGCAGTGCAGTGCTGGTCGGTTCACTTTCCTTCATCTATACAGACATTACTTCGGTTTCTACTGCCTGGCTGCTTGTGTGTGTGTGTGTGTGTGTGTGTGTGTGTGTGTGTGTGTCCCCGCGAGCGGCTTCGACCACGCAGTACTGTGTGCCAGTTACTGCGTTACATGATCACTTGTGTGTGGACGCTGGCAACGCAAGGGTGGCCGGAGGTTATGACGTCTGTTTCCAGACAGGTAGAGAGTCATCCAGGACAGGTAGAGAGTCACAGGACAGGTAGAGAGTCACAGGACAGGTAGAGAGTCATCCAGGACAGGTAGAGAGTCATCCAGGACAGGTAGAGAGTCGTCCAGACAGGTAGAGAGTCACAGGACAGGTAGAGAGTCATCCAGGACAGGTAGAGAGTCACAGGACAGGTAGAGAGTCATCCAGGACAGGTAGAGAGTCATCCAGGACAGGTAGAGAGTCATCCAGGACAGGTAGAGAGTCACAGGACAGGTAGAGAGTCATCCAGGACAGGTAGAGAGTCGTCCAGACAGGTAGAGAGTCATCCAGGACAGGTAGAGAGTCGTCCAGACAGGTAGAGAGTCATCCAGGACAGGTAGAGAGTCATCCAGGACAGGTAGAGAGTCATCCAGGACAGGTAGAGAGTCATCCAGGACAGGTAGAGAGTCATCCAGGACAGGTAGAGAGTCACAGGACAGGTAGAGAGTCA